>NC_080165.1:124944469-125290249 GCF_950295315.1 Erinaceus europaeus
TTTTTAAATATGGGTTGTGTTGTGTCTGGTTGTTTATTTTATGTGTGTTCAGTTCTCTAAATTCCACATATGGGTGAGACCATCCTATAGTTTTCCTTTACCTCCTTGCTTATTTCACTAAGCATAATGTTCTCAAGTTTCATCCATTTTATCCCAAAGGATGTAAAATCATCTTTCTTATTGCTGAGTAGTATTCCATTGAGTATATGCCCCATAACTATTTTAATCGATCATCTGTGGAAGGACATTTTGATCGCTTCCAAATTTTTGCTATTGTAGATAATGTGGCTATGAACATGGGAGTGCATATATCCGTTTGAATTAGTGACATTATCTCTTTTGGATAAATGCCTAGGAATGGGATTGCTGGGTTGTAAGGTATTTCTATCTGTATTTGCTTAAGGATTCTCCATACTGTTATCCATAATGGTTGTACCATTTTGCATTACCACCAGCATTGTATTAGAGTTCCTTTCTCTCCATATCTTTTCCAACATTTATCTTCTCCTGTTTTGTTGATGAAGGCAATTCTTACAGGTATGAGGTGATATCTCAGTGTGGTTTGAATTTGTATTTCTCTGGTGATGAGTGAATTAGAGCATTTCTGCATATGTCTGTGAGCCATGCATATCTCTTCTTTGGAGAACTGTCTATCCATGTCCTCTGGCCACTTTTTTTATTGGGTTGTTCTGTTTCTTTTTGTTGAGCCAGATGAGTCCTATATAGATGTTTGATATCAAGTGTCTGTCTGAAGTATGATGTGTGAATATGTTCTCCCATTTGCTGGATTTCCTGTTTATCTTTATGGAGTTTTCTTTTGATATATGGAAGCTTTTTAATTTGATATAGTCCCACTTGTTCAATCTTGATTTTTTGGTTTCCTTTGCCCATGGGGTGAAGTCTCCAAATATGTCTGTAGTGTCAATATCATGAAATGTTTCACAGATGTATTCTTCTATGTATTTTATACTTTTCAGGTATGATATCCAGATCTTTGATCTATTTTGAGTTAATTTGGGTGTATAGTGTTAATTGGTGGTCTAGTTTCATTTTTCTACATGTGGCTGTCCAATTCTGCCAACACTATTTGTTAAAGAGACTTTCTTTTCCCCAATGGGCAGATTTGGCCCCTTTGTCATATATAAGGTATCTGTGTATGTATGGAAGGACTGCTTTTTTAATATAGCAGCTGCCTTGAATGCTCAGTAGCTCTTCACGAAGGGTCTCATCACCCTCTGTGGAAGATGAATGTAAGGGGATGACTTTTTTTGGCACTATCACTATTTACTGGGTGGTAGTCAGTCCTGTAATGATCAGTATAGCTTATTGATACAGAGAATTTCAGTTTTAATCCCAAATGTCAATATTCTCTCTTCTGAAAAGCAGGCTAGATTTAGATTTTTCCCATTGTTGGTCTGAATGATCAGGGTGCAACTTAAAGTGTCTTGACTTACTGCTCAGGGAAAGTCTGTACAGAGAAAATGGTTCACTATTACTGACTGGGGACACTAGTTCCTTCTTACAAAAGATAACAAATTATTTCATCTAGAAACTTGAGGCCTCAACAAGGCAAAAAAAAAAAAATTAGGGCTTTGAGCATTGATAGAATTAAAGTAAAATAGAAAGAGATAATGTAGTTGAGAAGTAGCAACCTTAATGAAAATCCCTTGTATTATAGTAAATTTAAATAAATCTATATATTTAAATTCTTTAGTGCTTATTAGCTAACTGTGTTATCTTAGCCAAGTTAAATTTTCATTTCCCTACATATAGAAGTACTATATAGGGAGCTGGGCGGTGGCACAGTGGGTTAAGAACACTTGGCGGAAAGTGCACGGACTGGCATCAGGATCCTGGTTTGAGCTCCCGGCTCCCCACCTGCAGGGGGTTCGCTTTATAGGTAGTAAAGCAGGTCTGCAGGCGTCAATCTTTTTCTCCCACTCTCTGTCTTCCCCTCCTCTCTCTATTTATCTCTGTCCTATCCATCAACAATGACAGCAATAACAAAAAGAACAAAAATAACAATAAACAGCAAGGGCAACAAAAGGGAAAAATAGAAATTAAAAAAAAGTACTATATAGTATCATGTGGGCTGTAGAGAAAATTTGTTCAATGCATAAGTGCTTCACAAACATCTCAATGCTTGAAAAATGGTAGTTATAGTAATATATGAATACAAATATTTGAAATGATGCAAATATTCAGGTTAATGGGAGTCAGGCAGTAGCACAGCAGGTTAAGCACACATGGCCCAAAGCACAAGGACCGACATAAGGATCCCAGTTCGAGCACTGGCTCCCCACCTGCAGGGGAGTCTCTTCACAGGCGGTGAAGCAGGTCTGCAGGTGTGTATATCTTGCTCTCCCCCTCTCTGTCTTCCCCTCCTCTCTCCATTTCTCTCTATCGTATTCAGTAACGATGACACCAATAACAACAGTAATAACTACAATAAAACAACAAGGGTGACAAAAAAGGAATAAATAAATATTTAAAAATTCAGGTTAATAAGTAAATTCTATTATCTGAGTCCAACTGATATTTGATTCAGTGTCTTCTGTAAGCTAAACATATTGCCTCATATATGCTGGTAAACATAATAATATACTTGGAATAAATGTGCAAACTGTGTACGGAGGAGGAAATGTTGTTAAGAGGAAATTATTTTAGCTTCTAGTACTATTTCTTTTTATTAAAAAAACACAGCTCTTTTCCATCCCAGGTCTGGTTGTCTTTTACTTTAAAAGCTGAAGAACTTCAGAGGCTAAAGATTCAATTATTCAATACTATAATACTATCCATTAACCCCCCTCCCACACACACATCCACACACACATCACTGTGAGTTTTGTTGCTATGAGCTTTCATTTAGGAGAGCTATTATATAATTAGCAGCATCTTGGTATAATTCAGTTTTGGAGGGTGAGAACATTGAAACCATGGACCCTTGTTCTATTCATCCATCATGTACATCTGTGTACAAGAAAGAGCTATACTATGATGCAGTACAAATACCCTTAGGAAAAAAAAATTCAGTGCTTGACATGATGACTTTTTGAATTCATATAAGACAAATAATGGCCCTATGTCATTTCTTCCTATCAATTCCAGATGCAAGCAAAAATTTACCAGACTTTTCAGTAGTTGCTTTGTTTACTCATGTCTCCAGTGACTCTATGAGAAGTTGTATTGTTCTTTTAAAACAATACTTTGTTGCTCAATAGCCCTAGTGCAGCTGACATTTTCAGGTGCAATGGTTATTATTGTGTTGGGAATGGGTCATCTTAATGTTAAATGAAAATGTGCTTTTTAAAATTCTTTAATAGACAAAAGATACAGGTTTATTTTTTAGTTGTATCTAAAGAGATGAGCCAGACACTTGTGTAAATATATAGGAAGAATGCATAAGAAAGAACAACTTTCAAATTACAGGTTCAAGAACCTTTTCTCATACTTGGTTTGGAAGTTCATCCCTTCCCATCCCTACTTCTTTTATAACTTGTTTTATTGACTCATAGAAACATTGTAGAGGCCCTTTTCTCAGAAAATATTCAAAATGTAGAAACAAAGACAGCTTAATAAACAATTTATAAAACAATTAAAGACAGAGTTGGGTAGTGACTCGTGTTGCCATGCACAAGGACCTGGGTTCAAGGCTCCCGTTCTCACCTGCCAGGGGGAGGCTTCATGAGAGACAGAGCAGTGATATACATGTTACTTTTTTTCTCTTTCATGCTTTTCTCTCTCACTCTCCTTTTCTCTCTCATGTCCTTCATCAAAATAATAATGAAAGACCAAAAATATATATATAAAAAGTCTGGAGTATATTAGTTGATTAAAATATCCAGGAAAGATAAAAGTATAAAAAATTCCATTATATAATGTAAATAATTTGTGTCCTCTAGCAGTGAATAGCATATAATTAACTTCTATAGTTATCATAATACCGTTATAGTTATATATTTAGTTTTAATAAATAATTACCCTTGTATCATTAATCATTTAAATAAACTACGGACAAAAAGTTATCTGTCAATGGATTCATGTGATCACAGAAGAAAAAACTTTCTTATTTATCTTAACACAATTGATTTATAGATAGAAATATATACTGAAAGATTATTTCTTCCACTTCTCTGTTTTTATTCTTCTTCTTCTTCTAGCGTTTGCCCTTCTTCCATAGCCAGTCAACAGCGTCTAGTGTTTTTATTCTAAAACACTAGAACAGGCAAAGCCAATGTATTTGGATGGCTAGATTATCTATTTTACTCTTAGTGATTGTTCTTTTAAGCATGAGCCCACTATATCATCTGGTACTCATTGCTCTGAGTTATCTTTATTTTTAAATTTTATTTATTTATGTATTATAATTCATTTGATATGACAGAGAAATTGAGTGCATAGGAGAGGTAGAGAAGGAAAAAGAGTCACCTGCAGCCCCACTTCACCCCTTTTGAAACTTCCCCATGCAGATGGGGAGTAGGGCTCAAACCTGGGTCCTTGTACACAGTAACTTCTGTGTTCAACCAGCTACGCCATCACTTGACCTTTTAAGTTATCTTTACTTCTGCCCACAGGATATCCTTAGGTCCTAGTACAACAGATTTTAGGTGAACTGACCAAAGTCCTCCAAATCTTAACCAATTTAATGTATGTGACACTGTGATCCTAGTGGCATGGCTGACACTTTTGGTTTTTTTATGGTAACTAAAGAGATTGTGACTATGAGCAATGATGAAAAGCCTCTGGAGTATATAAGTGTCAAAACGTAATATAGTAACTAAAATATCTGGGAAATTTTTTAATAGAATTTTTTGAAGGCAAGATGGGACAACAATGGATCCAGTACATACTGGTTACTGTTGTATGTGTATTAGTTAGAAGTTAGTATAGTCTGGGGATGTGAATTTCACTCACCTTTCTGCGAACACATAAGATAAAACTACATATATATGGCATATATAGTGGATATCTGGAATGGATGTGTGTGTGTGTGTGTGTGTGTGTGTGTGCCTGTGTGTATTTGTGTGCGTCTATCTTTCTGCTTTCATCAGACTTCCAGATCTCAAATCCTTTCAAAAAAATTACCTGTGCAATTCTTGATGATTTCTGTGTTTTCAATCTTTACACACACAGTTCTTCTAAAACTCATTTTAAAAAGTGCTTTAAAAGAGGAGAACACTCAGAACATAGCAAAGGAAACTCTCACTTGATGGGTGACATTGTGAGAAACAACGGTTTACCTTTCTTAATTTCCTCCCTCATTATCTCTCCTATCACATGAGGAATAAATGGAATACCAGAAAGAATCAGGTTATCATCATCTACAGCAGTTACTGCCATTAGTTCAGTATCATTGATAGTTGTATGATCTGTCCTTCATATAAGAAAATGGTGTCTGCACTCAACTTTTATGGTGCATGTGTTCTGTGCATTTCCCATATAGGCCACATTACAAGAGTAGTCTCTTAGTCACTATGGGGCCTGCTTGTCTAAAGCAGGAGTTTTCAATCTTCATTGTTCTGTTCCCAGAACCCTTTGTTTAAAAGCCCAAGATGTAAAACAGATGAAAACCGAACTGTTCTGTTTGAAGCAGGCACACAAGGGGGGCTCATTGTGCTTTTTCTGAAGGTTCCAGAGACACTTGCTCCATTGCAATTCTAGTTTAAAAGAGATGGGGGTAGTGAATTTTTCTTTGGGGAAAAAAAAAATCTCCAAGTGGAGATATAAAGCTCTTTGACTTCCTCTCTTCCCTTTAGTTTCACCTTCATCTTAGGACTCATAGACTTTAGCCCAACCAGCAGTCCTATTAAGCCATTGTTCATGGGGTCCTTCTCACAAATGTGATAAGAAATCATTATCCGCTGCTATGAAACAGCAAAGAGCTGCACTCCCAAACTGAATGTTGGAGAAGGATAGAGACTGTGTCTATTTCGCTGAGGTTGCATTCCTACGGCATAATGCTGTATCTGGAACATACTGGACATTCAGTAAATACTTGTGGGCTGTGTGATGGAAGAGATAAATGAATAGCCAAAGGGGTAGTGTGGGGGAAGCACATGGAGTTCAGGAAATATAACAGAGTGCAGTCATCGAAGTTTATAGTTTTCTCAATCTGTAATAACAGTTGTTCTATTAAGTTCGTGATGTCTCATCTTCTGTTATCAGTTTGTAGCACTATGTAGTCCTCATAGTTTTTTTTTTTTTTCTGGGATCTTATAGTTTATGATTTGTCTTTTAATCCATTCCTATAATTACTATTTTAAAATTACCTTTTGTATGTATTTTAGAAACTTTTCTTGTACCTCTGCAGAGCCATGATTAAAAGAAAAGGAAACATACTTTTTCTTAACTAACGAAAAGGCTGTTTTTTAAAAAAATTTTGTTTTCATTTACATGACCCTTAGTATGTACCGTATCTACATACAACTCGTATGACAGTGGGGGAGGAGATACTTAGAAAGCTTAGTAAAATGAATAGTAGCCTTTGGAGATACCATATTCTAACCTAGATGTACTTCTACGAAGCCCCAGAGATTATGTATTATATTAAAATATAGAAATACAATATTCCATTTGTAAGAATTTTTGCTTTGTGCTGCTTGAAAACAGTTAAAACTGTATTTCTGGAAAAGGTGATTGTACAGACATACCATTACACTCAAACAAAACACACTAAGCATATGTCTTCACTCTCTAAATATTTTCTTATGAAGGGCAACTCACTGTTTGATAATATGACTTTTTTTCAGAAGAGTGGAATTTACTAATATGTTGTCATTAAAGTCTGCTGCAAGGAACTTATATTATTAAATATCGGTAATGTATACACAGATCATAATTATTAATGTTTACTGGGAAGTAATGTTAACAAAGATTGATGTGTCTATTCCTTAGAACAAGCATCCAAGAAAGCAATATTTATTTGGTATTATAGGTGAGAAATATGAAGCCCAAGGCTCCATAATGAATAAATTGTGAAACTGTGATTAAAACTAAATGTTTTGTCTCTAGATTCTACCTTATTCTGAGTCACTGTGCTGGAATGTTTCTTGTTACAATGTATAATTCAGCACAAGTAAAAAGACCAATTTGATAAAGATTTATTTCAAGAGAAACATATCACTTTACATATTATTAGTCATCAAATGTGTTTTAACGTGGTCAGGCTATAGCTTAGATACAGCTAGGTTGGAGTATGAAAAAAGTTAAGTGTGTGAAGGTTAAAATTACAGAAGTTAGAATGGTCAGGTAGATATCAATCATATTGATTAAAGAATATTCATGGGAAAGCAATAGGAAGACATTTTTCTGACAATATTTTTCTGTAAAACTTCTCCAGTTGGGAGTCGGGCGGTAGTACAACGGGTTAAGCGCAGGTGGTGCAAATCACAAGGACCAGTGTGAGGATCCCAGTTCGAGCCCCTGGGTCCCCACTTATGGGGGTGGGGGGGTCACTTCACAGGCGGTGAAGCAGGTCAGGTGTCTTTCTTTCTCTCCCCCTCTCTGTCTTCCCCTACTTTCTCCATTTCTCTCTGTCCTATCCAACAACGACAACAACAAAAATAGTAACTACAACAATAAAACAATAAGGGCAGCAAAAGGGAATAAATAAGTAAATATTTTTTAAAAACTTCTCCAGTGCCCAGAGCTGGGTGAATTATGAATATTCATATACTACTACCTAAATTCTTAAATTAACCTTTACTATCTATTCTTTATCCCACATCTGAACCATCTGTATGTCCTCTGCTCCTATATGTAAGTGCACTTTATCAATTAATGTCCAAGTTCTTCTTCTAGCTTTTGCCCTTCTTCCGTAGCCAGTCAACAGCGTCAGGTTGAGCCTGATGTAAAGTTTCGAGACCTCCTTTGAATCTGGAGAGGTGGCAGTCGTTGACTATGTGGGTCATAGTCTGTCTGTAGCCGCAGGGGCAGTTCGGGTCGTCTCTGGCTCCCCAGCGATGGAACATAGCGGCGCACCGGCCATGGCCTGTTCGATAGCAATTGAGGAGGGCCCGATCATAACGTGCTAGGTCAAAGCCGGGTTGACGCTTGCAGGGGTCTGTGATGAGGTGTTTGTTTTTTACCTCAGCTGACAGCCAACTCTTGTTTCCAAGAGTCTGGAACAGAGAAGTTCAGTGTAGGCGTAGGGGACCAGATTGGGTGACGAGACGTCAAGCGTTGTACAGGGTGGGCGAAGATATCCGCGTATATTGGCAGGTCCGGTTGAGCGTAGACGCGGGAAATGAACTTAGATGATGCCGCATCCCGACGAATATCTGGCGGGGCGATGTTGCTAAGAACTGGCAGCCATGGAACCGGGGTGGAACGGATGGTTCCAGAAATGATCCTCATGGAGGAATATAATTTGGAATCAACCAAGTGGACATGGGGGCTACGGAACCATACTGGGGCACAGTATTCTGCAGTGGAATAGCATAATGCCAGAGATGCTGATCGTAGTGTGGAAGCGCTCACGCCCCATGAGGAGGTGGCCAGTCTTGCAATGATGTGATTCCTCGCGCCCACCTTTGCTGCAGTTTTTATGAGATGTTCATGAAATGACAGGGTGCGATCGAGAGTAACACCAAGATAGACTGGCTGGGCTTCATGCCGGATTCTCTTACCGCCAAGCTGCACATTAAGCTCACGCGAGGCCGAGGCATGGTGTAGATGGAAAACAGATGATACCATTTTTGCAGTGCTAGGGATTAGTCGCCATTTTTTACAGTAATCAGATATCAGAGACATGTCTTTCATGAGTGTTTCCTCGAGGATGTCAAACTTGGATGCCTGAGTTGCACAGCAGATGTCATCGGAGTAGATGAACTTCCTTGAAGAAGTTTCTGGAAGGTCATTGATGTCGTTATTAAATAGCGTAGGAACCAGAACAGAGCCCTGGGGGAGGCCACTTGAGACAAGTCTCCATCTGCTAGACTTGTCACCCAGATGCACCCGGAATCTTCTGTTTTGGAGAAGAAGTGATATAGTGTTGGCCACCCATGGAGGCAGGCATCTTGAGATCTTGACTAGGAGACCACGGTGCCAAACCGTGCCATAGGCTGCTGTGAGATCAACAAAGATAGCACCCATCTTTAAATTCTTCTGGAATCCATTTTCAATGTAAGTTGAGAGGGCCAGGACTTGTTCGCAGGTAGATCTTCCTGGGCGAAAACCAGCTTGGGCGGGTGATAGGAATTTCTTTGTAAGAGGAGAAATACATGACAGAAGCAGCGTCTCAAGGAGTTTGTAACACACGGAGAGGAGAGAAATTGGTCTATAGCTGGCGGCCAGTGTTGGGTCTTTCTTTGGTTTCAAAACTGCTATTATCTTGGCACGACGCCAAATTTTGGGCATAGATTCGGATTCCAAGATGTGGGACAGGAGTGTAGTGAGCCACTTCTTTGCCGCGGGGCCCAAGTTAAGAATGAGTTCTGGGGTGATGTTATCATAGCCAGCAGCCGTTCCCGGTATAACCCTCTTCAAAGCGTCCAAGTTAGATATATAGACATTATTATACTTCACTCCTTAGAACTTTATTCTGTTTAGCAATATTTTACAGTCATTTTGTAAATAAAATGAGCATACAACAAACACACAGATCTAATTTTGTTATTCAATCACTTTGACAGCTGCACACACATTTGTAAAACAATCCTTTGTCAAAACTCAGAACAGTAATTTCAATGGGTTTCTCTGAGGCAACTGAGCTTTTGATATTTCTTCTTTTCTTAATAATTTTACTAGCAGGCCCAGGCAGTGGCACACCTGACTGAGCACACACATTACCATGCACAAGGACCAGGGTGCAAGCCAAGCCTTTGGCCCCCACCTGCAGAGGGGGAAGCTTCACAAGTGGTGAAACAGTGCTGCAGGTATCTCTCTTGGCTCTTCACTCTTAATCTCCCCCTTTCCTCTCAACTTCACTCTGTCTCTATTCAAAATAAATAAATAAAGATTTAAAAAGTTATAATCTTATTGGGGGATTAATGGCTTAAAGTATACTTGTGGGCACATGGGCAAAATATCTCAAATCCCTGTGACAGATAGATGTATGAAGAACATTCTCACACCCAGCTCATGCCCTTTTATCAGCAGCATGCATCAGGACCTCAAGGTTCTCTCCTCTCTTTTCCTCCTTCATTAATCTTTTGCTTTGGTGTCATGATCCCTATGCAGTCCAAATTTTGCTTTGTGTTTTCCCTTTCTGTCCTTGTTTCTAAAGTTCCATCTATAAATGATATCATTTATCCGGCTCATTTTTTTCCCTTCTGCTTTGCTTTTACCTCTTCTTTCACATGGAATGCTGTTTTTGAAATCCATTAATCTTGCACCAGTCTTTCATTCCTTTTATTACTGAGTAGTATATTTCAATGTACAAATACATTGTGGTTGTTAATTAATAAACACTTCTCTGCTTTGAGTTTGAGTGGAGAAAGTTTTTTTGTTTTGTTTTGTTTTTTAAGATACAGAGGCAGAAAACAAAAAAAGAAAAAAAGAAAGAAAGAAAGAAAGGAAAAAGAAAGAAAGAAAGAAAGAAAGAAATCTCCCTCAGATGTGCTGTGGGCCATACTTGAATATCCAAGTGAGCTATCTTGCTGGCCCAAAATATGTTATAAATATGTCTGTAGGCCTCTCATTTCATTAGAAAAATCAAATTATAAAATTTCTAGGCTTAAGGTAGATTTATATTTAATTTATGAGACAGTTCTATATCAAATCTCAATTCCATTAAAAACATGAGAGTTTGCTCCCATCTTATTGTTAATATTTAGGCTACAGCAGCAAAGAGGGGAAAAGTAAATACTGATTAGTTTGTGAAAGAACTAGGTTTTGTGACTATACAACAAACACACAGACTCCATTTATAGATCTAGGAGATACATAGATCACACTAGAGAGTGTGATCTAAAGATAATCTGCAGCTGAATGTGGTATTTTGTAGGAACTTGAGGTATCAAGCTAAGCAAAATTAAGCCATTAAAAAAAGATAGTTACCAGATGGCCTGTCTCCTACATAGAGTATAAATAGCTGAAACATCAAAATAACAAATCACAACAAAAAGTAATTCTTGGAGGCTAGAGGAATAGTACACTGCATGGGTCACCTGCCTTGTCATGCAGGTGGTTCAGACAAAAGAGTGATAAAAACAACTCTGATTCTGTGACATATGTGATGCTTACCTATAATGGCAATGGGAAAAAATAGAAGGAGGGGCTGGAAGACAGTTAACCTTACACAGTACATACTTTACCATGAACGGGGAACTAGGCTTAAGTATGTGGATACAAACTGGAGTACCTACAAAGTGGAGGATATTATAGTGTGTGTGTGTGTGTGTGTGTGTGTGTGTGTGTGTGTGTGTGTGTGTGTGTATCCCATCCTCTATCTAGAGGATGAAGGGCCCACCTAGACTATGTATATACTTAATATTTAATATTCATTATATATATATATATGTTGTTGAGTGGTACCTTTTTTCTTTTTCAAAGATTTTTTTATTGTTTGTTTATTGAATAGTGACAGAGAGAAATCAAGAGGGATGGGGGAGAGAGAGAGGGAGAGAGAAAGAGAGAGAGAGAGAGAGAGAGCTGAAACATTGCATCACTGCTTGTAAAGCTTTCTTCTTGCAGATGGGGGAATGGGGACTTGAACTGGGTTCTTTGAGCACTGTAATGTGTGTGCTTATGCAGGTGTACCACTGTCTGACTGCCTGAACCCTGTATATTTTTTATCTTATATATTCTAGATTACAGTATATGTTATAGTCTTCCATCCTTTGAAGTAAAGTTCTAATTTTACTGCTCCTTTGAGTTATTATCCTTCATATGTGTATATATAAATATATGTGTGTGTGTGTGTGTGTGTGTATTTACAAAAAGAGTTGTTTCCACTTCTTTTTCCATTTCCTTCTAATACTCCCTAAAAATCATGTTTTATCTCTGTTTTTTTTTTTTCTACTACACTGTGGAAAGCCTTCTCAAAAGATCAACTAGGTGACAGAGCCAGCAGATTTGACTAGTCATCAAATTCTTCAGCAATTTGAAAATTCTTACTTTATTGGAATTCTTTCTCTGTTAAAAATTATTTTTTCTGAGAGGGAGAGAGAACCAGAGAATCACTCTTAACAGGAGGTGCCAGAGATTAATTTGAGATCTTGAGCTTGCAAGTCCTTTACTCTGTCACTGAGCTGACTCTTCAGCTAGGGGTATTCTTTCTTTTGTAGGATTCCTTAACGTTCTGACAACTTTAACACTTATTTTATTACATGCACAGGGTTATATGCATTAAACACGTAATACATTACTATCCACATCTTATGTTATATTGTGAGCTTATATATCATAATTTAATCATAAGTATGATCTTAAAGATTATAATTAGGCCATGTTACTAAGAAAAACTGAGTTACTACATAATTTAAATAGTAAAGGTTACTGGTGTATAATGTACAAAATAATCATGGATAAAAGATAAAATTGATTTGCACATTTGCTGAAGGGTAGTGTTGAGAATGTTACCTCTGTCTTTCCTCACTCTCTTTCTTCTTCCAAAATGTCCTTGCGCTACATAAGGATATCATATTATCTAAATCCTAACCATCTGTCAAAGTCTCTTTGGAATGCCAGCTCTTTAAGAAGTTTTATTTTCCCTGAATTTTCTGACTGGAAACAATTTTTCCCTCTGAACTGCTATAGCACTAACAAATTTTAAACAAACTTTATTTTTTAAAGTAGTTCTAAGTTTACAGAACAAATGAACAGAAAACGAAGAATGCCTACATTCTACCTTTTTAACCCATATACAGTATCCATGATTATCAGCATCTAACACTAGCATGGCCAATTTGTTGTAATTGGTGAATTAAAACTAGTTATTATTAACTAAAGTGCATATGGTTCCTTCACTGTATGCTTCATTCTCAAAGTTTTGACATATGTTTAATTGTATATATTCATCACTACAGGATCAGACTGAATATTTTCATTGACCTAGAATTTTTCCATGCTCTACTGGCTTATCTCCTCTTAGCCTGGACTTCTGGCAACTGTGGACTTTTTAACTAGAATGATTTGGCATGTAGTATTGTCATTACTTAATAATATACATTTTTCTCACTGTCTTCTAATGGAAGCAGCCTAAATGCCTATAGACAGCTACCTGTATAAAGAAGCTGTGGGGCATAAAATCAATGGAATACTACTCTGAAATTATCAAAGATTATATTGTGACTTTCAGGGTAAAATTGATAGAAGATGAGGGGTTAGTAACTTACTTAACATTAACTTAGTGAAGTAACTAAGGAGAAAGACAACAACTGATGATTTCACTCATGTTTATATAGTGAGTTGAAATAAATGAACTTGTAGGAAAAAAAGGAAAAGAAAGAAGGACGGAAAAAGGAAAAAAGAGAAAAAGAAGTAGTCAAATTGTGAACAATCTCTAAGACTTTGTGAGAATTATGGTGGTTATCTGGGGGGTGATGAACTTTGGTTCACAGAACTTTGGTGACGGGTGTGGTATGGAACTATACCACACATGCTGCTATATCTTATTTTATAGGCTTATAAAATTAAAAAAGTAATTTTGTAATCTTCTCAATGACTATCTTGTCACTAATACAATTCAGAAATAAATGTAAATAATAAAAAAAGACAAAAATGGACAACGACTACTATAAGTATCTGTGTTATTTGTCTGGACAAAAGTTTTGGTTTGCAATTCACTTTGGTATAAGCCAGAGGATGTTATTGTTATTTTCAAGTGGCAAGTGTGCTGGGCTAGCATGAGGGTGTTTCTTCCCGGGCATGTGCTCTCTGGGTTGAAGAGGACTTGACTGGAGCCAACCTGGGCTGCTGCTTACTCTGCGATGTGGGAGAGAGACCAGGAACTTGTGGCAGAACAGGAACACAATGTATATTTATTGATCAGAGATAACAGTTTTATATATTTTGAACCGGAAGTGGCAATTTAGAAAAGGAAATGACTAGGAAAGGGGGTTTAGAAAAGGAAAGAGGGGGAAGGTAGAAAGCTTCCATAGCTTTTATTGTGAAGGTTTTAACTGGTAGGATAAATTAATACCCTGCAGGCAGGGCAGGTCTCAGGCAAAACAATAATTATGTAAATAGACCATAGTATCAGCAATGGAGGATGGAGGGGGGTGGGGGGGGCACTGGCTTAAGGCCCGACACAAGTGTATGCAGTTTTGTAAGAAAATTTCTGTTTTCCAAAGTGACAGTCATTTTGCATCCTGACAAGGAGTGTGAAAGAGTTCCTACTGCTCCATGTACCCCCTCAGAATTTTATATCATCAGTATTCTCGACTGTATCCTTATATAATTGTGCATATGCATTCATATAAGTGTTGCTTTAATTTTCAACTACTTAATGGTATATGAAAATCTTTTAATATATTTTCCATCTGTATATAATCTTTGATGAATTTATTGCCGAATTTTGTATCAATTTTGTTTGAGCTTTTTAAAATGTTGAATGTTAAGAGTTCGTTGTATATACTGCATACAACTCTTGATCAGAAAGGTATTTTGCAAATATTGTCTTCTGATACTTTCTTTTACTTCTGATACTCAGAGATTTCAACAGAGAAAACTTTTTTTTTTTACTTTTTAATGAAATCTTAACAGATTAATTTTTCTTATGGATCATGCTTTTGATACTTTTAAAATATATTTATTTATTTATTTATTTTTGGAAGAGACAAAGAGAAGCTGAGAGAGAAGAGGGAGATATAGATGGGGACCTTCAGCTGTGTTTCACCACTTGTGAAGCTTCTCTGCTGCAGATAGGGACTAGGGACTGGAACCAGGGCCTTTGGGTACTCTACCACCTGGCTCCTTGATGCTGTTTCTAAAAACACTGCCAAACCCAAGATCACCCGGATTTCCTCTTTATGTCACAAAGATGTTTTATAGCTTTAAGTTTAACATTTAAGTCTATGATTCATTTTTATATCGTATGAAAGATACAGTCATTGCCTATAGTCACTTTTTTTAAACTTATAAATGGTCAGTAACAACATTTGTTGAGAAGATTTCTATTCCTATGCTGAACTGCCTATGCCAGTATGTCAGACATCAGTTGACTATTTTTATATGGGTATATTTCTGTGCAGTCTGCTCCATTTTGTTGATCCATGTGTCTTAACTTTAACCAGTATCACATCACCATTCTTCCTACAACAGTTAAAGTATTTTACCTGCAGTTACCCATCTATTGTTGTTATTGTTTAACCTGGCTCATATGACTACTTAGGATGCCTTTCTGATTTATCTTTACCATTTCTCTTCCTACTGTGCTTTGCAGCAATAGGTATAGGAAGCACTGTTCCTCCATTTTGTGTATCATAAACATTTACAAAATTCTAAATGAATACACAGATGATTGATAAAATTTGCAGAAGTTTTCACATTTTTAAAAGCCCCATGGATAATTCTAATGCTTAAGCTGGATTGTAACAATGTAAATAGCAGGTACTAAAACGTTGTTTAGAAAAACTGATTTGATTCTTTGGGCCTCTTAGGTAGCTACACAAGCACTAAATTCTAGGCTTCTCTACTGGAATTCATTTTAGATTTTTGCCCTGGACGATTTTATACTTTTGTAGGAATGGTCATATATATAAAGAATGTAAACTTTCTATGTATTGCTATACTTTATAATATATTAAATTTTGATGCCAAATTAATGTTCTTTATAGAGTGTTTTTTACAGTGTGTATAATGTGTATTATTTACATTGTGTAAAAACTTATATTATGGAGGCCTAGGAGATGTTGTTGTAGCTAAGAGACTTAGACTTAGTAATATGAGGTTCTGAGTTTGAATCTCAACATTGCATCTAACAAAGTGATGTTTTTGTTCTCTTTCTTTGTTTCATGTTACTAAACCATTATAAATGTGTATTATGCTGAGAGTGGGGTCAGGTTCTGTGCATCTACAATGGTGCCAGGTTTTGCTGAGGCCTCTTTTCAATACAACAGGGATAATGTCTTGCACTGCATTTAAATATAAACTCTATTACTTAATTGTGTCTTATTAGGAAAATTACTCATATATTCTAAAACTCTATAGCTAAAGTATAAAATAATTTTGTCAGCCATTAATTTAACTAAATATAAGTTGTGAGAGGTAGCTTAGTTGTAAAGCATAAGAACTGCATATATCGAATTGCAAATTTGATTCTCTATACCATATCTGCTAAGCTAAACAGTGTTCCTCTGCCTTTCTCAGTTGTATGTTTATAAAATTAAATACAAAAATCTTAAAAACTCAAATCATATATAATATGACTTACACATAGACTATAACTAAGAGCTTTTCCTCTCATCCCTTAGATAGACGTTATTTTCAGAGTCTAGTGAAAGAGTCTAGAAGAGCCTAGGAGAAGACCTAGCACCCAGGGGATAAAAGTGTATGACTTACCATACATGAGAAGTTGGGTTGCATCTCAGACATGATTTGAAAACATTATGCACAGAACCAAGAGAACTTCATGAAATAGGGAGGGGATACTGTCTCTCTCCGGCCCCCTACTCTTTCTCCCCATCTCCAAATGAGATAAGTCTTCCCTCCCCTCCTTTCCTCTCAAATATAGAATACAGATTAATCAATTAAGTAGGGAAAGTAACTATGGGAATTGTGCATGTTTGGTGTCTTGAGTTCATTCCTCAGTACTACCTTACAAAAAGTTTAGAAAAGTTTCATACTGATAACCCTGTGTACTTCTGTTGAAAGATTAGTTCTGCTGTTTATCAGTTATGCAACTTGAGACAGGTTAAATCATTCTTCAGAATATCAGATTTAATATTACTAAATAAGACTAATCAAACTAATAAAAGGGTATGAAAATATAAAGTGAATAAAAGTGCAAAGTTAATTTATGAATTATTCCTGTAAGATTTTCTATTTGGAGGCCTTTATGACATGTATTTATTTTGCCTTCAGGGCTATTGCTAGGGCTCAGTGCTGGCAATATGAATCCACTGCTCCTGGTGGTCATTCCTCTCCCCATTTTATTGGATAGGACAGAGAGAAATTGAGAGAGGATGGGGAGATAGAGAGGAGAGAAAGACACCTGCAGACCAGCTTCACCTCTTGGGAAGCCACTCCCCTGCAGGTAGGGTGCTGGGGGCTCAAACCCATATCCTTGAGTAGATCCTTGCTCTTAGTAATATGTGGGGTTGCATTGGATCGACCTTCTCGTGGTGCATCCAGTGAGTACCCATTCATTGGGGAAACTGACGATCCTTCCTAGCCGACTGAATCCACATGGATCCCAGTCACTTTCAAAGCCAGCAACAAGCAGCTCCTGACAGCTTTCAACCTGACGCTGTTGACTGGCTACGGAAGAAGGGCAAACGCTAGAAGAAGAAGAAGAAGAAGTACTATGTGCACTTAACCAGGTGCACCACCATCCAGCCCTCTGATATTTAAAGTTATCTTATTTTTTTAAATTTTAGCAATATGGACTGAAAGCGATGGAAAAGATTAAACAACATTCTGGTGACATGACTCATTGGAAGTGACCAACGTGACTGACTGACAATATTATCTTCTCAATAGCAAACATTTTTTTTTTGTTTGAAATATTCATGTAATCTTCTACATTGATTCCAGATTATGGTGGAACCACAGACTCAGAAATGCAAGGAAAGTATTAGATAACTCCACTGTAATCTAAAGTGACAACTTGTTAATTAACACCAATATTGGGAACATCATGTTTACAGGCTGAATTTCATAGATAACTAAAACATCAAATGTACTTCAATGTAGCCTCCTGCCTATGCAGTATTTTAAAAATTGTTCATGGAAATGAAGTCTCTCGCTTTAACACTGTGTTTTCATTGCATATTGTAATTACTTTAATTTATTAAAAATAATGGAGTTTCCACATTAGGAATATGAAAAATAATTTATTTATTTTTCCCTTTTGTTGCTCTTGTTTTTGTTATTGTTGTAGTTATTATTGTTGTCGTCGTTGTTAGATAGGACAGAGATAAATAGAGAGAGGAGGCGAGGACAGAGGAAAAGAGAAAGACACCTGCAGACTTGTTTCACTGCCTGTATGCAACTCCCCTACAGGTGGGGAGTTGGGGGCTCAAACAGGGATCCTTAGGCTGGTCCTTGAGCTTCGCACCATGTGTGCTTAACCCACTGCACTTCCGCCCACTCCCTAATTTAATTATTTTTAAAGGATGTGCAAGTGGGTGGTCTCTAGTATATATGTGTGTGTGTATATATATATATATATATATATATATATATATATTTAAATGGTGTATTAAACCAAAGTAAAAGACTCTAGGGTGGGTGGGGGTGGAGGGTTCAGGTTCTGGAACATGATGGCAGAGTACCTAGTGGAGGTTGTATTGTTATTTGGGAAACTGGGAAATGTGATGCATGTACAAAATACTGTATTTACTCTTTACTGTAAAACATTAATCCCCCCAATAAAGAAATTAAAAAAAAACTAGGGTGTTGAGGCTGGGCGACGGTGCACTGCATTGAGAGTATATATTATGCAAAGACCCAGGTTCAAGCCTTCTGTGCCCAATTACAGAAGATAAGCTTCCATAGTGAGACACTACTTCAAGTGCCTTTCTTTCCCACTTCTCTCTCAATTTCTCTCTGTGTCTAAAAATAAATAAATAAATAAAAATTTTAAAAAACTAGTGTGTTGAAATTAACTCCACTAACAATGAAACAAAAACATGATTTAATACAATTGTTGACTGCATGTTACTTTTCATGAACCTAATTTGGTAAGATTAGTTTTGATTAAAGCTTCATATGAACTTTAATTTCAAAGCTTCATATGAACTAGCTTTAATTTAAAATGGCTCTAATGCTTTAAAATAATAAATTAATATTTAGATGTGACAGTGAATGTATAACAGATAGATTTTGCTCTTCTGTATAATTTGACAATCTCTTTTAGAAGTTACCTTCACATATTGTGCCCTGTTTTGCTCTATGTTTGAGGCAGGTGCTGCTAATCTGAACACTTTGAAGAAAAAAAAAAAAACTGTCCTTATTGATTACATGTGACTAAACATGAGGTCTGGAAAACTTTGTCATTTAAGACATGCCTGTTTCACCATAATCTTTATCTTGATTATATGGTTCTCTTCTCAGTAACCTCCTTAGTTGGCTGATCTGCAACACACTACACAGATGTTTCTCCTATTACTGCTACACGGTTATTTTTTCTAACAGTTTCATAGACAGATGTTTCCAGATGTGTTTTTCCATGTCTCTGGATAGACCTTTTCTTCTTCCAAAAGAGCAAATTGTACTGCTGCTCAACCTTTTGATCTATTGACTATAGAGAAAACAAACAACACTCCATTGATATTGTGTCTTGGAGAGCTCTGGCAATAGTATACACAATAAGTGTCCTCATCGTTCTTTGAAACACGTTGGGCAGATGTTTTCCATGGTCTTCTCCACCCAATAGTTTTTATTCTCACTCCTGCTCCCCCTTGAAGTGGGAGGGTGGATTAATGTGGTTAAGTCTGTTTTCCATTTATGTTTGTCTATCTTTAATAGCACTGCGAGATTAACAGAAACTTTTACTTCTTACCAAATTAAGATCTAATTAATGTTTCAATATCTTAATATTAGTAATATTAGTAAGTGAAATATTTACTGATAAAGGGAAGATTCCAAACATAATTTTATTTATAATTTATTTAATCTAAATCCATCTAATTATTATGAGTTCAACACTTGGCATTTGAAGACTTCTTTATTCATTCATTTAACTATCTATCCACTCATCTGTTGGCATATATATTGTTTTAGTACCTGATATTTGAATATTATCCTAGTGGCAAACATTGGAAATATGCATGTAGCACTATAGTATATACATATATGTTATGTGTGTGTATATATTATATATCTACATATATGAAATATGTAAAATGTAAAAATTTACATATGTAAATGTAAATTTATGTATGTAAAAATGTTACATATTCCATTGAGAATCCTGAGATTGTTTCCTGCCAATAACCTAGTCATCAACTAGCCTGTGCTAATTGGCAGAAGTAATATTCCCATGTTTGTTAACCTCAACAATAAATTGAGTAATGCTGACAATGATTTTTTTTTAATAGATTTTTCCCATTTGTGCACATAAAGCTCTAATTTAAAGATCCAATTGCTTTACTGAAGACCTACCAAATATTAGGAGTTGGTGAATATTGCTTTAGACTTTTTCAAGTTTCCTGTTTTTCTGCCAGTTTTGATATGTTGCATCTTAATCTAGGAATGTGCCCTGCCAATTTTCATCTAACTTTTCATAACTATTAGTCTTAGGTTGTTTGTATTGTCTGTAGAATCTGATATCGGTTATTTTCCCTTTTTATTTTTCTCAAACTATCATCAACAGGGAATTATAATTTCATTTCTGTTTTTAAGTAATAGTTTTTTTTTTAATTTCCTGATCATTTTCATTGTTCATGTCTTTATTTTCCCAATATATTTTGCATTTCTCTTGCAGCTATTTTTCATATTTGAAAGGAATGATTGCTTCATGAATTTACAACATATTCTTTAGCACACATATTTAGGATTATATTTGTCTCCCTAAAATCTATTTTGACTGCTTCACAAGTTGTATGACACTTTCACTAAATCACAATAAGGACAAATGATATAGTGCAACACTGGTGTTTCTAATTCAGTGTCACTGAGGAAAATCCAGCAACTGTATTTCTCACCCAAATCTTATTTTACAGTATAATCATATGCAAATAAATGTTGAAATTAACAACTCTGGTAATGCTGCAAATCTACTTAGTACAAACTCTATCTCTAGAGTCTTATTTCATGACACTATTACATATTTAGAAATTTTGATAGTACAATTTTTTGTACTAGATATCTGATGCTATTTTGCTCTGAATATAGTAATTCTATACAATGAAAAATCAACACATATTACCTATGGATTTTTGGGCATTGTATTAGCAAATAAATAAATAAATAAATGACATAAAAGTAAATTTATAAATATCTGAGGATTAATACAACTATCTACTGCATGCATACAAATGTTTAGGAATAATTTATATACACTGAGTCTTCCATTTAAGTTGAAATAGCTTTAAATATAAATAATTTTGAAAAATCACATCACCAATGGCAGCGCCATTGCAGAATTTAAGATACTAATGCATTTCTCTCAGGCTTTTTTTGTCCTCCTCGTATTTATGCTACACATAATAGTTACCTGTTTCTTACATGGGAGTCCACATCTGAATATGCACACACATTTAGAATTTTTTTCGGGAAGGCTAGATGGTAATGCAACTGGAAAAACACACAAGTTACCATGTGTAAGGACCTGAGCTCACTTCTTGGTCCCCACCTCCAGAAGGGAAACTTCACAAGTGGTGAAACAGGCTGAATACATATATTTCTTTCTCTTCTTCTCTCTTGTCCTATAATAATATTTTTATATTTATTTATTTTCACTTTTGTTGCTCTTGGTTTTTTTTTTAAATTGTTGTTGTAGTTATTGTTGTTATTGATGTCATTGTTGTTGGATAGGACAGAGAGAAATAAAGAGAGATGGGGAAGACAAGAAGAAGAGAGAAAGATAGACACCTGCAGACCTGCTTATCTGCCTGTGAAGCGACTCCACTACAGGTGGAGAGCTGGGACTCGAACCTGGAATCCTTGTGTTTGGTGCCACGTGTACTTAACCGGCTTTGTTATGGCCCGACTCGCCCATCATAATATTTTTAAAGGAAAATACATCTTCTGAGAGCAATGGGTTCATAGTCCTGGTATTGAAGTTCAGCAATACTCTAGCGACAAAAATTAATAAAGAAAAGAACAAATGCTGAATGTTTTGATTTCTTTTCTAGTTTAGTTCTTGCTTAAAAGAGTATCACCGATTATTGTATGTTATATAACTTACCAACCACTATACTGATTTAAGGTTATTGTTATTTATTGAGTTTTTCAAGGCTTTTCTCTATTTAAAATAGTTATAGTTTTAGTTCTTCATTTCCAGTCTGGATTATTTTACTGATTCTAACTGCCTAATAGCTATGGCTAGAACTTCTAGAAATATGTTGAGGAATCATGATGAAAGTGGATGTCCTTATCCAGTTCCTGGAGACCTCAGAGAGAATGTTTTCAATTTGTTGTATGCTCTTTATAAATTTGAAGACTAATTCTTCTATTCTATTTCAAAAGAGATTTATTTTATTATTGGAAGTCTATCAGGGGCCCAGGTGGTAGCAAAGCTGGTAAAATGCACATATTATAGTGCATAAGGGCCTGGGGTTGGAACCTCAGCAAAATGCAAATAAAGACAACAATGAGATATCACCTCACCTCTGTGAGAATGTCAAACATCAGAAAGAACAGCAGCAGCAGATGCTGGAGAGGTCATGCGGACAAAGGAACCCTCCTGCTGGTGGGACTATAAATTTGTCCAATCCCTGTGGAAAGCAGTCTGGACAATCCTCATTGGGCTAGTAATGCACCTTCTATCTGACTCAGTAATTCTTCTCCTAGGGATATATCCTAAGGAGTCAAACACATCCATCCAAAAAAGATATGTGTACATCTATATTCATAGCATCAAAATTCATAATAGCCAAAACCTGTTAATAACTCAGGTGTCCAACAACAGATGAGTGGCTAAGAAAGTTATCATGTATATACACAATGTAATACTACTTAGTTATTAATAATTATGAATCTATGAGGCCAGGTGGTGGAGCACCTGGTTGAGCACACATGTTACACTGTGTAAGGGCCCTAGTTCGAACCCCTGGTACCCACTTGCAAGAAGGAAAGCTTTGCAAGTGCCTAAGCAGGGCTACAGGGGTCTCTCTATCTCCTTCTGTATCTCCCCCTTCCCTCTTGATTTCTGGTTGTCTCTATCTAATAACTAAATAAAGATTAAAAAAAGAAGAAGAAATCCACCCTCTTCGATCCATCTTGGATGGAGCTAGACAGAATTATGCTAAATGAGATAAGCCAGAAAGAGAAAGATGAGTATGGGATGACCCCACTTATAAATAGAAGTTGAGAAAGAAGAACAGAAAGGGAAATGCAAAGCAGAATTTGACCGAGTCTGGAGTATTGCACCAAAGCTCCAGCTCCACTGTATGAGGGTAGATGCAGAGACCTTTGGTGGCAGGAATGGTGTTAATATATTCTCCTATTAACCTATAATTTTATAAATCAGTATTTGATCAATGAGAGGGGAAAAATAGACTGAATGTCTTAAGCTTTTTAATGCATAGACTTCAGTTCTGAGTATATATTCCTTCAATCTAAGCATTTATGGTTTCAATTTAGTTGACTGATTGAATTTTAACATTGGGCTTAAATTGTTGATGCATTTTTAACAATAATTTTCTTTTGAAATATTAAATTATTTATAGTTTTAGATAAAGGAGACCAGAGGAGATAAAATTTTAGATAAAGAAGACCGTTATTGTCGGTATATAAGATATAGTTATCTGTAAATAGCATTAAATGACTGAAATCATGCTAGTATCTCTGCATAGTAGAGTAAATCTTAACCATGGAGTTTTCACAGGAAATTAAGTTCCCAAATATCTTGGTTATAATAAGTGTATATTGCCTTCTTAAGTCTAAGACAGCAAGGAACCTTCATGCTTCTCTTGATTCATACCATTTGATACTGCATCTATTAATCTCAACCAAATCAATACATCCAGTGACACTTCAACATGTTCCACTTAGAAATGTGTCCAGGTCTGACCAGTCAACGCCCATGTTCAGCGGGGAAGCAATTACAGAAGCCAGACCTTCTACCTTCTGCAACCCTCAAAGACCCTGGGTCCATGCTCCCAGAGGGATAGAGAATGGGAAAGCTATCAGGGGAGGGGGTGGGATATGGAGATTGGGTGGTGGGAATTGTGTGGAGTTGTACCCCTCCTACCCTATGGTTTTGTTAATTAATCCTTTCTTAAATTAAAAAAAAAGAAAAAAAAAAAGAAATGTGTCCAGGTATGCCAGGTATGTAATTTCAACCCTCCAACTCCAACACTCCAATGAGACCTTTCCTAGCAAATGGGATTCCTTAGTTCCATTTTGGATGGTGCACATGTATCTATACATTTGGGAAAATATATATACCTTTAAGTAAAGGGCCCTGATACTCTACAGTAACTCAATAAGTACAGCAAGCAGGTAGAAAGACCTAGAAAGAAAAAAGACACCATAACGTGCGTAATCAAATAGTTTCTACTTAGACCTAGATACCTTCCTCACCTATTCCTTATTTCACTTCCCGCAATCACTCTAAGTCCAATTGTGTCAGATAAAGTAAGGACTACAAAAACTGGATAAAGGCAAGAGACCAGCATGCTTTAATGATAGCCCTTTTGGTCACTGCCAGACCACCTCATCATCTGGAGCCCTAGTCAGGGAATCATTGGATTCTCATATAGATATGATGGGCCTAGACCTCTATCCACTATCACTCCATCACTCCATCTAACCACTTCATCTCCATCAGGAACAACATCTTATACCCTCTTGTAGGCCTCTATAGGACCTCATCCTCAATGCAGAACAACAGTGGTAGAAATTGCCCTGTTCTCTGAAGGAAGGCTGCATTAACATAATCTTCCACTAGAGGAAAACTGGTTTTGAAATGAGTGCAGACTAATTTTTTTTTTTTTTTTTTGACTCCAGGGTTACCGCTGGGGCTCAGTGACAGCCCTATGTATCTACTGCTCCAGATGACTATTGTTTATTTATTTATTTTTCTTTCATTTTATTGGATAGGACAGAGAGAAATTGAGAAGGGACAGGGACATAGAGAGGGAGAGAGAATGATAGGTACCTGCAGACTTGCTTCACTGAAGCCACCTCCCTACAGGAGGGGAGCTGGGGTTCAAACCAGGATCCTTGCACAGGTCCTTGTGCTTGGTACTATGTGTGCTTAATACTATGTGTGTGCTTAACCCAGTACACTCCCACCAACCCCCAAGCCTCATATGTTCATAGTTATGACCATGGAATTCAAACTTAGACCTACAGGGCAGAGGTAACACAGGCTCTTGTGCTAAGTATAAATAGACATGGGCCCTAGGTCAGATCAATGGGGTTTACAATTAATGGTATTTATACACTTTCCCCATATTTAGGAAATCCAGTTTCCTAGTCCTATCCTCAACTCTGCCACCATCTTTCTAAACAGTAGTCCTAGCCCACCTGCATGTTAACAGTTGGGCTCAGACAAAAATTAGTGAAGTCATAGGCCCCTTGTAATATGCCTAAAATAGTCTTCCTAGATCCTTCCAACATGATGACACCAAATTTCATCTGCTATACTCTTACCTTTAGGTTCCTGATTATTAAACAAATTGTTCTGCTTTATATCTTAATGTTTTTCAATCACCAAGTTACAGATGCTACCATGACGCAACCTGACTTCCCTGGACAGACAACCTCACCTATGTGTCCTGGAACCTCACCTCCCCAGAGCCCTACCTCACTAGGGAAAGATAGAAACAGACTGGGAATATGGCCCAGCCTGTCAATGTTTATGTCCAGTGGAGAAGCAATTCCTTCTGTACCCCATAAGGATCTTTGGTTCATACTCTCAAAGGGATGAAGAATAAGGAAACTTCCAATGGAGGGGAAGGGATATGAAACTCTGTTGGTGTGAATTGTATGGGATTTTACCCCTCTTATAGTACAATCTTGTCAATCATTGTTAAATTACTAATAAAAAATATTTTGAAAAAATGGCCTTCAGGAGTAGTGGATTCATAGAGCAGGCACTGATCCTGATTGGTAACCCTGATGCAAAAAAAAAAAAAAAACACCGAGAAATCATGAATCCATGTTTCTTAGTTTTCAATATACATATTTAAAAGCTCATTAGTTAAAGTGTTTCATTCTACTATAAAGTGTATATAAATATGTTATTTCTGTGTATTTATTTTTTTTGTCATTGTGAATCAATAGCTCTGGGCTAACTTTTTTCAGAATGAAAGGGAGAGACAGTGACAGAAGGAAAGAGAAATGATAATATGTGCTTAATCAGGTATAGCACTGCCTGCCCCAGGGAAAGAGAAATGGTACCACAATCCTGAAGAGGTTTCCTGCCATGAAGTGGGACTAGGCTGGGAACTGTATCATAAATATAACAAAACAGACAGGCATGCTCTCCAGGAGAACTATCTTGCCAATGCTGTGTATTGCTCTTATATTCTGTAATAAATCAAGTAAAATTCTTCTTTTTATAATGTCAGAAAATTTATTTTTAGGATGTTTTAGTTGTTTTGTTTTTTGTTAAAGAGGGAGGGAATCAGAGCTAAATCCTCAATGTGGCACATAAGATGCCAGTGATTTAATTCAGTAGTTCATGCTCACAGGTCAGACACTGTACCTGTAAGTCAGCTCCCAGGCAGCAACTCAACACCTTTATGTTATTGTATCTTTTGAGTTTATTTCTTTAGAGTTTTTTTTTAATACAAATGATTATGTCATTAGAAAATTTAGACAGTTTGAATTATATCAATCTGTTTTTGTCTAGTTGATTTAGTTAGAATATCCTGCATTATACTGAATAAAAATAGCTAGTTATTCATATTTTGTTACAGATAGCAGTATGTATGCAGTTTATAAAAGAGGAAATAGGGGGCCAGGTGGTGTCACACCTAGTTAAGCACACATATTACCAACTATAATGGCCAGGGTTTGAATCCTTGCTCCCCACCAGCAAGGAATCTGCTTACCAAAGCGGTGAAACAGGTTTGCAGGTGTCTATCTTTCTATCCTTCTCTCTATCTTTCTGTTCTTTATCAACTTATCTCTGTCCTATATAACAAAAATTAGGAAAGGACCACATCAAGACAGGCATAGAACTAATTTGGGAACCCACCAAATCAACAGAGCATCCAGAGACCACAACTCTCTCAGACCTCCAACTCAACCCAGTTGAGAAACTTCTCTAAAGAACAAGGAATAACAAAGATCACCTAAGACTGCAACAAGACAAGACTAGGAATACTTTGGGAACTGACCAAGTCACCGAAGTGAGTGATTAAGCTAAAAAACCTACTTATAGGTAAAAAGCCCTCAGGCTACCATAGCCTACAGGGAAGAAAAAAGAACAAAAGAGGCTTTAACAGCCACTGTGCTCCAACTCAGGGACTGAGATAACATTGAAACAACTGTTAATTCCCACAGCTGTGAACTCTTTAAGTACCTGACTTAGACACAAGTCAATCCAGGCAAGAGTGATCAGTGGACTGAAAAGTACTGACAGAAGGAACTCATAACACACTATATTAATGGTTAAACCAAGGAGAAACTTTGGAGAAATGAACAACGACAAGAGTCCAGCTAAAAGCCCCCCAAAGATATAAATACAGAAGAATGAGATCAACATCCAAATGCTAGCTAAGAAATTAGTCATACAAATGAAGAAAGAGTTTGAAAGAATTGTCATCAGAAATGCAGAAACAACAAATTAGACTCTGGAATAAAACACTAGTTTTCTCAAGGTTATTAGGGAACTGAAAGCTGAAATAGCTGAGCTAAGAACACAACTAGCTGAACAAGATAATACAGTATCAGAACAGCGTAACAAGATACAGAAAACAACAGAAGAGAGAATAGAATAAATGAGGCAAAAAACAGAATTATCAAGATTGAGGACAAATTAGAGACAACTAAAAAGATATAAGAGATCTCAAAAAGAGATTAAGAGATACTGAAAACAACAACAGAGACATATGGGATAACTTCAAAAGAAATAATATACACATTATAGGCCTACCAGAGGAAGAAAGAGAGGGAGGGGAAGAAAGCATTCTTTAGGACATAAAAGATGAGAACTTCCCTAGTCTAGATAACATAAAAGACATAAAAGTTCAAGAAGCCCAGAGAGTTCCAAACAGAATTAAAGACACTAAGACACATGAAAAGGAATAAAGATAAAGAACGGATCTTGAATGCTGCAAGAGAAAAAACAAAGAGTCACCTAAAGAGGAAAACCCATAAGATTAGCAGCAGATTTCTCCATACAAACACTACAGGCTAGAAGAGAATGGCAAGATATCTACCAAGTGCTCAAAGAGAAAGGCTTTCAACCAAGACTACTGTATCCTGTTAGACTGTCATTCAGACCAGATAGAACCATAAAAACCTTCTTAGACAAGCAACAGCTGAATGAATCAACTATCACCAAGCCTGACCTGAAAAAAGTTCTGAAAGGTCTCCTATAAGTCAGACCACCATAAACATGTCATATATCAGAACACTCTAAAAATCTATAATAGTGGCATTAAAATATTCAATCTATGATATCAATAAATGTCAATAGCCTGAATTCACCTATTAAAAGGCACAGAGTAGGAAGATAAATCAGAAAACACAACCCAACCAACCCAACCATATGTTGTCTGCAGGAATCCCACCTAACTCAACAAGACAAACACAAACTTAAAGTGAAAGGACAGAAAAATACCATACAAGCCAATGGACCACAAAAAAGGGGCAGGAATAGCTCATATATGACATGAGAGACCTTAAAATAAATAAAAATTTAAAAGATAGCAATGGACATTACTTAGTGCTAGAGGTCAATCAATTAAGAGGACTTAATGATTATTAACATCTATGTGCCCAAGGAGAGGCCAGTTAAATACATAAAAATATCTACTGAAAGAGCAACAGCAATATATTAAAAGCAACACAGTAATAGTAGGGGACTTCAAATTCCACTCTCTCAACTTGACAGATCATCCAGGCAGAAAATCAAAAAGAAATGAAGGAGCTAAATGAAGAGATAGATAAACTAGAACAATTGGACATTTTCAGAGTGAAAATGGTTATTTCACCATTTTCAGCCTATCTTGAACGGAGCTTGAAGAAATCATGTTAAGTGAAATAAGTCAGAAACAGAAGGATGAATATGGGATGACCTTATCCACAGGCAGGAGTTTAAAAACAAGATTGGAAGAAAAAACAGTAAGCAGAACTTGGACTGAAGTTGGTGTGTTGCACTAAAGTGGAAGACTTTGGGTTGGCTGGGTGAGTGAGGAGTTCAGGTCCTGTAACAGGATGGCAGAAGGTCTAGTGGGGTTTGTATTATTGTGTGGAAAAATGAGAAATGTTATGCATGTACAAACTGTTATTTACTTTCAACTGTAAAACATTCATTTCCCCAATAAAGAAATTTTTTAAAAATTGGGAAAAAAGAGAAAACATAGGTTCCAGTATCAGTGAATTACTGGTGCCAGCACAAAGCCCCAGCAATAAACCTGTTGGCAATAAAAGATATAAATCAGAGGTCAGTTGATGGCGCACCTGGTTAAACACACATATTACAGTGTACCAGGACCCAGGATCAAGCTCCTGGTCCCCACCTGCAGGGTAAAAGTTTCATGAGTGTTGAAGTTGTGCTGCAGGTGTCTCCCTATCTCAACACCTCTCTATCTCCCTCTCCCCTCTCAAGTTCTCTGTCTCCATTAAATAATACATAAAAATATTTTTAAAAGAGAAAGATATGAATCAATGGTCTATCCCTTAAGAAATCAAAATAAAAGGTGTTTATCTAAAGCAAGCAGGTAAGAGAAAGTAAGAGTGAAAATATACAAAATTGAGACAAGAAACTGAAAGATTATGTCACTGAAACTGAAATTAATACTTTCAAGAGATTGATGAATTTTCCAAATTGCTAACTAACAAAGAAAGAAGATTCAATTTACTGAAGTCATGCCTTAAAAGATATTTAAATTAATTTAGATAAATAAAATGGAATATAAATGGATATTATAAACAATTGTATGGCAACAAATTAGGTAATGTAAGTGAGAGGAATCATTTTAGAAAGACTTGCATTTCTAAATGGACTGAATAAGGAATATAGAGTCAGAATTGAGCTAAGATTAGTATGGAGATTAAGTCAGTAATCAAAACATTTCTCATGATGCGAAAATCATGACTAGTTGATTTCATGGGTCGACTATATCACATTTTTACAAAATTAACACTAATTTTTTACAAGGTCTTCCCAAACAGTGCTAGTATTGTCTATCCTTTATTTATTCTGTTATAGTCCCATATTTTATAGTGTATGTTAATCAACAAAGATTTGCAATTAATCCTCTTTCCTTTTTTTTTTTTAATTTTGCTACCAGGATTACTGCTGGGCTCTGTGCTAGCACTACAAATTCACAGATCCCAGTGGCCTTTTTTTATTTTCATTTCTTTTTCTATTTTATTGAATAGGACAGAGAGAAATTGATAAGGGAGGGAGAGGTAGAGAAGAAGAAAGAAAGTCACTTGCAAGACTTGCTTCACAACTCATGAAGGTTTCCTCCTCCAGTTCAGGGGTGGGTATTGAAGCCAGATTGTTGCCCATGATAATTTGTGTGCTCAAGTGAGTGCATCATCACACCACCTAGCCCTATTGTCATATTTCAGTTGCTATTAAAGCAGAGGAGTGAAAGAAGTTATCAAAACAAATTTACGTTGCTTTTAATACATACATGTGTAGTTAATTTCATGTGTATTTTTTTAATAAGATATACTTTTATTCCCCCCCCCTTAAAGATCTGGCTTCTCTTGGAAAGGCCTACAGGTTCTCTCTTTCTCTCTCTCTCTCTTTCTCTCTCTCTCTCTCTCTCTCTCATTTATTTAGTATTGGATAGAGACAGAGAGAAATTGAGAGGGGAAGAGTGATAGAGAGGGAGAGAGACAGAGAGACACCTGCAGCTTTACTTCACTATTCGTGAAACTTTGCTCCTGAAGGTGGGTACCAAGGGCTTGAATGTTGGTCCTTGCACACTCCACTTAACCAGGTGCACCATCTTCTGTGTCCCTAGGTTCTCTTTCTTTTTTCCTTTTCTTCCTTCCTTCCTTCCTTCCTTCCTTCCTTCCTTCCTTCCTTCCTTCCTTCCTTCCTTCCTTTCTTTCTTTCTTTCTTTCTTTCTTTCTTTCTTTCTTTCTTTTTTTGCCTCCAGGGTTATTGCGGGGCTTTGGTACCTGCAGCACGAATCTACTGCTCCTGGAAACCAGTTTTTGCCCTTTTGTTGCCCTTGTTGTTTCATCATTGTTGTAGTTACTATTGTTGTTGCTTTCTTTAGGAAAGAGAGAAATGGAGAGAGGAGGGGAAGACAGAGAGGAGGAGAGAAAGATAGATACCTGCAGACCTGCTTCACCGCCTGTGAAGCGACTCCCCTGCAGGTGGGGAGCCAGGAGCTCAAACCAGGATCCTTACATGGGTCGTTGCACTTCGTGCCACCTGTGCTTAACCACTACCCTGACTCTCCCTAGGTTCTCTTTCTAGCTTTCTCTCCCTACATCTTTCTTTTTCTTTTTCTTTTTTTTTTTTTAGCAATTTATTATTGTTATTATTATTATTATTAGCAATTTCAATGTGCAACTCACTACTCCCTGCTTTTCCAGAGAGAGAGAGAGATACAAGAAAAGTATTTCTTAGCCCTGGCATATGTGATGCCAGAGACCAAACCCAGGACATCACACAAGTAAGTCTTATGTTCCACTGCTGAGTTAGCTCCATGGCTTTATTTCACTTTTTTTTCTCTATTTTTTAATTATTTTTTTTCTTTATTGGGGGATTAATGTTTTACATTCAACAGTAAATATAGTAGTTTGTACATGCATAACAGTTCTAGTTTTTTTACACAACAATGCAACCTGCACTAGGTCCTCTGTCATCCTTTTCTAGGACCTGTATTCCCCCTACCCGCACCTACCCGAAAGACTTTTACTTTGGTGCAGCATATCATGTGTATTTTTTATTTCACTTTTTCTTTCCTATTTTTCTCCACTGGAGCATGGTTCCTACATGATGGATCTAGTGCCCTTGGCAGCCATTTTTCCTTTCTTTTCTGTGTTATAAGTCAGAGAGGAATTGAAGGAATTGAGAGGGGAAAGAGAGGTACAATGGGAGAGAGAAAGGGCTGGGTGTTAGCACGTTTGATTGAGTGCACATGTTATAATGGGTAAGTACCTGGATTTAAGCCTCCAGACCCCACCTGCAGGGAGAAAGCTTTTTGAGTGGTGAAACAGTGCTGCAGGTATCTCTCTTTTTCTCTTTATTTCCCCCTTACCTCTCAGTTTCTGGCTGTCTTAATCCAATAAATCAACAAAGACAATTAATTTTAAAAGAGAGAGAGAGGAAGAGAGAAAAGACACCTGTAGACTTGCTTTACTGATCCTGATGCTGCCCCTCAACACCCCCACTTTGTCCCCTGCAGGTGGGGAGAGGGCACTTGAACACTAATTCTTGTGTGTGGTATGCTTAACCTGGTGCAACACCTCCCAGCCCCCTCTATATTTCATTTTTACGATTTACTATTTTTATGAGATAGAGACCACAAGACATTGCTCCGGCTATATGGAGCTTCAGGACCTCAAATTTGATGCCTAAGGTTTGAAAAGCATGCATTCCACCTGTTGAGTCACTACAACAGCTGCTCATAATTTCTTCATGTGAATTTAAGTAGTGAACTTTTCACACCTTGAGTTGAATAACAAATAAAAATCATGTGATCACATCTATGTCTTTATAATTCTGAACACTCTAATTTAATCTTCTGGGGAAGTATATTAATAAATGAAGTCAGTTGTAAATTACTACACATATCATAATTTTACTTATGTGAAATTTTATGTAATCGGAAAAAGGACAGACAAGAATTCTGACAACTTGTTAACAAGGTTTATCTCAGTGAAGTGGAATTAATGGGGGCTTAAATATTTATGTGGTCACTTTTTAAAGTATGTGATTATATATATTTAATAGCATATAAATAAAAATATTTATGCTGACTATCCTTTATTAATATTGTATTCCTTCATAAGACATTCATTGAAGGAATTAAGAGATCACAGTGCTGAAAGTTACTTTTTTTGGCAATTCAGAGTAGGATCTTAAATAATGATTTTCCTAATCTGAATCCAACTAGAGTATAACTTCTCTAATACTACTTAATGTAAAATCAACAGTTTTAAATACACTTGAATATGACATAAATGTTTGTTCAGCTTATGGATTCAAGAACTCTTTGAATGTGTGAATAAAAAAATGAAAGGGAGAGTAGTCTTCATCTTTTTCTTTCCCCTTAGGGACTTACCAGAGAGAAATTATTTACTAGCATCATACTTAAAAGCTTGAAATGAGTGCTTTATTGCATGTAAAAATGATGTGAGATACTAGGTGAAAAGCTTTTGGCAAATGTGAAGTATTTATTTATACATTATCATTTTTTGAATAATCTAAAAGACTTGGAAGAGATTGCCAAAGCAGCTGACAAATTTGGTTAGGTTGGTGTGTTTACTCCTAACAAATAAAAGTAAAACTGGGAGAAAAAAAATTCAGAATTATTCCATATAAGCTCAGACTTACCAAGCCAAATGAATAATATTTACTTTCATTTAAAAATTATATAATCCAACCATAGAATGTTTACATAGGAAAATTAAATATAGTTATTATTAATTTATACCATAGGGCCATGATTAATGTTTTTTCTGTGCCGAGACTTTATTTTTTTTCCCTCTTTTTCTCAAACATGTTTGGCATTTAGAAGTTTTAAAGCAATTTCCCCCTTTGGCTTCACCTGGGGTCTCTGCTGTCCCAGAACCTCCTCTTGACCTCAGTGTTGTGTTTTCATTTAAAATAGGGCATATCTATAAATGTCAGCAATACAGGGCAATTAGAAGTTTGAAAAGGGCTGTAACATAAACCAGCATTATAGTGAAATGGATATTGCCTTAAGCTGCCTGCAATTCACTTGCTGTTGGAAAGACAATATCCTGCCATTCTCCCATGGTGGCCTTCAATTGAACACATTTGGCTGAGGATTGACCCATTATTAAGATAAGTCTTTGCCTGGCTTGAAACAATGAAGAAACACAGAGTGAGTGAAGCCAGCAAATTGGGTTGGTAGCTCGCCAGCACTGGGCAGAAATGTGACACTGGATTAGACGTTAATAGCTGTCTGTGGTGCTATCTGTGAAATCCAAAGCTGTCCTGGTTCCCTCCAGTTGAAATCAGGTAAGTGTATACTGTTTGGGCTTGCCCAAAATCTTCAAGTTTGGGAAGAATTGCTGTCTATGGATTTAGGCATGTGTTTGTGTAAGTTTTCTTTTTAACACCACCTTTGGCAGCAACCAAAATAGAGAAGTATTTCTGACATTAGCTTACTTTTTTTCATATTCATGCCCTTTATTGCCAAGAATACAGGCCACAAATGACTTTTGCAAAGTTAGAAAATGGGCTATGTTTTCATACAAGGCATATCATATTGTTCTAATTTACCCACTCCCAAAGATGTTCGACCTTTGTGCACTCACGGTGCTTTCTTTTGCTAGCTTGAGGCCTTTTGACAAACTGTCAGCTGGGCTCTGTTTTGCCCCATGTGACCTCAGAGCAAACTTTCAAACAAGATAAGGTTGCTGTTGAAAGTCTCTTTTGCTCTTGCAACCTTGGTCCTGCCTGTTTTGGTGTTTGGAGGAATAACAGAATGAGAAGGAAGCCAAGCAAACATGCATTGCTTTCCTGATTCTATCTACTCTCAGTAGAGAATTAAAAAAAAAAGAAGAAGAATACTGGAGGTTTGGTAGTAAGTAGAGTTTCTGAAGGACAGCCTACAAAATTATTTGTTTTTTTGCTACTAGGGTGAGTTATTTTAATTAAATATATCTCTGGCAAGGTGTTTCCATGATCCTGCCTTTTAGTTCTTAAAAACATTTCATCTCGTCAAACTCAGCCTTTTGAAACACATATGAAAAGCCAAACTGAAATGAGGAAATGTAATTGAGTGTAGAAGAGAAACCTATATCACTAGTCTGCTTGTAAAAATCATGGTTTCTACTCAAACTATGAGCTATAGTTTTGGCTGTCTTAGGAAAGTCTTCTAAAAATCCTTGCTGTCAACAGGCTTTTGAGGCTTCCCAGACTTTGGGGAAAGTTAAGTAGACCATGAAATATATGACAATATGCCTAGGCCATGAGAAGGGAGAAACTAAAATGGTCTCCACAGGAAGTAGACTGAATTTCACATACTAAGTTAAGTGACATGTTAAGTGACATTGGAAGGCCTGCACCATTTTGCTTGAGACGATTTAAAAGGGACACAAATACTGCTTAGTATGGAAGATAGTCACACTTTAGATTGTATCTAGACAAGTATGTGAATTATGCTGCTTTCTTCAATTCCTTTGAATGTTTTTTTTCTATGATTGTTTCTGAAAAGATAGATATTGCTCTTTTATGGTGAGTATAATGTAGAACCAGTTCATGATAAATGAAGGAACTGAGCCTCAAAGACAACCAAAATGATACCCTATGGTATCTTTCATAAATCAAGATGGTCATTGCACTAAAACCAGGTAAAGCATTAAGTATTAAGATTGTAGTCACTTACACTGCATTTTGTTTTCATTGTCAGTATGGCTCTCCATCTTCTCAGTTACCTATTAATATATACCTAGTTAACTTCTACTTCTAGCCATCCTTCATGGCTGCTATTCCAAATCTTCTTCAGTAATTCAGCATTCTTTAATTTCAAACTCTTTAATCTCTGTTTTCTTTCCCTTCATCAATGGCTTTACCCTCATGGACAAATCACACTTAGAACTTTCTCAGATAAACTTCACTTGATGTTTTGCCTCCAACCCTCTCTATCTATGGATGATTTCTTTTTCCCGAATGAAAAAAAGGTTTTAGCATTCCAAAACTAAACTTCTACTTGTATAATTACTGAATTCTCAGTTCTCGGTCTTGTTAATGTATTTTTCTTTTCTTTCTATGGTGAGAAGTTCATGATAGCTCCTGTTAATTTATATCCATGCTCAGTTTAATACTTTTAGTGTTCTAAAATGTATAATTCTTGGATATGGTGATATCTCATAGAGAGTTTTTATGTAAATTTTTGTGATTAAATGAGTAAGAAGAATGTACATTGTACCATTTATTACCTTTTTGAAGTATTCATTCAAGTATTTCCCCTGATATTTAAAAATCTTAGAGGTAGGCCTTCTAACTGTGTCCTCTATGTTCTTTTGCAACTTACACATCAGATGTTCATATGATGGATAATTCTGTCCTGACCTTCTAGGTTATTGTCTTTAAGTTGTACTAATATGTTGTTAAACCTTTATGAGATTTCCTTCCTTCCTTTCTTTCTTTTATTTATTTCTCCTTTCTTACTAAATAGAGTCGGGGGGGGGGGGGGGGAGAGAAGGAAAGACCATATCACTGCAACTTCCTTCAGGGCAGTGGGGACTAGGCTTGAAATTAGTTTGCCAGCATGGCAAAGCAGCATATATCCAAGGGAGCTATTTTACTGGCCTTAATCTTTTAAACTCGTCAAATTTTTGAGTTTTGAATTTTCATCTGGATTTTCCAGTTTTCTTCAGCTTCTATTCTGTCTTTAATATCCTTGCACAACTTGTTATTATTTTAAAATGTCTATCCGTGCAGTCAGTGAATGCCAATGTCCAAATATTTTTCCTCTGATTACCTTCTATTGAAGAAAAGTACTTATCTGTTGTATGTTTATATACAAACGCATATGCCTGTGAGATCATGCAAGAGAGAGAGAGCTAGCTGGTGCATTACTTTTGTATATATGTGATCGGGGATTGAACTCAGAACTGATGCTGGCTACTGAGTCACCTATGCAGGCCATGATTTTTCTATTTTGTTGCTTTTTTTTTTTTTTTTTTTACTGGAGCTCATGTTGCCTTATCTTCCAGTATGTCCAATTATTTAATTGTGTATTAGGTGTTGTATTCAAAAGTTTTGTTGGCATGATAATGTAGCACCTAGATATGTAACATCTATAATCATATTATCATATCAAAAAATTAAACTTCATATGTCTATCAGTGTGTGTACAGTAGGATGCTTGGTGATATAAGTATCCCTAGAAATCCCCTAAATTGAGTTTAAGAGACAATGATTCAAGGATTTTTTTTTTTATTGGGAGGGTTAATGATTCAAATTATAGACTTTAACACATAAGTATAATAACCTTTCATGTCCTCATAAGTGTCTGAGAAACACTTAACTCTGCCCCATCAACCTAGGACTCCTCCACAACTGTACACCAGGACCCCAATGTCCCCTCATCCCCATTCTTTTATTCCTTCTCCAGAGTCCTTTACTTGGGTTCAGTATGCATCACACCCAGTCCAAGTTTCACTATTGTTTTCCCTTCTTCTTCTTTTCTTTCTTTCTTTCTTTCTTTCTTTCTTTCTTTCTTTCTTTCTTTCTTTCTTTCTTTCTTTCTTCCTTCCTTCCTTTCTTCTTCTTCTTCTTCTTCTTCTTCTTCTTCTTCTTCTTCTTCTTCTTCTTCTTCTTCTTCTTCTCCTTCTTCTCCTTCTTCTCCTTCTCCTTCTCCTCCTCCTCCTCCTTCTCCTCCTCCTCATCCTCCTCTCCTCCTCCTCCTCCTCCTCTCCTCCTCCTCCTACTCCTCCTCTCCTCTTCCTCCTACTCCTCCTCTCCTCCTCATTCTCCTTCTTCTCCTTTTAAATGGAAATATTGACAAAACATAGGATAAGAGGGGTAATATTCTACACAGTTCCCACCACCAGAACTCTGTATCCCACCCCATCCCTTGAAAACTTTCCTATTGTTTCTTAAGTACCACCTCTGTGTGAGATCATACAGTATTGATCATTCTCTTTCTGGCTTGTCTCAATCAGCATGATACCTTCAATTTATTTCTTTTTTAAATTAATGATTTAACAATGATTAACAAGATCATAAGGTAACAGGAGTACAATTCCATACAATTCCTACTACCAGAGTTCCATATCCCATCCTCTCCATTGGAAATTTCCCTATTCTTTATCCTTTTGGAAGTATGGACCAAAGTTCCTTATGGGGTACAGAAGCTGGAAGATTTGGCTCTTGTAATTGCTTCTCTACTGAGCATGGCCATTGGTAAGTCAATCAATACCTCCAACTTATTTCTACCTTTCCCTAATGGGATAGGGCTCTGGAGAGGTGAGATTCTAGGACACAGTGGTAAGGTTGTTTACCCAGGGAGGTCATGGTAACATCTTCAACTTGGTGGCTGGAAAGCAACGCCTTCAGGTTCTGACTAAGGTATTACAAAAGAGATGGCCTCAAAATTTTTTAATAACTGCATAGTATCCCATTGTATATATGTACCACAACTTTCTTAGTCATCTATGTGCCATTGAAGATCTGGATTCTCTCCAAGTTTGGGCTATTACAAGCTGCCGCTATGAACATAGTTGTGCATAGGTCTTTTCAGATAGATGTGTTTGTTTGCTCTGGTATATTCCCAGGAAAGGGATTGCTGGGTTACAAGGTAGGTTCATTTCTAGTGCTCTGATGAGTCTCCAGACTGTTTTTCATGGGGGCTAGACCAATTTACATTCCCACCAGTAACGTAGGAGAACCCCTTTTCTCCACAGCCTCTGCAACAGTTGTTGTTTCTGTCTTTTCTAATGTATGACATTCTTACCGAAGTGTAGTGTCATCTTGTTGTTGTTTTTGTATGCCTTTCTCTGATCATCGGTGACTCTAAACATTTTTTCATATACCTATTGGTCTTTTGGACCTCTTCTTTGGAGAAGACCCTGACCATATTTTCCCCTCATCCATCTTTTAGTGAGATTCTCCTCTTATTGTTGAGTTCTTTGTGTCTATTTTGGTTCAGTTACCAGGCCATTTTGATTATTGTGGCTTTGTAGTATGTTTTGAGGTCAGGAAGCCTGATGCTTCCATTCTTGCTTATTTCTTTCAGGATTGTTTTGTCTATCCTGGGTATTTTCTGTGTCAGACATTTTTTTTGTTTTGTCTTGTTTTGTATCTTTTATTCTATTCTATTGAAGAAATTAGGTGGTCCTTGATAGGGGTTGCATTAAATCCTTATATGACTTTGGGTAAAACTGTCATTTTGACAATGTTAATTTTTATAATCCATGAACATGGGATGTTTTTCCCTTCCTTCCTTCCTTCCTTCCTTCCTTCCTTCCTTCCTTCCTCTGTTCCTTTAATTTTATTTTATTTTATAAGACAGAAAAAAATTGAAAAGGAAGGGGATAGAGAGGGAATGAGAGACAGTATATGCTATGTATGCTTCACTGCACCTGAAGCTTTCTTTTTTTTTTTTTTTTCTTCATCACCTTATGAGCCTATGTAGCCTCTGCATCTTTGTAGATCTGAGCTCACATTCTGTGGTCATTAGTAGGAACGTTCCAAGATGCTCCAATATCAGGATCCATCTTCCTCAGGTGTAGCATAGAGTATGTTTCATATCCTCCCTTTGGAGGATGGAACATTCTCTACTGTTGTTGATCCAAGTTGAGGGCAAAGTCTTATGGGGGGGCCACAAAGGGGTCTGTACATGGTACATTTTATATTAATTGAACTGATACTGAAGTTTGGGTCCTGATTTTTTTCTTTTTTCTCTTTCTTTTTTTTTTTTAATTTTTTAATTGCTACTTAGGGTTACCTCTGGGCCCATCAACAGATGTCTGGCTAAAGAAGTTATGGGATATGTCTTCTATAGAATTCTACTTTGCAATAAAAAAAAAGATGATATTGTACCCTTTGTGGCAAAATTAATGAAACTGGTGATTAAGTTTAGTGAAATAAGTAATGAGATGAATGGCAAATAGTGGCTGGTTTCACTCTTATGTGGAATCTAGAGAAGTAATATACATGAACTTAAAAATAAAAAACAGAGGTAAGGAAACTGTTTCTAACACTTGTGAGAACCATGGTGGCTATCTCTGAGGGATGAGAAGTTGGGTACACAGAACTTTGGTGGTCAGTCTGATATGGGACTACATATTGTAATCTTAAAATATTGTAACCCACTATTAATCACAAAAAAAATTGAAAAAAAGAACTTGCAAAAAAGCATTTACAAGTTTATAAATCTCATCATCATGAGCCCAGAAATAATTTACAAATAGCTAGATTGTCAAATAGTGAGTTTGGAACTTAATGTTAAATAATATATAAGAAAAGTAGGTTGCTTCACAGGCAGTGAAGCAGGTCTGCAGGTGTCTATCTTTCTCTCCTCCTCTCTGTCTTCCCCTCCTCTCTCCATTTCTCTCTGTCCTATCCAACAACGACAACAACAATAATAACTACAACAAGGGCAACAAAAGGGAATAAATAAATAAAATAAATATATATTTTTAAAAAAGGGAGTCGGGCTGTAGCGCAGCGGGTTAAGCGCAGGTGGCGCAAAGCACAAGGACCAGCATAAGGATCCTGGTTCGAACCCCGGCTCCCCTCCTGCAGGGGAGTTGCTTCACAGGTGGTGAAGCAGGTCTGCAGGTGTCTATCTTTCTCTCCTCCTCTCTGTCTTCCCCTCCTCTCTCCATTTCTCTCTGTCCTATACAACAACGACAACAACAATAATAACTACAACAAGGGCAACAAAAGGGAATAAATAAATAAAATAAATATTTTAAAAAAAAAGAAAAGTAGATGGTGATAGATAATGCTTTCTTGATGTTCATTCTTTCTTGGAAATTCCAGTTCCTCATCAGAGAATACAGTGATAATAAAAAGAAAATTGTGGGTACTATTAGCTGCTGGACTAGTCATTTGAGAATTTGTCCTCTGAATATTATTTATTTAATTTTATTTTTGAGACATAAAGTAGCAGAGCATGACTTCACATGAGTTGGTTCCACTTTGTGTTTTGGCTTTTGTATTACAGTACGGAATAGTTTTCTTTGGCAAGATCAGCAGTAAAGTAAGTCTAGAATAGTTAGAGTGGAATACTGCAATATTGGAATGGTGTGTTTTGTTTTTTAAAGGAGAATGGGGATTTGCACAGTGACCCAGATGTGTGCTCTCTGAACTCCAACTGTCTTTGTTCAAATATGCAATGTGAAGTGTACAGGGTTTAAGGAGACCCCTTTGGATACCTTGGGGGGGTATTTCTTGCATAGTGTTTTGGCAGTGTGCTCTTCTAGCTGAATTAGATTTATTGCTGAAGCACTAAATCTTCATTATAAGTGACAACCTTACTCCCCTGTTGTCCTGATCCATTTCCATTCACAGATTTTTTTTTTAATTCTAACATCTTCTTTCTTCTCCTTCCCCAGGCTCAAGATCTCAAAATACTCCACATTCCAGCCTATCTCAGAGTTGAAATTGCATTGTTTGTGAATGTGTCATTCATAGATGTTAAAAAGTAGAAAGTACAGTAAAGTTTAACAATGTCTCATCCAGTCCATCAGTACTTAGAAGGACTAAACTAGAGCTTTTAAAAATGATCTATATGGCTAGATGCCTGACATAATTCTGTCAGTGAGAAACAGTCACAAACATTCTGTCTAGATATACTTAAAGGTGAATATTATCTCAGATGTGTTAATCCTAAAGTTCTTACTTTCTTAGTAACAGAAAGCTTTTTTTTTTTTTGCCTCCAGGGTTAGTGCTGGGGCTCTGTGCTGGCACTAGGAATCTACTGCTTGCATGACTTTGGAGGCCATTTTTTCCATTTTATTGGGTAGGACAGAGAGAAATTGAGAGAGGAGTGGCAAATAGAGAAGGAAAAAGATGAATACTTTGTGAAGCATCTCCCCTGCAGGTGGGGAGCTGGGGCTCAAATCTGCATCTTTGTTCAACATATTATGTGCCTTGAACTGGGTGTACCACTGCTCAGCCCTCCAAAGCTACTTTTCTTAATTCTAGTTTCATAGGAAATTCCACTAATGCTTAAATTGCATGGATATATTATCTAGCTTGTTTGAAAACAGTGGTATTGTTATATGCTCCTTGTTTGCTTATTTTTTAGCAGTAGATTTGAGAAGATCAATAATTACATATAAAAATCAGTGCATATTTTTCTGCCATACCTTATACAGGTACTGCATAAAATTAATTAATTAATTAATTCAGTAAATGTTTATTGTATACATAACACTTTCCAGGCAGTGAGATGTTTGTGAATAAGACCAGTAAAACAGGTTCGTCTGAGTGATATCCTCTTATTAGATCGACCTTCTCATGGTGCATCCCGTGAGTACCCATTCATTGGGGATCCTTCCTAGCTGACTGAATCCACATGGATCCCAGTCACTTTCAAAGCTAGCAACAAGCAGCTCCTGACAGCTTTCAATCTGACGCAGTTGACTGGCTACGGAAGAAGGGCAAACGCTAGAAGAAGAAGAAGAAATTGCTAAATAAAAGTAGAGATTCAATCAAGTAATTAATTACAATTCAGTGAGAATAGCGAGATACTAGAAATAATGATAGAAAATGAGATACCAGGTGATAGAAAAAAAAGACATTTTTATTTATTTAGGACAGGGAGAAATTGAGAGAGAAGGGGAGATAGAGAAAGGAAGAGAAAGACAGGGAGACACCTACCTGTAGCACTGCTTCACTGCTCAGGAAACTTTTCCCATGCAGATGGGGACAAGGGGCTTGAACCTGGGTCCATAAGCATCGTAATGTGTGCACTCAAGTGGATATGCCACGGCCAGACCAAGTGAAAAGAGTTCTAAGTGAACTTTGTGTATGTATACAGATTAGGGGGGAGAGGAGGGAAAAGAAGACTGGATTTGAACTGAAAGCTGAATTACTAGTAAGGTTAATTTATTGAAATAAAGGTGGTTGAAGACTTATTTGCTGTCTTCTGGCAGGCAATGCAGAAGACAAGAGAATGTCAACATATAGCAAAAGTTATAGAAAGAACATTTATTAGGATAGTTAAGTTGAGAAATAAAGAATCCACTGGCCCAACAGTGAGACAGATAGAGGCATATACACAGAGGAAAGTAACTATTAGGCAAGAGTTGACTGCTCATAGACTTTGCAGTTTATGCTGGGTTCTGTTGGGTAAACAGAGGCAGAAGTTTGTCACCTTTGTGTTAACTGGTGTCTGGGAGTAATTTCTTGTCTTATTCAGTTACTTGGTGTGGAGCATGGTCAATTGATATTCTAATTCCTAATGGCTAGCAGCTAGCAGTTAAGTCTTTGCATTTGTAAATGTAAGGGTAAAGGTTGGGGGGGTTTTCTGGCCCAACTCTGGGACTGCTTATTTTGTCAGTCTGGCAAAAGCTATCTTTGTAATTATATGCCATAGCAGTGGTGCCTGCATAAAGTAAGAAGTAAAAGTAAGAACAAGCAATACTGACAGAAACTGAGGGCAATTCTGTTCAGATCATCAAGTGTGAGGAGACAAGGGCTAAATGTATCTAGTATAATGTCTCTATAGTCATCCATTCTGTCGCAATTGAAGGATTTCATCTTTATAGCTAAATAGTAATATGTTTACACATATGCCACATCTTTATCCATTCATCAACAAATGGAGAAGCTGTTTCAAGATTTTTAGCTATTGTAAATAATACTCCTTTAGTAAATATGGATTTGCATAGAGCTCTGGAGAAAGACATTGAACACAGGCACATACATATGAACTAAATAAAGTAAAAACTTTTGGACTGTAAAATCAACTATTATATATCAAAAGGGAAAGGGGGGCAGTTGGGGACCAGGGGATATAAATCAGGGCAAAAGGGACATATGTTGATTTTCAATGATGCATACTGAATCTATAGATCATTATAATGCAAATCATACTTAGATGAAATTTTAAAATTTAAAGAGTCTATGTTAAAATTATCTTTGAAGTTCAGATATGACTTTTGTTTGTAAGACAACATATTTTATATTATCCAGTATAAGTTTCATAACTGTAATAAAATTAGCCCAATTTTGTCAGCAAACTTGAACTCAACTTTTATAAAAGATAATTTTTTTTTGTATATGTCATAATTCATATAAACTGCAGCAACAGGTGTCATTTCCTGTTTTGTTTATGTAGTCCATTCCTCCATGATTGAGAGGGAATCTCAGTGTAGTTTTAATTCACATTGCTCTAATGAAAAGTGAAACGGAGCATTTCTTCATATGTCTGTGGGCCACGTGTTTTTTCTTTAGAAGACTGTTTCATTCTTTTTCTCACTCTTTCATTTAGTTGTTTATTTTTTGTAGAGCTGTATCAGTTCTTTTTAAGGAATGATTTTTCATTATTTTTATTTATTTATTCAATAGAGACAGCCAGAAATTGAGAGGGAAAGGGGTGATAGAGAAGGAGAGAGACAGAGAGACACCTGCAGTCCTGCCTCACCACTTGCAAAGCTTCCCCCCACTCCCCCGGCAGATGGGGACCAGGGGCTTGAACCTGGATCCTTGTTTACTGTAACATGTGTACTCAACCAGATGTACCACCACCTGGCCCCTTGTATCAATTCTTTATAGATATTTGATATCATTTGTTTGTTGAATGTGAACAAATATCATCTTTCATTTATTGGTTTCCTGGCTATTCTTGTGTAGTTTGCTTTCTATATGTGGAGGCGTTTTAGTTAGTTTAGTTTATTTACTCTTGTTTTCATTTTACATGCCTACTAAGTTGAGTCTCCAAATATACCTTTGACATGAAAATCCCACAAAGTTTCACCAATGTTTCCTTCTATAAATTTTAGAGTTTCTGGTATAATATCTAAGTCTTTGATCCATTTTGATTGGCATTGGTCTATGGTGTTAGTTAGTGGTCCAGTTTCACTTATCTACATGTAGCTGTCCAATTCTTCCAGCACCATTTGTTGAAGAGGACTTCTTTACCACATTGATAGTTTTGTCTCCTTTGTCATATATTAGGTGGTTGTATATGTCAATTTTAATTCCAATACCGTGCTGCTTAAATTACTATTGCTTTGTAGTATAAATTGAAGTTGGGGAGGGTGATACCTCATTTTCTTCCCCTTTTTTCTCAGAAGTACCATGGCTATTTGTGGTGTTTGTTTGTTTGTATATGTGTGTGTTTCTACACAAAGTTTTGTCAAGTTCAATTTCTTTGAAAAATGCCATGAGGTCTTGATAGAGATTATGTTAGAATCATAAAATTGCTTTCAGTAGAAAGGCCATTTTAGTAATGTTTATTTTTCCAGTCTAGCAGTAAGAAAATATTCTTCTATTTTTGTATGTCAGTCACTGTTTCCTTCTGTTTTAAAATTTATCTTAACAATGTACTATGGTTTTCCCTATAAAAGACCTTAATTTCCTTCATGAGATTCACTTAAGGTATTTTATCCTTTTGTTGTTGTTGTTGTTAATTTTATTATTTATTTTATTTGCTAGGGAAAAGAGAAATTGCAAGGATAAGGGAGAGAGAAAGAGAGAGAGAGAGAGAGAGACACCTGTGGCACTGCTTCACTGTTTGTGAAGCTTACTCCAACGCGTGAGGACTAAGATCTTGAACCTGGGTCCTTGCATGTGCTGACATGTATACTCAACTAAATGTGTCACCACCAGGACCCATTTTGGTTTCCATTGCAGATGAAATCAAGTCTTTTATTTCCGTTTCCTCTGACTCTTTGTTATATAAAGAAATGCCACAGACTTACGTGTATTGATTTTGTATCCTGCTACCTTGATGAATTTATTAGTTTCAGAATTATTTTGGTGGAGTCTTTGGGGTTTCTGTAGGTATATTATCATGCCATTAGTGAATAGTGATAGTTTGATTTCTTCCTTTCCAATCTGTATACATTCGACATCTCTTTCTTGTCTGTCTGCAGCTATGAGGACATCAAGGATTATACTGAATAATAGTGGAGATAGAGACAATCTTGTCTGGTTCCTGATTTTGGGGGGGGGGATATTTCACCTTTTTCCCATTGAGAATGGGAAACTGTGGATTTGGTAACTGTGGATTTGTCTTATATGGCCTTTATTATGTTGATGAATTGTCCTTTTATTCCCAGTCTCTGGAAGTCTTTATCACCAATGGGTATTGGATCTTATTAAGTGCTTTTTTAGTATCAACTGACATGGCCATGTGATTTTTATTTTCTTCTGTTGATAAGGTGGCTTATATTGTATATGATAGTTTACAGTGTGTCTTAGTGTAGTCTGTTTGGAATCCAGAAATTTTGGTATTCACCTTTTAGCATATGTAAAATTGATTGAAAAAGACAAAGGATCAACAATAAAAAATATTTTCCTAACCTATTGAAAATCTGAACATCTTTGCAATTGAAAAAGAGGTAATGTCATTGTTAAATCAATGAAAAACATTTATGAAACTAAGTAACATGTGAGAAACATAATTGATAAGACTAAATAAAAACCAATAAAGCTATTCTGAGAAAAATATTGTAATGTAATTTATCATGAATAGAAAGCACCTAAGAGTTATGATTTTAACAAGGAAGTTTAGTAGAAGATATACTTTTCTAGAGAATAAAAGCCCTTCATGAGAAGTAATGATGTAAATACCTATACCTCTATTTACCCATGGTCCCATGGAGAATTTGCTAAAGATGCAAAAAAAAAAAATTAAGATCCCAAAATATGACTTTTGTATTCCTCTATGTGCTAAGTTAGCTTTAAGTGAACTAAATAGTAGATTTGAAGACAAGTGCTGCTCCAAGGTCACCTTCCACTGAAGTTTGATCTCTTTCTCTATTGTCAGTAGCAGTTGTGTCTAAAGAATTTGGCCCACTGTCCTAAAGATCACCTGGTTTGTTTTGGTCATATGAGTCTAATCTTAACTGCAGAACTTTGGCACAGCTGAATAGCAGAATGCTGAAACAGTTTCCCAAGAATATATGTCAACAAGTTACCTAGTATATACATAGTGTGATATATACCTCAGGATTTTAATTGGCATACCTTTATGCTAAATTCTTTGTGATCTGTGGTTTGTTGAAACTGGTGTGTTCATTATCAACAAAAACATATTCATTATGCTATGTTTTCCTAAGATACAAATGTGATAGGTCTAGAGTTTTAAGTAAATGCCTCCAAAAGTTTTCTCAGGTATGTTTTCAGTACAGAGTTAATAAATCTTACCTTTAGAAACCTCTCATCTGCCAAAGACTTCTGTAAAAAAAAAACTGCATCGGGTAAGTTTAAAAAGATCTTTGTCAATAACATAGCCTTTGATGTATATTTAATGGTGCAGTTTCTCTTTATAAATTCTACTAAATCTTTAAAAACTATTTGGAATTCTATCATTCTCATGAACTTTTTTTAATTTCATAAATTGAATCTGATAATAACCTTATTTCAATTCCTCACTACTGTTGTAACCTCATACATTGGCTTGTAATTATTTGTAAAGTCTAATCTGCTTACTTTTAAAATAACTAGTGTTGTGCACTACATTATCTCTTTGAATTTTTCTCTATTACCTGGATAGATACAATAAATCCTAAATAAAATAATGTTGGTATATTGGAAACTAAAGAGGCTTAGGAGTCAGACAAACCAGAATTTGAATCCTGTATTTGCAGTTCCCTATCTCATTGACTTTAGGACACTAATCTTTATTCTTCTAGTTTCTCACCTTTGTTTAGTTTCTCACATACTTGGGATGTTTACTTTGAGGATGCCAAAATAGAGATTATGTAAATAAATACACTTCAAAGACAGTAAATAATTCCATTTTTTAGCAGAGATGTGTTGATCTTTATTTTGATGGAAGTACCTGGTGTCTTTTAAGATAAATGCTTTGCTTGGATACATACTAATTTACAAAATACAATAGTTTTTCTAGTTATTATAATTTATCTGATATACTTCAAATAGTCAAGGTGCATTTTTCCTAGCTGAAAGAACTGCCTTGCTTTACATGTAATATAGTGATGTGTGTTGTGTTGTTAAGGGTAAGAGCTATTTTTTTTTAATGCTCAGAGATCCCCTATGTCATGAAGTGAAGTGTTGTTAGAAACCGTGAGAAGTTAATGAATCAACAACAGCTCAGTGGGATGTTATTTACAGTAACATTACAGAGATGATTTATGCCTATGAGGCTCTTGGATGACAGGAAAGCTGACATTGTGAATTAATGTAGATTTAGATTGCTTCACAGGAGGTGCCAGTAGCCTTTGTTTTCTATTTTGGGGCACAACAAAGGACACAACAAAGAGGGATGTCATACTAGCCCAGACACCAGCTAAGCTAGCATTGTATTTCACACTCTGTTCCATGTTGATAACCTTTTGTATGAAGAATGTTTGCTATTTTATTTTCATGTCATGATATATGTAGCTTCCTCATACAGCTCATGACTAATTCCAAATGATTGAGGACCTCCCACCTATTACTATCCTTGTCCAAAACCACTGACTACATCTCTATAACAGACACCATGATGTTTCATTGTGGTGAGCACTGGGTGCATTCAAAAGTTAGCACTAATATTTATGCAGATTGAATGCACAGACACAGTGTCTTTTGAAGGGGGTTAAATGTCAAAGTCATAGATAGCATCGAGTCACTGATCTGGTAAAATTTAATAGACTTAGACATTTATACTCACCAGTCTTTGCAACTGTTTTAATAAAATTATTTTTTGTGTGAAATTATGATTTGTAGGTGGAGCAGCTGAGAAATTAAAAAGGTATAGCTGGTATTTCTAAGATGACATCATAGATATTTTATGTTTTAAAAAAACTTTCACTATGAGGGAAATGTTATAATAACATAGAAAAGTCTAAAGACATCCTCAAAGCATTCTATAATTTGGAACCAGAAAAAAAAAAACACATCTTTTGGGTCTAATTTCAAAGGTATTTATGTTGTAGAACTACTTTGGTTACATTTTGTTTGAGAGAAAAAATATAAATAAATAGGTATGTATTATGTAGATGCTAACTGTCCTTCTTTTATGATAGCATATATTAAACAGTGGCACTATGTCCAATAATGTGAAGCTCAATAAAATATTCCAGAAAAATCAATTTTATAAGACTGATAAAATATTTGGAAGACATAAGTATAATCTGAAGCAGAGAAAATAACACAAATTATGATAGCAAGTGTAAATATAAATGAATGTGGTAGATCCATTTTAAAATGAGAACCTTTTCAAATGGGATGACCATGTAAAGCACTCAGATAGTGTGTTGCTTTGCCATCTATTTGACCCAGGTTCAAGGTTGGTCCCCACTGCTGTGTTGTGGTGTCTTGCTCCAAAATATGGATCACAAACATGACAAAGCGGCAAAATATCCAAGTGAGCTATTTCACTGACCCTTATTTTTTTTCTAGTCGATATATTTTGTTCAGAATTTTAAGGCTACTAAAGATCTAAATAAAGAACAAGACTTCTTCTAGCGTTTGCCCTTCTTCCGTAGCCAGTCAACAGCGTCAGGTTGAGCCTGATGTAAAGTTTCGAGACCTCCTTTGAATCTGGAGAGGTGGCAGTCGTTGACTATGTGGGTCATAGTCTGTCTGTAGCCGCAGGGGCAGTTCGGGTCGTCTCTGGCTCCCCAGCAATGGAACATAGCGGCACACCGGCCATGGCCTGTTCGATAGTGATTGAGGAGGGCCCAATCATAACGTGCTAGGTCAAAGCCGGTTGACGCTTGCAGGGGTCTGTGATGAGGTGTTTGTTCTTTACCTCAGCTGACTGCCAACTCTGTTTCCAAGAGATGGAACAGAGAAGTTCAGTGTAGGCGTAGGAGACCAGATTGGATGACGAGATGTGACAAATAGTGTTAACTGACACCACTAGCTCTGCATCTTTCTTTTTTTATTCTTCTTCTTTACATAAGTACAAGAACCCTTCACAAATACAAGGAAGTTCACAACATTTAATTCTTTGTAAATATTAAAATCCAGACAAAACACATAGATGATATTCTTTGACCACAATGCAATATAAGCAGAAGTAAAAAACGGATTAGACTGTAACAAATGTTGCTACCTAGAAGTTCAAAACAAACAAGTCTTCCTCAAATAATAAAAGAATCATAACAAAAAAGAAAAAGTCTCTAGCAAGTAGCATTGAAATATTTCCATTAAAACCAGTTAGCAGTCGGATGTGAGGGCGATCTGGCTGCGACATCTGTCACCCCATTGATCGCCAGGGTTGATTCGGCTGATCTGGCTGGCTAGGCGGGTGTCCCCTTCCTCCCTCACCGCTCCATGTGCGTCCCTCCCGAAGCTGCGCGCTCGGTCGAAGAGGACGGCCTTCCCCGAAAACCAGTTAGCAGTGAGATAAAAGAATTCAAGAGCAATAGTACCAAACAGGTCCTATATTCCTGAGGCTCAAGGTTCAAAGCCTGGCACTACAATTTGCCAGAGCTGAATGATGATCTGGGGTCTCCAGCTTTCTCTCTTTCTCTCTCCCTCTTTGTTTATATCTTTCTTTCTCTTTCCCCTTATATCTTTCTTTCTCTCTCCCTTTATCTCTCTTTCTTTCTCATAAAAATAATTCACTCAGCACTGTATTTCACCTCATAGGATGTCTTCTATTCTGTGACTCAAGCCCCAGAAAATGGGGATTTGATGACAACAGAAAGAGATCAGGTACTTGGTGTCTTTCTTTCTAGTTCTGTCTTTTGCTTGATGCATCTGAAATAAAAAGAGTAGGAAAAAACTGGTCTCCGAGTGGTAAAAGCACAAGTGAAAAACACTGATATAACCAAAAAAAAAAAGTTTAATAACATATCTATGATATACAGTTAAACAACTTAAAAATGAAAAAAAGCTATACAGTTGATTAGGAAACATTTCAGCCTCAATGTTTATAATAATCAAATAATAAAAAGAAACTTCTGAAGGCAGAATAATGTCATAATAGTTATTAGCTAACTGCTACAATACCACTATATAAAGAACAATAAATCAAAAAGAAAAAAAGGTGCAAAACACCGTGGGACTCTTTAAAGAAAATGAGCTCATAAGAGAAATACATAAAAGGGCAGAACTGGATGACGTATCAGAGAAAAAAATATAGAAAATCCATTAATAAGACTCATAGAAACTAGAAATCTTAAACCTGACTGAGAAAAGTCGGTTAGTAAAGAGAGAAAAGAAATCAAGAGTAACTTCATCAAAGTAACTGATGCTTTAATGGGAAAATTCTGTAATGCACACTTACGTTCTTAACCCTATTGTTTATATGAATGCATATAGAGGCTATAGGGTATACAATTAATGGATACTATAATACCTTTTGAGCATTAAAAATATGATACCATATTATTGGGGACAAAATGAATGTAAATGATGGTAATTATACTAAATGAACTAAATGGTAAGGAGAACAAATACTTTAAAAAGTAATAATAACTGAACTGGCTTTTAGAATCTGTGAGAACTATGACCTGAAAGAATGGGTAGAAATGGAAGAGGCAATATAGAACAACAATGGTAGAAACTGCTCCTCTCTCAAAGGGAGACATGGTCAACATACTCTGCCACTCAAGGAAGACTGGTCCTGAAATGAGTGCAGCCTAGAATGTTCCTAGCTATGACCGTGGAATGCAAGTTCAGAATGATAGGGATGCAGAGGTTACACAGGCTTCTGTGCTAAATATGAATAGACATGGGCCCTAGGTCAGATCAATGGGGTTTACAGAAATGATATTTATATACTTTTCCCATATTTGGGAGTTACTCTCTGCCCTGATCTAGCTTTGTAGTTCTATTCCCAACTCTGACACCATTTTTCCAGACACTATGTTTCACCCCCACATGCATTTTAGCTCAGACAAATATTAGTAAGTCATGGGCCCCTTGGAATATATCTAAAATAGACTTCCTAGATTCTTCCAACATGATGACCCAAATCTTATCTGCTGTATTCTCACCTTTAGGTTCATGCTTACTAAACAGTTTGTTCTGCTTTATATTTTAATACTTTTCAGCCAGAAAGTTACGGATGCTACCATGATGCCAACCTGACTTCCCTGGGCATAGGACTTCACCAGTTTGTCCTGAAATCTTACCTCCCCTCACTAGGGAAAGATAGAAGCAGGCTGGGGGTATGGATTGACCTGTCAATGCCCATGTACAGCAGAAAGGCAATTACAGAAGCCAAACCTTCCACCTCTGCATCTCATAAAGATCTTTGATCCATACACCCAGAGGGATAAAGAATAAGGAAACTTCCAATGGAGGTCTGCAGGTGTCTTTCTCTCCCCCTGTCTGTCTTCCTCTCCTCTCTCCATTTCTCTCTGTCCTATCCGGCAACAATGACATCAATAACAACAATAATAATAACCACAACAACGATTTAAAAAAGGCAACAACAAGGAAAATAAATGAATAAATAAATAAAATGTTTTGAAAAAAAGATGTATTAACCAAGGAGAAATTACACATACAAAAGAAAGAATTGATGAGAAGGAATTAAGTATAGATTGAGAATAATCTAAAATCACTATATGTTTATTACTCAACCTAACTCAGATAATTTTACACACTTGATATAATGGGAGGTTTCCTAGGATAAAATAAATTTCCAAAATTCTTCCCAGGAAAGCAGTAAATAGGATTTTGTGTAATTTCTCCTTGGTTAATACATCCTGCGTAATGATCCTGGTTCAAGCCCCCTGCTCCCCACCTGCAGGGGAGTCGCTTCATAAGCAGTGAAGCAGGTCTGCAGGTGTCTTTCTCTCCCCCTGTCTGTCTTCCCCTCCTCTCTCCACACAATGTCCACCACCAGAACTCCATATCCAACCCCCTTCTTTGATAGTTTCCCTATTCTTTATACCTCTGGGAGTATGGAACCATGGGATGCAGAAGGTGGAAGATTTGGCTTCTATAATTGCTTCTCTGCTGAACATGGGCATTGGCAGGTGGATCCATACTCCCAGCCTGTCTCTCTCTTTCTCTAGTGGGAGAGGGATGGGGGAGTGTCCAAGAAACAACATGGAGTCATCTGCCCAGGGAAGTTAGGTTGGCATCATGGAACCTGGTGGTTGAAAAATAGTTAAGATATAAAGCAGAATAAATTGTTGACTAATCATGAACTTAAAGGCAAGAATAGTATAGATGAAGATTTGGGGTCTCCATTTTGGAAAAAGCTAGTAGGTCTATTTTAGGTGTATTCCAAGGGGCCCATAGCTTTAATAGTTTTTGCCTTCACCTGACATCTAATATGCAGGTGAACCAAGGTCATTGTCTGGGGAGATAGTGTCATAGTTGGAAAAAGGACTAGAAAGCTGGATCAGGGAAGAGAGTAGCTCCCAAATATGGGCAAAGTATATAAATATTGTTAACTGTAAACACCATCAATTTGCTCTGGGGCCCATAGTTAGCACAGGAGAGTATGCAACCTCTGATCCCTTAGGTCTAAGCTGGCATTCTGGCTAGGAACGTACCAGGCTGCACTAATTTCAGGACCCATCTTCCTCTGGTAGTAAGTAGAATATGTTGTCCAACTTCCTTTGGAGAATGGAATATTCCCTACCATTATTTGCACCTTTTCTTTTCCCCTTATGGTCCCATATTCTCTTCCTTCCTAAGTCATACCTACATATATTACTACATCCAAATGTCTCTCCCTTTATCCTCTTCTCTCTCTAGGTTCAAATGGAGTTCAGAGTCAGCTGGTCCTGTTCTCCCTATCATTTCATGCCCACTGGGAGTATGAATCAAAATTCTTTATAGGGTATGGAAGGTGGGAGTTCTGGCTTCTCCACTGGACATGGGCATTGGCAGCTTTATCCATACACTCCCACCCAGCCTGTTTCTATCTTTCCTAGTGTAGTAGGTCTCTGGGGATGGGGGTTCCAGGACATATTGGTCAGATTGTTTGCCCAGGGAAGTCAGGATGGAATTATGATAGCATCTGCAACTTGGTGGCTGACAGGTGGCAAGATTTGAAGTGGGGCAGAATGATTTATGAATAGGAACCCAACAGTAGGAATAGAGCAGATGAGAATAGGGATCTTAGGGTGAAAAGAAGCTATTCCACTCTAGAAGAAAAAAAGAAGCTCATTCCACTCTAGGCATGTCCCTAGGGGCCTACAGCTGGTAGTTTTCACTTAAGTTTGATAGCTAACATGGAGTTGGATAGAAATGTTGTCTGGGGAGCCAGGCGGTAGCACAGTGGTTTAAGCGAACATGGCACAAAGTGCAAGGACTGGCGTACGGATCCTGGATGGCACCCCCAGCTCCCCATTTGCATGGGGGGGTCACTTCACAAGCAGTGAAACAGAGCTGCAGGTGTCTTTCTCTCCCCTCTCTCTGTTTTCGCTCGATTTCTCTCTGTCTTATCCAACAACAACAGCAATAACAAAAACAATAATAATAAAAACAACGATAAACAACAAGGGCAACAAAAGAGAAAAAAATAGCCTCCAGGAGCAGTAGATTCATAGTGCAGGCACCCCAGCAATAACCCTGGAGGTAAAAAAAAATAGATATATTGTCTGAAAAGGTAGTGTCCGAGTACAGAAAAGGGTTAGAAAGTTAGACTAAAGCAGAGAGTAGCTCCCAATCTTGAAGTAAATGTATGAATAAAATGAACTGTTTACTCATCCACCTGGCCCTAGGGCCCATATATATTTATATTTAGCACAGGATCCTGTTTAACTTCTGAGCTCCTGTTGGTCTGAACTCATAGTTCCTATTCACAGATGGGAACATTCTGGGTTGCATACATTTCGGGATCAGTCTTCCTTGAGTGGCAGGGCAGGATGACCCAGCCTCCCTTTGGAGAGTGGGACAGTCCCTACCACTGCTGCATTATGGTGAGGTGAATGTCCATGGAAGGCCTGCAAGAGGCTATATGATGTATGATGACGTTCCTGACGGAAGTGACCAGTGATGGTGGAGAGAAGGATTCATTTGAGTTCTAGGCACATCATTTAAATATTTTATTTATATAATTATTGAATAGAGACAGAGAAAAATTGATAGAGCATACGGAGATAGAGAGGGAAAGAAACAGAGATATCTGTAACACTGTTTCACCACTTGTGGAATTTCCTCCACTGCAGTTGGGAACTGGGTGCTTGAACCCAAATCCTTGTGCACTGTTACCTGTGCACTCAGCTAGGTGTGCCACCACCTGACCCCCATTCCATTTTTTTTAAATGACAGAATAGCACTCTGTTGAATATAGACAGTAGTAATAGTAAGAACGAAAGAAATCCCATTACCTCACTATTAAGAAAAAGAAAAGATAACTATTAATGAAGTTAATAAGAAATATCCCTTGTTTAGACAGAAAAAAAACTAAATCATATATTTTAGGAAAATGAAAAAACACATTTGCTAGACATGCACAGAATTCTTTGAAAGCATATAAACAGCCACAAAAAAAGTTGATTTGGGGAAGAGATATCAAAACGTTGACACTTTTTTTTGTCCATTTGAATGTTTTACTGTTCAAATATTGTCTATAAAATAAAATAATACAGAAATTTTGTTTTTATTTTATTCAAGTTCTCAGATACTAAAGTTATTAAAATTTTTTTATCAAATTTTGATTTATCTTTCTTTAGTCAACAAAACAGAAAAATATGAAAAATATTAAACACCAATAAACAATAAGGATTACTTATTTGATTCATATCATTTAAAACAATAGTTATATTAGTTTTTAAAAATATTTTTATTTCAAGAATTAATGGTTTATAGTAAATACACCTGTTGGTACAAGTGTAAAGTTACTCAATTTTCTGCAAGTGCATAAGTTTTTTCAGGAAAGGAAAACTCTGACTTATATTTGAGACCTTAGTCATTGTAAGCTATATGTTAACAGTTTGAGCTATCTCTATGGTTTGGCTTATATTTAAAAATAACTTCACAAGGGGCCAGGTGGTGACATACTTTATTGAACACATACATAACAATCCACAAAGACCTGGATTCGAGGCCCCAGTCCACCTTTTTTGGGGGAGGGGGTGGGCAAAGGGAGGGCATAGAAGCTTCACTAGAGGTGAAGCTGTATTCAGGTGTTTCTCTCTTTCTCTCTCTCTCTCTCTTTTTCTGTTGTCTCCAGGCTTATCGCTGAGGCCCTGTACCTACACTACGAATCCACTGCTCCTGTAGCCATTTTTTCTATTTTTCTACATTTAATTTTTAAAAATTATATTTATTGGATAAAGGCAACCAGAAATTGAGAGGCAAGGGGGAGATAGAGGAGAGACACATCTGTTCACCACTCACGAAGCTTTCCCCCTGCAGGTGGGGACCAGGGGCTGGAACCTGGGTCCTTGCACACTGTAACATGTGCACCCAACCAGGTGCGTCACCACCTGGCCCCTCGATTTTTTTTTTTGATAGGATAGAGAGAAATTGAGAGGGGAGGGAAAGATAAGAAGAGAAAAAGATGGCTGCAAATTTCTTCACCACTTGTGAAGCTACTCCCTGAGGGTGGGAGCGGGTCCCTGTGCTTGGTACTATGTGCACTTAACCTGATGTCCTACTGACTGGCCCCCTCACTTCTCCCTCTCACTTTTGCTCTGTATGATCAAATAAATTGCAAAAACAAAAATCCTTTACAAATTAATCTAAGTAAAAATCCACACCGTTTTCATAGTACTACAGTTAGAGCAAATAACAACGTGGAAAAGAATATAAACCCTTCAACCAATTTCTTCTGTTTCTCTAGAATACAGAATCATCAATCCTGGCTGGGAAAATGTTTCAAGGGGGAAAGCGCCTGTTCTACCAAGTTCTGCTCCTAAAATCAACTGTGTATTCCAGCACTTCTTGCAATGAGGTATGACCATTCATCAAATTCCTTTCACATGGAAAATAAGCACAAGCTGTCAACACTACTTGCTAGTTGGGCTTTTAGGAGTGTTCCCTTCCAGACTCTCCACCGTCTACAGTTGGATGCACATGGTGAAGAAAGCATGGCATAAAATATTCACAAGTCGTTAAATGAATGTGAATTTTGCACCTTCGAAGATCACCTATTTTGGACTGTTTTGTGAGTGAAAACTAAGAGCTTTTATTTATTTATTTATTTTTGCCTACAGAGGTATTCCTGGGGCTCAGTGCCTGCACTATGAATTCACTGCTTCTGGAGGCCATTGTTTCTATTTTCTTTTGGAATAGGACAGAGAGAAATTGAGAGAGGAGGGGAAAACAGAGAGGGGGGAGAGAAAAAAAAGATACCTGCAGACTTGCTTCACTGCTTGTAAAATGACATCCCCCCATAGGTGGAGAGCTGGAGGCTCAAACTGGTATCCTTGAGTGGGTCCTTGCGCTTCATTGTACTATGTGCATTTAACCCAGTGTGCTTACTTAGCCCCCAGCTTTTATTTTTTGTTACGAGATGTACAGAAGTTTATTTCTATATTCATTAAAGCAACTTGGCCAACCTTAAGCAAAGAGCTTTTTTCTTTTCTTTTCTTTTCTTTTCTTTTCTTTTCTTTTCTTTTCTTTTCTCTTTTCTTTCTTTCTTTCTTTCTTTCTTTCTTTCTTTCTTTCTTTCTTTCTTTCTTCCCTCCTTTCTTTTTTTGTTGCCCTTGTTGTTATTGTTGTCATTGCTGTTGTTGTGGTTGGATAGGACAGAGAAAAACTGAGAGAGGAGGGGGAGGGGAGAGAAAGATGTCCTGTGAAGCGGCCATCCTGAAGATGGGGAGCCGGAACTCGAGCCAGGATCCTTACGTTGGTCCTTGCTCTTCGTGCCATGTGTGCTTAACCCACTGCGCTTAACCCACTGAGCTACCTCCTGGCCCCTCCTTCCTTTTTTTATTTTCTTATAGCAGCCATCATTAAAAAAGCAGAACATTAAAGAACAATGCAGTAAAAGTATGTCATTAAGGAAATACAATAATGTAATTTGATTTTTTGATGGAAGAGGTTGAATTATGGATATAAACTAGTTAAATAAGACAGTTATTATCTTTAATGCTTACATCTATAAATATATTTTTCTCTCAATTGGGTTTGTGAAAAATATGTAACAAATACTTGAAACTAATACTCTCATATAGACTTGTAGTAAGAAGATAGGAGATTCTACTTATTTACTAAAATAAAGTAATTGAGAAGAGTTATCATACTTATTGCAAAATTAAGTATCCTAATTAGGACTCTTGTATAATTAGGTAACATGTCTCTGTACAGAGACTAGCTAAACTAGTATCCATAGACATTTCTAATAGGATTTTCTTAAAACATGAAAAAGTAAATACATAAAAATTAAATAAATACTTGATAATGGTGCACCAGAGTGAATGCACATGTCACCACTCTGCTGGATCAGGGCAGAGAGCAGCTCCCCAAATATGGGGGAGATATATAAATACCATTAATTGTAAACCCCATCGATTTGATTTGGGGCCTATATTGAAGGGAGGAGCCTGTGTAACCTCTGCATCCCTGCAGAAGCAAATACAGAAGCCAGACCTCCCACCTTCTGCACCCCATAATGATCCTGGGTCCATACTCCTAGAGAAATAAAGAATAGGAAAGCTTCCAGTGGAGGGGATGGGATATGGAACTTTGATGGTGGGAAATGTGTGGAATTTTACCCCTTTTATACTATAGTTTTATCGATATTTTTTATTTTATAAATAAATTAAATTTAAAAAGTGATAAAGTCATCTCTTTTGCACTATCATGGTCAGAACTCAAAAGCATCATGTTGAGTGAGACAAGCCAGAAAGAAAAGACCAAAACCAAATGATCATTTTGGAGCACTGAATATTGAAATGATGCCATACCCACATATAAGGGGAATTTAGGGAAAAAGGAAAGTAAGGGAGAACATACGGTAAAAGCTGGACTGGATGTATTGCACCAAAGCAAAGAGTTCAGGAGTAAGAAGCCACTGGACAGGATGAAGGGACATTGGGTTGGTTTGTCTCCTAGACACCAATCAAAGGAAGTCAAGATGCTATGTCTATGTGTTAAAGATCATACTATAAATTGTTAACCCCATAATAAAAATAAAAAAAAAATAAATGCCTAGAAGAAGTTTTTGAAAGCAATATAAACAAATAAGTGTATATATATATATATATAGTCTGGGGAGATAGCATAATGGATATGCAAAATACTTTCATGCCTGAGGCTCAGAAGTCCCAGGTTCATTCCCCAGCATCCCTATATGCCATAGCTAAATAGTGCTCTAGTATCTGTATCTCTGTTTCTCTCTCTTTCTCATTAAATAAATAAATAAATAAAATTTTATAAAAGCAAAGTATGATACAAACGATAGAGAATAATAAAATACAAAACAATAATAAAAGAGGACATTTAATTTTAGACATGAAATATGAAGACATTCAGTGAAGAAAGAATCATTGTGTAGATTACCAATTGTGATAAATTGATTCTATCCTTGAGGAGACTTAAGAACGAGTTGCTGTCAATAAAGACAAGCCACCAGTCCTGTCACATAGAGCCTAGATCCAGCCATAGGGAGTGAGATGGGAGTGATGTGACAACCTTGGAGTGAATGGGCCCATTAGGGATGTGAATAACTAGGAGACTATCACTACCAGATCTACCAATGGAGGTGCAGAGAGGTGAAAGAGGAACCTAATTTTATTTTCTCTTGCTCTCTCTCTCTCTTTTTTTCCCTATTGCTTCTTAATTGATCAACCTAGCTCAGGTAAGTTGTGCAAGAAGTCTGGGATGTACGGCTACCTGAAATACTTTGAGAGAAAATATCAGGATGGATTTTCTTGTAATCAGGTAAGTCACCACTATTTCCTTTGCCCACAAACACACACTAGTTCACAGTGGTTTCTCTCCCACTTTAGGTTCACAGAAGTTGCTGTCTCAACTTTCTTTAATATTGCCCCTATCATTCAATTGTTTTCCAGAAATTCCTTCCTTCCTTCCTTTCTTTCTTTCTTTCTTTCTTTCTTTCTTTCTTTCTTTCTTTCTTTCTTTCTTTTGTAAATGCTGTATTTATAGTTTGGTGAGATGGGGAGCATAACCTCAAAGCATGCAAACACAACATAAGCTTGACTGAAGATCTCATATTCTCTTCTTAGACATGATGTTTCACTTTATTATTATTATTATTTTAGGCACAATTTCTGAATGAAAAGAGCACTGGCTTTTACTACAGTCAGACCTGGACCAGACTTTCAACTTCACATTAACTGTGTGGTTATTCTTGGACAAGGTACCTAACAAGCTTCCTTATCTGTAATGAGAATGATAATACTGACCCCATGATTTGTTTAGCGATTAAACAAAAGATTCTTTTCAAACTGTCATATTCATACCCACATGTTCAGTTGACTTTCAATAACTGCTTATTATTGTTACTATTATTATCAGCAGTAGTAAGTTTCATTTCACTGTAGGTCATTGGGAAGTACTATTAGCCTTTACATGTTTTTTTTTTTTTTTTTGCTGATAATTGGCTTTTATCTTGTTTCATCAGAAGAGACTAAGTATTAGGACTCAAAATATGTATCAACTGAATCTATATGTTGTGAAAGCTTAGCAACTGTAACCCAGAGAAAGTCTTAAGAGAAAAAGAATGATTTAAAATTCATTTTTATGCAAATTCACAGGAAAACAAAGATTGACAACTTCAATACATAACATTTCACAACCACTTGGACTCTTATTATTGAAATAAAATGTATTGTTAATATTACAAATACATTTTCAAATATTCAGCTGATATATTCATACGTGATAATCTCTTGAGCAATTAAAATTTATTGAGGAGAATGTTCTTCTATAAATGTTAGCAAATGCTAGTATGCAAAAAAAAAAAGAAGAAAGCATAGTTTTTAAATACTTCCTTTTTGGTGGAGGGGGGAGTTAATGAATTATAGTACATTTGTTGACACATGAGTACAATATCTCATTCCCAATTTAGGTTCTGTCTTACCATTTCATTTTGAAATCCCATCAAAAAGTGTTTGTCGATTGTTGTTACATCTAACAAATAGTGACTTTGACACTTTGACCTCTATTGCTCAAATGTTCTCCTTCAGAGGGTGTCTTCTTTAATGGGTTGATTTCACATAAAAAGGATTGACTTTATTCAAAATTAAAACAACCATCAATTAACATATTTGTTGGATTTTTATGCTGCCAAATCACTGGTTAGACTATTTCCCTTTCCAAGCTTGTTTTGGCATTGGAAAATCTATGTCTGAGCTACCCAGACTTTCTTAAGTTCAGAATCCAAGTGCTTGGTTCCAGTATCGGGCAGCAATGAATCATTAGAATTCTGTAAGACTTCACAGGGACGCATAAGTCATGTGGCATTAGAAAGCAGTTTCATTGCCTAATCTATCATGTCCCACTTGATTCATATTTTCAATTTGATTACAACCAACTTACATTATGTTGCACATACTAATGGAAATATTCAATACAAAAGCTGAAATTTACTGTGTAGTAACTGTCTTTCTACTGTTTCCAATATGAGAGATCCATTGTTACTAAATGCTCTGGAATGATGAAAAATTTTTACCAGTCAAATATAAATAAGTATGATGGTTGTAAGTATATTCCTGAAGGATGAGAAATTCAATTTATCCTTGTCAAAATGAAAACAAAAGAACAAAACATCACTTGCTTAGAACCCTTGAGTTAGTGGAAAACATTCATTAGAGAGAGGATTAATTAGAAAATTGGGTTAACTAGATTAGTTTTTCCTTGATCCAACTATAATAAAGTGTGTATGTGCACGCATGTGCGTACACGCACATAGCTATAAAAATAGTGGCATTGTTTTAAGGTCAAAATGTCCATAGGGAGTTTTTTGAAAGTGGTATAAAGTGGACATCACAAAGAAGTGAAACAAAAGAAAATGATTGATGAAGTGCTGAAGGGTTTGTTCTGTGAGAATTATCTGAAAGTACTGTTTTTGATATTGATTTCACCACTGTTTTAAAACATTTTTCTTATAAACTAGGACTATGTTATAGCACACGTTAACCTATAAATTGAACTGTGTGAATCTCATAATGTTTGCATTCATTGTTTGAAGTGAAACAAGTCTTAGTTATTAGGACAAAAGTCACATAAATACTCATACTCAAAGAGTATGAGAAACTGATCAGTATGAGAAACGTTGTTCACATCTATCAACTTCAGAGTCCTCACATTATTTCTCAGAACAAAAATCTTCTGAGACTACCAATCATAAAGAATAACTGAATATGTAACATGAGTAAAGCAACATTAGAGAACTACAGAATAAATTTCACATGTATTATATTAAAAAAAAAAACAAGTCAAAAGCTTATGGAAACAGAAAGAAGGAGAAAGAGGAGGTTAGTCTACTGATTTCAGTCTACTGCTTTCAATCCTATTAACTGACGTATGCTTATATGAACCATTAATAACCCCAAGGTGTGACTGCATCATATATGCTACACACTGATTTTGATAATATAGTATTATATTTGCTAGAAAATTGGAAAAAACCAGGATAAAACTACAAAGAAGAAACAACCAAAAGACAAATAACTCAAGAAACTTTATTTTACATTCTGATTCAGGTCTAGATTCTGATAAATTACATATCATAGACATAAATATTAGGCAAGCCTGGTAAACAATAAAAAATGATTTTGTAGGGTAAATATGAAAACTGGTAGCAATTATTTTGGGATCATTTATCAAATTAAGAAATCACTTTCTATTGCTTACTGAACAGAATTAGATTTTTTTAGAGGTAAACAGTGTAATATATATAGATGTTAACTTACAATGTACATCTAAAATCTATATGCTGTAAACCAGTGTTAAGTCAAAACATTAAAAAAGTAAGTGGGGAGGGCCAGGAATATCACCTTACTCATAGAATAGCTAGAAAGATTGTATAAATAGGAGGTGACAAAAAAAAAAAGAGAAAGAAGAAGAGATAATGTGCACTATGTATTAGTATTCGGCACACAAGTCTGTTCAGGAAGTATGAGTGAAGGATCTTTTATTATTGTTTTTATTTTGACTAGGCTTAGATGTTTGCTCATTCAAAAGATCCAATTGTGAAAACTCTAAAGTCTCTGCTTGTTGATGGACAGGCATCCTCTCCCAGGGTAATAGGGAAGTTGTTTTAGAAACATATTTCTGGAAAAGTCAATGTTTGCTGTAATTTGATCCTAACTGCAACCTATGTCTCACCTGCACTTAGCAAAGCCAAGCCACAGAAATGCCTAGAAGGACCAGAATGTTTGCAGCTTTTGCTATGCATTTGTGGTATTTTGGCTGCATTACTATAAAAATATTATGCCACAGAGAATACATTATGATTCTATGTAGTAACTCAACCCACAAACATGAAGCTGAGTGTTAGTTTTATTATCCTTAACTAATTGGTGTTTCCTTGAGAGTAGAAAGCAATAGGAAATTCATGGATTCATATGATTGCATTTAGGGAAAAACTTTATCATCAGGTCTTAACCACTAACCCCTAGTTTTTTTTTTATTTCTTTATTGGGGGATTAATGTTTTACACTCAACAGTAAATACAATAGTTTGTACATGCATAACTTTTCTCGGTTTTCCACATAACAATACAACCCCCACTAGGTCCTCTGTCATCCTTTTTGGACCTGTACTTTCCCCTCCACCCACACCAGAGTCTTTTACTTTGGTGCAATACACCAACTCCAGTTCAGGTTCTACTTGTGTTTTCTCTTCTGATCTTGTTTTTCATATTCTGCCTGAGAGTGAGATAATCTCATATTCATCCTTCTGTTTCTGACTTATTTCACTTAACATGATTTCTTCAAGCTTTATCTAAGATGGGCTGAAAACAGTGAAGTCACCATTTTGAATAGCTGAGTAGTATTCCATTGTGAACATATACTACAACTTGTTCAGCCATTCATCTGTTACTAGACACCTGGGTTGCTTCCAGGTTTTGGCTATTACAAATTGTACTGCTAAGAACATATGTGTACACAGATCTTTTTGGATGGGTGTGTTGGGTTCCTTAGTATATATCCCCAGGAGAGGAATTGCAGGATCATAGGGTAGGTCAATTTATAGCCTTCTAAGAGTTCTCAAGGCTGCTCTCCACAGGGGTTGGACCAATTTACATTTCCACCGCCAATGCAGGAGGGTTCCTTTGACCCCACAACCTCTTCTGCATTTGTTGCTGCTACCTTCTCTGATGCATGACATTCTCACAGGAGTGAAGTGGTATCTCATTGTTGTCTTTATTTGCATTTCTCTGACAATCAAAGACCTGGAACATTTTTTCATGTGTTTCTCGGCCTTTTGGATCTCTTCTGTAGTGAATATTCTGTCCATGTCCTTTCCCCATTTTTGGATAGGATTATTTGTTTTCTTGTTGTTGAGTTTGGCTAGCTCTTTATATATTTTGGTTATTAAATTCTTGTCTTATTTATGGCATGTAAAGATCTTGTCCCATTTTGTGAGGGGTCTCTTGGTTTGGGTAGTAGTTTCTTTTGCTGTGCAGAAGATTTTTAATTTGATGTAGTCCCATAGGTTTATACTTGTCTTAATCTTTTTTGTAATTGGATTCATTTCATTGAAAATCTCTTTAAAATTGATGTGGAAAAGAGTTCTGCTAATATTTTCCTCTAAGTATCTGATCTAACACCCAAGTCCTTGATCCACTTGGAATTTACTTTTGTGTTTGGTGAAATATAGTGGTTCAGTTTCATTCTTTTGCATGTTTCAACCCATTTTTTCCCACACCATTTGTTGAAAAGACTCTGTTTTCCCCACTTAATAGTCTGGGCACCATAGTCAAAGATTAGATGTCCACAGCTGTGGGGGCTTACTTCTGGGCTCAGAATTCTATTCCGCTGGTCAGTGTATCTATTCATGTTGCAGTACCAAGCAGTTTTGATTACAATGGCCCTATAATACAATTTGAGATCTGGAAGTGTGATGCCCCAGTTTAGTTCTTTGTTCTCAAGATTGTTTTGGCAATTCAAGGTCTTTTCTGGTTCCAGACAAACATTTGTAGCATTTGTTCCATTCTCCTAAAAAATGTGGTTGAGGTCTTGATGGGGATAGCATTAAATTTTTATATAGCTCTGACTAACCCCTAGTTTACGAACACCAATGCTTTCATTTATATCATATCCTATTTATTTAAAATGACTTTAAGAAGTTTTGTTTTACTTTATCAATTGTATTTCCATTAGTAAGAACTCTCCCTACATGTAGATAAAAGAATGTTATTTATCCCAACAAACTATTAGTTATCACTAATTACTTTATCTCCCAAATTTTTGAATGACTTCATTCATGATTTAATATTGTTTTACAAATTTACAAAATAACACCTTTCCCACCACCAAAGTTCTGTGTTCACATTCTCTCCATGAGAAATTGCATTAGTTCTCCCAAGATTACAGATAATGGTTGGCTATTATTTCTTTAATTTTTTATCTGTAGCTATACATTTTTGCTTATTTTTTCTATGGTCCTGTCTTCTCTCTCTAGATCCTGGTGGAATTGGAGTTCAGAGCCCACTGGTTATCTACCCCTCACTTTTACCACCACAGTTCTGCATCTCATCCCCTCCACTGGAAGCTTCCCTAATCTTTATCCCTCTTTAAATGCTATTTGTATATCAACTTATTTAATACACAATGGCTGTTGTATAGGTACTATTATTATCATTATCATCCCTACTTCAAGGTTTAATATTTACCTGGGTTTAATACTTATCTAAGGAGATAGTATTTAGTGGCAAGTGGCTTGTTTTGAGGAGTTTGTGCGCTTAAATACAGAAAACTATCTCTTAGATGGCTCTGTCAGCCACTATTATGGGAAATAAAGTGTTAATCTTTATTAACATAGACTAGCACACGAGATTCTTTTATAAAGATAATGAACAATAAAAATATACAACTACCAAATGAGTATAACAGTTTGGGTCCCCTCACAAGTGGTGAAGCAGGTCTGCAGGTGTCTATCTTTCTCTCCTTCCCTCTGCTTCCCCTCCTCTCTTGGTTTCTCTCTGTCTTATCCAACAACAATGACAGCAATAACAAGGATAAACAAGGGCAACAAAAGGAAAAAAATTGTATTATCCTTAAAATTATCTGAACTTGACTCCCTGAAGACTTTTTCCAAAAGATTTAATAGGATTATATTACTTAACACTGCAGTGCTATCATTATATAAACTTAAATATATAGAGAAAAAAAATGAGTTACTATCCCAGTCATATTTTGAGACATACCTGTAGTGCCAAAACTAAAAAAATAGTTAAATATTTTATAATCCAAAATCATTTAGGAATATTTTAATGAAAAAATACATACAATTTTAGTGTAGTTTGTATCATACTAATAATTTTTCACTGTGTCTGTGTCAATTTTATTCTAAGAAGCTATAGTTGTATAACAAGTAAGAAAACTTGTGTTTGTGTTTTTTAAAACATTATTTACAAAATGGAAATATTGACAAGACCATAGGATAAGAGGGGTATAATTCCACACAATTCCCACCACCAGAGGTCTGTATCTTATCTGCTCCCTTGAAAGCTTTCCTATTATTTTTATTTCTTTGGGAGCATGGACCCAGGATCTTTATGGGCTGCAGAGGGTGGAAGGTCTGGCTTCTGTGATTGCTTCTCCACTGAACATGGGTGTTGGCAGATCGATCCATCAGTCTATTAAAGTAGCTTTGTGGCTTCGTGTCCAACCCTCTTGCCCTTCGCCTGTGTGCCTGGAGCCAGTCCTGCCACGCTCGGGTGTCCTCTTTTAGTGCTCACAGGTCCCAACACCAATGGCATTCCCTTTGCCCTGAGTCTGCAGCAGGTCCCTTTTGTGCTTCCTTCCCCTCCGGTAGCATCTCTCCCCCCCCTCCCCCGGGCTACTCCTGGGGGTGAGGGGGTTACCTCTTCCCAGTGTTTTTTATTCCTGTGGGGCTCACCCCAAAGTATTAAAAGTAGCTTTGTAATTCCTTGAAAAAAAAACTTTTAATAGACAAATAATAAACATGCCATTAGACAATAGGCATTGGTTTAAAAAATCTGTATTCTGTATAGAAATTTTCCTCAGCATTTAAGATGAAGAAGGAAAATGTGTAGGTGGGAAATGTAGAGGGCTCAATATAATAAAAATAGAGAATTCCAGGTTATGGAGACTCTCAGAAGTTATGCTGGAAACTTTAGGTTTTACTTTGTGAGGCAAAGAAAAACCAGTGTTCTAGATAATAGTCTTCAGTGAACAAAGTAACAACTCATGAGACTGGAACAGATTTACTTAACCTGGAAAGAGAAGGGATTTCATGCCAAAGAATGATATCATAGATTAGTCTAAACTCAACAATATCTCAGAGATTAAGATCCAAGCAGAAAGAAAATGTCTAAAATAATTAAATAACTCTTGTTGTCTACTCTGACAAAATTGTATCTACTTTATATTTGCTAAATGGAATTACTAAAATGGGGTATAATAAGAAGGGATATTTAAGGAGGCATCCATTTTGTTATTCTTAATATCTGAATGTGATGCTATATATTTCAATAATCTACCAAAATCAACTGTATATGTTGTGTTCGTTGAACAGAGAATCAACTACTCATTTCTTAGCTACACAAATTTCCCAAAAGAGGATATGGGAGACAGGGATACATTTAATGATCACTGACCTTGAAAAGAATGCCATGATTGGGTTAGGGAAGATAGCATAATCATTATACAAAAGGTTTTCATGCCTCAGGCTCCTATGTCCATGGTTCAATCCCCAACAACATTATAAGCCAGAGCTGAACAGTACTATGGTCTTACTGAATCTCTATCTCTTAATAAAATGAAATAAATTACAAAAAGAATGTTATAATATTTGGCATAAAATATATGTAAAATACAGAGTAAGGGTTGCATTGGGGACAATTTCTAATACTCAAGCAAGATTCTCCCTTTTACTCAACAATTCCTTTCACCTTCAAAGGTGAGATAGAAAAGAATGTATTGCCTTCCTTCCTTTGCTTTCACAAAGCATATACGCACAGTTGAATATTGCCAGGAAGAAAAGGTAAAAGAAGTATGGATTTCCAAATTCTGATTTACTGGAATGTTCTGCTTTTGGATAAATAATCACCAAACAAAATAAAGAAATTTGAAAGGTCTTTATTTCAAGTTGAGTATAATTAATTAAATCATGTCTTATATTCAAGATAAAGATTACCCAAAAAACCACACCTGTTCAGAGGAGTGAAGTGATTTCTCACCTTTCCTCTTCATTGGTCTGTATCTACCTAATATTATGTACTCTCCTCTCAAAAGTGGAGGTAAATACAATATTCAGAAATTTCATAAATGAACTAAGGAAAATGTAAATAGGTTTCGTGTTCATTATAAACTTTGCTGAGAGCTGTCTAAATTCAAAAGGCTAATGAAAGACCTAGTTTCCTACCCCACCTCTCTCTTCCACTTGGGAATTTGATCAGGGAAATAAATTCTATGCTGTGATCTTTACTTATAAAGATATAGTGAGGTAGAATAATGCTTGCCTAATAACTTGAATTTCAAATATTTTTAGTAACTGGAATCAATATATAAACATGCAGTTTTGTCATGAGAATAGAATATAGTTTAATTATTCTTTATAACTAAAAATTTTTATTTGTTTGTTGCTTTTATTGCAATCAGGGTTACCACTGGTACATTACTGATTTTTTTCCCTATTCAGATCCAACTGTTACCTGTGTTTCATGATCCTACCTTGGACTTGCTATCTGTCTTTGGAAAAATGTCCTGTTAAATAATGATTATATTCCAGAAATGTCCAAATGGTAAAGTCAATCACTATCAGTGTCACAATATTTTTTTCTTGAGAAAGACCTTTAGATTTTTACTTTGAATGGTCCCCAAAAGTGCTACAGAATGTGTAAGTCCTATAAATATTGTCTTTGACTATTACTGGTGATATAGTGACAGGTTAGTGACCAACAACGTGATCCATTGGAATTGGAACTGCATGGCCAAAGAACCAAATTCCAGGTGGCGAACATCAGTGAACAAAGCAGTAACCAAAGACAATGACGACAGAACATTTTAGAGGAGCACATGATGTAGACAGTAGCTGCCAAGTCAATGACTCAGGATTGACATGAGACAAACACTCTTTTTTCTTTATTTTCCAAATAAACTAGAAGGTGACCCTCAGATGCAGGGGGTTGACATTTCAGTTGCACAATAATCAAAACGAAAACATTAAGAAGCAACAGCTAGAGGTACAATGTGTTATTATTTGCAGATGGGAAAACTGGGGTGGAATGACTATTTTACAGTGACTATTTTAAGCTGTGAAGACATAACACAATATTGCAAAGTGATTTGGCATTTTAATAGGCTACAATCAAATGCTGATTAAAAATTGGAAGCCTGAGTTTCCTTGCATGAGATTTTTCTTCATCTGCTCTTCAGATGTAACTGTTTTATCCCTGCCACCTTTATTCAATATTGTACTCATCAGTTTTCTAGACTCCATCAATCAAAACTAGATTGGGGTATAGTGTACAATCCAAGAACTTGGTAGAAAAGAATAAAAGGTGTGAGATTATCCATTTTCTTTGAGCCAGAGAATTACAAATAGTCATGGACGTACTCATAAAAGACTATCCCTTGCATTCAACAAAACACAGGGCTCCTTACACTTCATGGTTGGGGGAAAGAGGGAGAAAACTTTACAAAATCAATCATATTCATGACCCTTTTTAGTTTTTGATACAGACTTCAATGAAAAAGAATATATATGCAAATATGTATTCAATAAATCAAGTGGAATATCAGAAAGAACACAAATGTAATGGCATTTTTATGTTGCTTTATAATCATCAGTTTAATTTTAAACAATGACTTCAGTGAGTGTCTATTCTTTGTTGTAACCTACTATAGGTAATAGGATTGTGGTTCTACTTTCAAACTGGAGGAATTCTTTCTAGGGCAAAGGAAGAACCAAAGTCTTCACCCTCTGACTCTCTCTCACTGGAGTATCTGTACTGATTTTAGACAGTGCTGAACTTTAGACCTGGTTAATATGAGTGAACAGGAAGAAATCAAACTTTCAGAGAAATTGTCAACAATTTCCAGCCATCATTAACATTCAGTGCTCCTTTGGATTTTAGCCACGTTCATACCTTTAATCACTGAACACCCTTAGGATAATGCACCACACCTGGGAGTAGGGATAATTTACCACTTGCAGATGGGTTAGCATTGCAGTTCACTTAGACAGAATTTTGCATTTATTCTGGGTCCCAGAGGGCTTCCTTTTATAGTGCCGTTATATCCACTAAAATTATAACTTCCAAAATTCTGCTCTTTTTTATTGCTCTTATGAAGTATTTATGACCTCTACCGCTTAACTGGACATTTTAGAGATTTACTGCTGAAAGCTTTTAGGAGAACTGCACAAGATTGGTGGTGGTGCTGCTGCTGCTGAACTATTACACCGAGATTTCTGTAAGGACATTTTATAAAACGCCAAAAGAAAGTACCTTTAGTTTTAGTTTCTGATGCCTAAGAACAAACAATGGTGGACTGAGGAGAGCTTAATCTGCAGAACGTCATTATCCAGTAGATTTAAAGTTCCTAAAATAGACTTCTTAGCTTCCAATTATGCAAATCAATTTGTTGATTTTTTTTTTCCTCCTAATTTTGAGGCAGTTTTAGGTAGGTCTCTGACTCTGTCAGAGTAAGAGAGAGCTGTTTCCTAATTTTAGGAAACTATTTAGTTGTGTGCTTGCTTATATTCCACAGATCTCTTTTTGGCAACTTCCTGATTATTTTTTATACAAATTTCCTCTCTGCTAAGCTATTCAGTGTTCTTATATATCTTTGGAAGGCAGAACCAGGAGTGTTACTGGGGTGAGTCCCAGGAAAACATGAGCAGAGCATATTTGAGTTGAATAGTTTCTTTCTGCCCGTTTCAAGCATTTTACACAATCTAGATTATAACATATAAGAGAAAGGTGTATTTGTTTCAGTATTTAAAGGACTGGACAGGCAAAGTATTTGTTAGGGGAAAACTGAACCCTTGTCATACTACCAATCCCCAAATAAAAAAAAAAGTTCATATCCTGCTAAATTTTCAGTATCTTTTGATCCCCTTATCCCTATTTTGACTCTTCCTTGGATATAAAGAACACCCATTGAATTCTGGTCTTGAGTAGTTTTGAGTACAAAGCTCAGTGTGAAAATACAAAAAATAATATAGGTCATACTTATTCAAGTTTTCTGGACATTTCAAGTTATAAAAACTAATACACATATACACTGGAAATATACAGAATTGGATATGTAAATAAATGCATTATATGTGCAATTTTCACCAATGTGACTAAAGATGTTTCGTCTGATAATAGTTTCTAAGTAATGCTTCATGTTTTTCTGACACTATTAGCTGTGACATGATAAAATTCAATAACAGATCCCATCCTGCTGAGTCATTTGGTGACACCATTAGCCATTAAGCTGTCCCAGCTTGGGGATTGAAAATGACCCTTACAGATGTTTAGGTCATATGGGGCCACTCTTCTGAAAGTTACATGGATTCAGTGTCTTCCTCAGAGCCAGAAAAAGGAATTTCCAAATATCTCTCATTTAGTCACACTAGGGAGGATGGTGGAGGAGGAGAAGAAAGATGAAAGAGACATATTAAACCTATTTGGGCACATAATTTCTCAACTACCCCCACCTCTTCCTCTATATCCATTGCCTCCACCCACACTCTCCATTACAGCCACACTACTTCCCGAACTCATCATGCTTCTGCATGCCTCATGCTTTTCAAAATACGGTTTATCTCAGACTGGAGAGTACCTACTTGTCTTTGGGGACTTACACATGTATTAAATCTTCTGAAAATTGTCCCTAACTTCACAGTCCAAATCCATCATCGCTCCCTCTATGAATCACTAGTACTTACATCCATTACTTCAGAGATCTGATTTTCTAGTGCTTGTTTGATTTTGACAATTTATTCCACCAGCAAAATCCACTTGGAGGACTTAAAAATGACTAACCCACACCAGGTAGAGCATACACTTTTCCATGTGTAAGGACCTGGATTTAAGGTCCCAGCCACAGTATGGGAGCACCACCCAAGGGGAAGCTTCACTGGTGATGAAGCAGTCCTGTGACTATCTCTTCTCTTCCTCTCTTCTCCTCTCCTCTCCTCTCCTCTCCTCTCCTCTCCTCTCCTCTCCTCTCCTCTCCTCTCCTCTCCTCTCCTCTCCTCTCCTCTCCTCTCCTCTCCTCTCCTCTCCTCTCCTCTCCTCTCCTCTCCTCTCCTCTCCTCTCCTCTCCTTTTCTCCCCTCCCTAACTCTTCTACCTCTTCATATTCCTCCTTCTTTTCCTCCTCCTTCTCCTTCTTCCCTCCTCTTCCTCCTCCTCCTCTTTCTCCTCCTCCTCCTCCTCCTCCTCCCTCTCTTCCCCTTTATCTGTAAAGAGGACAAAAGTTGACCAGGAATGATAACCCTGGTGACGGGGGAAAAATCAAGGTTGGGAATCATGTTGCTTTCTTATCTCAGTAAGAATGTCTTTTTTCCAGATTCCTAAATCTAGAAAATACTGTATAAACTAATCAATAAACTAATGAAATTTAAAAAAATGGCCGAAGAACTAAATGGAAGGATTGCACCTGTTCTCCAGTACCTGGACTTAAATCTAAGTCTTTTGAGAAATCTAATGACTGAAGTGTATTTGATCAAAATTATCCCAAAGATATCAGGACTAGAAATATCTTTTCTTACTGTTCATTTTCCTTTCTTTCTTAAACTCAGTCTTGATTGAAGGTACCTTAAGTCTAAGCCCATTTTCCTTGTGTTCATGGTTATTTTTGTCCGTAGTGCAGATCTGTAGTCCATTTAATTTATCTTCTCAGCATGTTTATATTTGCAGAAACCCAAAGGATGGAAATTGATAGACTCAAGGCCCTGAGAATTTATGAATCTGCTACCATAAGGCCTCTTATCCCTCAAATACTAAATATTTAATGCTGGAAGAATACAGAGTATGCACTCAATGACTCACATTAGAGAATACAGGGTGGACAGAAATAGAGCAAGAGTCTAATGGAGGTTGTTGTAGAAAATGAATATGACTAAAAGAAGTCTATGAAAAAAAAGGGAGGAGGGCGGGTAGTGACACACCTGGTAGAGCTAACATGTTACAATATGCAAGAATTAGGGTTCAAGCCCCCAGTCTGCTCTGACAGAGGGAAAGCTTCACTAGTGGTGAAGCAGTACTACAGTTGTCTCTTGTTCTCTCTACCTGCCTATCTGTTTTTCCTTTCGATTTCTCTGTCTCTATCCAACAAAAAAATAAAACTTTAATGAAGTTCATTTCATATTCATTCTTAAAACTTTGTTCCTTAATTCAATTTTCTAAGTAAATGATATAGTGTGTGGGGGGTGGGGGGTGTGTGTTGACTCTTTAAAATCCTTAAAAATTCCCAGATCTGTAAATTCTGTCTTCATTTTGTAGGTAAGGAAACAAAGGCTAGATAAATAAAATAAGATAAGAAAAGATAAATAACCTGTCCAAAGTCCCATAGAAAATAAGTGGAAAAATAAGAGGTGAATTAGAATCTGGCATCTGTGCTCCAGCCACATTATATGTTCTGTTTCCCGATGGTAGGTAGACTATTTCTTATAATTAGAAAAATGTAGTTAATGTAAAATGAGTGTAATTATTAACCTGAAACATCTAGTTAGCCAGAAAAAGGACCAAAGTTATGTGTAATAATCTGGGTCTTTATAGTCTAGCGTAACTGTCACTGACCTGGTATTACTAGGTAAGTAATTGAAGTCATATGAATCTTCTGACATATATTGGTTATTAAACTATGTAAGTGTTGAGTTTGGGTAAAATGATAATTTCACAAATATATGTATTTACCACAAGCATCGTAGCTGGGACTAGATGCTTAGATGACAAATTCACTGCTCCAGGTGGACATTTTTCTTTCTTTTTATTTTGATAGAACAGAGAGAAATTGAGAAAAGATGGGTAAATAGAGAGGGAGAAAGAGAGACAACTGCAGTCCTATTTCACTGCTTGGGAAGCTTCCTCCCTTAACCTGGAGTATGAAGCTGGATCTTGAGTAGGGGAATGTGTGTGTTTAACCAGGTACACCACTGCCAAGTCTCCAAGTTTTACAATTCTAATTTTGTTTTTAAATCTCTCACATCAAATAACTGCTCAAAAGACCAAGTACACTCTGGGCTATTGTTTTCATTAGTATTATTATATCTGAGCAGTCATACTGTGACCATATTCATTTATATGAAGAATACTGTCAAATCATGAATCTTTAATTTTGTTACAGATTGTATGTAGGTTTTAACAATTAGGTAGGGGGAATAGACCAGTGTCATCAATATGCTTGCTTAGTACTCATTAAGTAGCTACTTTCATCATGATGAGAAGCAGTTTCTTCTCCACTATTATTCTTTCTATTTAATTCCTGGTATTTTATCTTGCTTTAGCTATGTGGAGTAATCATCTTTTCAAGAGTAAGTTAATATTCGACCTTCCACCTTCTGTACCCGATAGAGAATTTTGGTCCATACTCCCAGAGGGATAAAAAAAATAATAGGGAAAGGGAGTCAGGCAGTAGCACAGTGGGTTAAGGGCACATGACACAAAGTACAAAGACCGTTGTTGGGATTCCGGTTCGAATCCCCAGCTCTTGATCTGCAGGAGGTCACTTCACAAGTGGTGAAGCAGGTCTGCAGGTGTCTATTTCTCTCTCTCCTCTCTGTCTTCCTTTCCACTCCCCTTTCTTTCTGTTGTATCCAACAACAATGACATCAACAGCAACAACAATAATAATAATAACCACAACAATTATAAAACAACAAGGGCAACAAAAGGGAAAAAAATAGTCTCCAGGAGCAGTGGATTCATGGCTGAGCCCCAGCAATAACCCTGGAGGCAAAAATAAATAAATAAATAAATAAATAAATAAGGAAGTTTCTAATGGAGGGGTTGGGGCACAGAACTCTAGTGGTGGGAACTATATGGAATTATAACGTACAGTCTTGTTAATCATTATTAAGTCACTAATTAAAAAGAAAAGAAAATAACTGGAACTTTTTTGGAACATTAAAACTGGAAATGGCTATTCTTGGAGAAGTAAAAAGATAAATAGTCATGTTTAATAAAAGTAAGATAGAACTATTTGTTTTCCCTTCAAGTAACAGTGAGGAATGGTTTGATATCAGTGTATGAAAACAGTGAAAAATAATTAAATTCAAAAAAGTATGTAGTAGTTAAGATGGATAGGAAAAAAACAAGACTGAACAGACTGCCTATGGCTAACAGAGGTTAGAATTCTATTGAGAATAATTAAATATAAACTATGGAAAAATGAAAAGAAATTAAAAAGAGCATAAGAAATACAAAACAAAGATCCAGTTAGAAAGGCCCTATTATTCAAATATCAGTATCTGGGTTTAAAAGTTAATATCTATGGGTATAGGTGAGCTGAATGACTAAGTATAGTAATATGTTATACATTTTCTAGGGGCCAGGCGGTGGTGCACCTGGCTGAGCGCACAGGTTACAGTGCACAAGTACCTGGGTTCGAGCCTTTGGTCCCCACCTGCAGGGGGAAAGCTTTGCAAGTGGCAAAGCAGGTCTGCAGATGTCTCTCCTCTCTCTCATTCTCTGTCTCCTCCTTCCCTCTCAATTTCTGGCTTTCCCTGTCCAATAAATAAAGATAATTTAAAAAAAGAGAAACTTTCTGCTAGGATGTCACATTCTATTTAACTATTTTGTAATAAACGCAAAGCAACTGCTCTCTAGCTTTCTTTTTCTTTCTCTTCCTCTCTCTAGGTTTCTTTCTTCCTTTGTCTCTTTACTTTTGTCACCATTGGTTAGCATTGGTTAGCATTCACCACTGTTGTTTTCAACGGGCTATGTTGTTTTCGCCGGACTGGCTTCACGGGTGGGTAACAGACGACCAGGGACTCATGGTTGAGCTGTAGGCAGTATCTCTTTATTCATGCAGGACGCAGCACAATCTAAGCCAAGCTAAGCTAAACTCAAGGTACAGCACTCTAAAACTCACAATGATGTCTTTATATGTACTTGCCAAGTAGGGTGGAAACAGGATGTGACATAGAGAGGGTGGAGAGAAAAGTGACTGGTGAAAATCAGAGTGTGACAAAGAGTGGGCAGAGCAGGCGAGAATCCTATCACTGAACCACCAATGCCCTGGAGTGCTTTATGTAAATATAAAAGTGATTTATGTAAATAGACCAAAGCTTTGAATGGGATTAAATCTATTCCTATATAGGAATATGGTTAAGCAGAAGCCAGGCCAAACACCCCGTTTAAGCTGGCTTTCTAATGAGCCTGTCTGGGTGGAACAGTGGCCTTTACCTAGGGATAAACTAGAAATTTTAAAAGAGCTCATCCGAGATCAGTTGTCCTTAGGACACATTCGCCATTCTCGAAGCCCATGGAATACTCCTGTCTTTGTGATTTACCGGAGAGGAGGGAGAGAATTGAACAAGGTGCATGGGTGTTGACTGGTCGGTCCATACTCCCAGTCTGCCTCTCTCTTTCCCTAGTAGGGTGTGTCTCTGGGGAAGCTGAGCTCCAGGACACATTGGTGGGGTCTTCAATCTAAAGGAGAAGCCTGGCCAGCATCCTGATGGCACCTGGAACCGTTTCCAGAAGATGTGATCAGAGCTCAAGCCACTAGCAGCTTCTCAGTCCGCCATCTTCTGGGAACCTTATGATGTTTTATTGTGGAACAACCAGAAAGTCTAGTGATGGATGAATAGTCAGGAAAATTGTGGTACATATACATGATAGAAGACTATTCTGCTTTAAGAAATGATTAATTTTCCCTTTATTTCTAGCAGTTTAAAAATATGCTATCTGATATATAAGCACATATGCATAAAGTGTGTATGTGTTTAAATATATATTTAGATGTAAAAATAAACAATGAGGGAGTCGGGCAGTAGTGCAGTGGGTTAAGTGCACATGGCGGAAAGCTCAAAGACCCGCAGAAGGATACCAGTTTGAGCCCCTGGCTCCCCACCTGCAGGGGAGTCGCTTCACAAGTGGTGAAGCAGGTCTGCAGGTGTCTATCTTTCTCTCCCCTTTTCAGTCTTCCCCTTCTCTCTCGATTTTACTCTGCCCTATCTAACAATGACGCATCAACAACAACTACAATAATAAAAAAACCAAGGGCAACAAAAGGGAATAAATAAATAAAATAGAAAAAATAAACAATGAAAATTCTCATTTAGTCAACAGATGTCGTAGGCTAGTATTAGACTTCTTCTCCACATATAGGCCCATTGTATAGATTTTATTGAACATATATAATAGTTGTGAAATTTACTTGTATGGTTAGTATCAATAAAAGCAAAACCAAAATTCACATGATTATCTTAGTAGATGCAGAGAAAGATTTTGAAAAAATCTAATATCCCTTCATTATCAAAAGACTACAAAAATGGAAATAGATGGAAAATTATTAACTTGATGGAGTCCATATACAGCAAACCTACAGTCAACATCATACTCAATGGTGAGACACTGAAAGCATTCTCATTTAGATCAGATATTAGACAGGGCTCCCCATTATAACCATTACTATTCAATGTAGTGTTAGAAATTCTTGTTACAGCAATTAAGCAAGAGAAAGTTTAGTAGAATGGTCAAACAAGTAAATGCAGTAAAACGTTGACCACACTAAAATCCTAGGTGTATTTCCTCCCTGACATGATACTGGTTTGGATACAACAAATGACATTCAACACTCTAACAAGTAAAAGAAAGTCTAAGCTCATCAGGTAAAGAAAGGACTTCAGAAGCTGTGTAGCTGGCAAGAGATTGGCTCACTTAATGAGGACCTTTTCAATTACTACCATTCCACTCTATCATCTTGGGCCTTAGTCAGGAATACATAGATTCCCACATAAATACAATGGGCCTAGATATCTAATAGATATTTCTCTCCACCATCACTAGTCATTTCCATCAGGAACATCATCTTAAAACCTCTTGTGGGCCTCTCTGAGACCTTACCTGCATTATAAAGTAGCAATGATAAGGGCTGTCCTACTTTCTGAAAGGAGGCTCAGTCACCTAACCCTACCACTCGAGGAAGACTGGTTTTGAATAATTGCAGCCTAGAATGTTCCCAGGTGTGATCATGTGCAATCTCAGACTGACAGGCACTTAGAGGCACTTAGAGGTTACACAGACTCCTGTGCTAAATATAGATACATGTGCCCTGGGTCAGATTGGTGAGGTAAACAGTCAATTGTATTGATATATTTTCTTCAAGCTGGGAGTTACTCTCTGCCCTAATCCAACTTTCTAGCCCTATTCTCAATCCAATCTTTTTTTTTCTCCTTTTGTTGCCCTTTTTTTGTTGTTGTTGTAGTTATTATTTTTGTTGTTATTGTTGGATAGGACCAAGATAAATGGAGAAAGGATGGGAAGACAAAGAGGGGGAGAGAAAGACACCCGCTGCACTACTGACTAACCCCCCCTTCCATTCTCAATTCTAACACTGTCTTGGCAGACAGTAATTTTAGTCCACCTTCATGTTAGCTATACAGCTCAAGAAAAATAAAAAAAATTAAAAAGTTAGAGAGTCATAGGCCCCTTGGGATGTACCTAAAATAGACTTCCTAGCTTCTTTCCACTATTTTCCCTTTTGTCATTTTTTTTTTTTTTCTCATTTGCTCTACTACTTTTCTGATTCCAGTTTATTAAACATTTTGTCCTGCTTTTTATCTTACTGCCTTTCAGCCAACAGATGGCAGATGCTACTATGATTCTATCCTTTCTCTGGGCAAATGACCTCATCAATATGTCCTGGAACCTCACCTCTCCAGAGCCCTATCCCATTAGGGAAAGATGGAAACAGGATGGGCATATGGAAAGACCTATCATCAACCATATGCAGCAGAAAAGCAAATACAGAAGACAAAAAAAAAACCCACCTTCTGCACCCCATAAATAATTTTGGTTCATATTCCCAGAGGGAGGGAAGAGTATTAGGGATAGATGACTAGAGTGCTCTGAACTCCAATTTCAGTGGAACCTGGAGAGAGAAGAGAAAAAAAAAGAAAGGCATTTGGAAATAGTAATAGGTATGCATATGACTTAGGAAGGAAGAGAGGGTAGGTCCATTAAAAAATGGACAAATATAAGTAGATAGTTACAGAAATAATAGTCAATCTATATCTGTGACCTTGGGAGAACTATTACAATTTGGAGGGAATGCGACACAGAACTGTGATGGTGGGAACACTGTGGAATTATACCGCTGTTATCATTTAGCAGATCAATGTTAAAACACTAATAAAATCTTTTAAAAAGAAAAAAAAAGACAAATGCATTACAAGTGGAATAGTAAAATACTTTGGTAACAGGGATAGGATGCAAAACTATTTGGGGTCATGTTTATATAGCCTATGTCATGATACCAGAAATAAAACTCAGATCCTCCCCCAGAAATATATAATTTATTTTTAAAGAACAGGGATAAGGATAAGGATAGGGAGAGGGAAGAGGAGGGGGGGAGGGAGAGTGAGAGAGAGAACACAGCACCGAAACACTGCTCAGCTCTGGGTTATGGAAGTTCTGGAGACTGAACTCAGACCCTCAGGCATGAAATGAAAGTCTTTTTGTATAACAATTATGCCCTCTCCTCAGCCCAGCTTCACAGTTTTTATGCTTTTAAAGTTTTTTGTTTTTAATTCTTTACTCAAAATGTCTGTGGCACAAATTTTAAACAAAATTAATCTATTTATAGCACATATTAAAATATATTTTAATTAATTAATTAATTAATTAATGGATAGAGACAAAGAGAAATTGAGAGGTGAGGGATAGATAAAGACTAGAGATGGAAAGAAAGAGATAACCTGCAATATTCCTTCAGCACTTTTGAAGCATCTTCCCTGAAGATAGAGACAAGGTATTTGAGAGTTTGAGTAAATTTATAGGCCATATTAAGATGTTTAGTGAATCTGGATCAGAAGTTTTCACCATTTGAAAACCATGTCATTAAGGTTTTTCATAAATGCAAATATAATTACTAGGCATTCTACTAGATTAATAAATTATCATTGTAGAATGATATTTTGAATATTGCGTACTTAGATATTTTTCAAGGTTTTACTTTTATAAACATTCCAATAGTAAAACCTCTTTGTAAAATTTCGCAGATGGTCCATCTCTTCTTCCTACAGGAGGCAATTCTGAGTTAAGACTTGAAATATACTAAGCCCAAAGGAATTAGACATAACCATGGCTCTATTCCAAGTTCTCATCTTTTCTTAGATTAGAAAAATGTTGGTTGTTACAACAGCCTGTTAATTAATCTCTCTGCTCCCAGTCTTGCACCCTTCTAATCCATCTCCTATGTTAAGCCAAAGTAAACTTTCTAAAATAGAAATCTGATTCCATCCTCCCTTCTAACTTCATGCAATGACTCTTCAGTGTGTTATGTATAAACTATCTAAATTCAAGAACATTTTAAGACTTCAAACACATATTACCTAATTGCTTGCAAGAAGATTGCAGCAATTCATAATCCATCAAGCAGTGTGTAGTCTTATCAAATCTTCACCAGTATATGGCATTCTCACTTGTCACACATATTGTAAGGACCCATTATTATCTGCCTCTCCCAATAATATTAATTACTTCCAATAAGGAATGCTATCCTATTCATCTTTGAATCATAACATAGAGCACATGGTTAGTAAGCAGTAAATAAATTAATACTACCTAACACAAGTACTTTATCTGTGTATAAACTTACAGTTCTTTTATGCTGCTGAAATTTAGGTAGAGTCAGGGTCAAAACTAAGAGTTGAGAGTCCAACGAAAGGCTCAGTTATCGTGCAAATAACCAATAAGGCATAAATTGATCTGTAGACCATTCCATTCTTGTTTTGGGTCTCGAAAATGCATCCTGTTTATCATGCAATGCATAATTATTTGAATGAAAAAGTGAAGGTGAAGAGATCAATTTATATGGATATAAATTTTCTTCAGTTACCACTTGAGAAAAGCCTTGGTTAGTATAGACTAAAACTGAACAATTTCAGATCCAAGGCAGGAAGTGAGAAGGTAGGACTCGTTTACTCCAATGAAAAGCCTTCTTGGTATGAATGTGCCTTTCAATTTCTTAAAATCTATTATTTGTTTCTTTTTGAAAATTTGTTACGTTAGGGAAATAATGATCTATAAAGCAGTTGTTGTGGCACAATTGCTTAGCTTTCCTAAGGAATCCTGACTTTCAGACTTTCAGATTTTACTATGTAGACAAATCACTGGGGAATCATGTTTAAAAAATGTTCAGCTTCACAGGGTTGGGGGGGCAGGGGAGGGGGAAGATAGGATGGGACACAGTCTTTTGGTGGTGGGAACAGTGTTTATGTACACTTCTATTAATTTATTGTCATATAAATCACTATTTAATTAACATGAGAGGGGAAAATTGATTGAATATCTCAAACTTTTTAATGCACAGACCATAGGCTGAGTCTTCGATATGCTGACTCTCTTAAAAGCTTAGACCAGGGAGAACAGAAGCAACCAGTGGCACAGCTATATACAAATAATGTCAAAGGACATAAATTATGGTGATGTTGCATATGATACAGCAAATCCTAACAAATGGATATTTCAAAGTTAAACCAATTGCCAAATAATATGATTATAGCAATAACTATCTATTGCCCTCTTAAACCCTAAGACAGCAGGAACCTCCCACTTCCTCTTTAGAGCCTATATCTTCCCCAGTCCTGGAACCATTAGGGTGGGGCTCACTTTCCTGCATGCTTCTCTCAATTCATACCAAATGATATTGCACCCACTGATCCCAACCTAATCAATGCAAGGAGTACCACCTCAGCATGCTTCACTTCAGACTGTATCCAGAGATGTCAGGCATGGAATGTCACCCTTCAGCCTCATCACTCAAGTGAGATCTTTCCTTTCATAGGATTCTCTAATTCCATTCCAGGTGGTTCAATTTCTAACAAAGTCCCAAAGCCTAGATCTAGACCAGGTACTGAGAGATAGAGTATAGGTTCACATGTATCCATAAATTAGGGAAAAATGTATACCCTATGTACTTTTTAAAAGTACAAAAATATGTACTTTTGAAAGCAAAAGTACACAACAGTCTATAGTGAGTCACAATAAAGTTCATAATGAAATAGTGTCTACTTAGACTTAGATACCCTCCTCACCTACTTTCTATTACACTTCCCTCACTCACTCCTAAGCTAACCTTAGCAAAGTAAGGACTGCAAAATCTGAATGAGGGCAAGAGACTGGCATACTTTAATGAGACTCTTCAGTCACTATCAGACCACCCCATCAGCTGGGGCCCTAATCGAGGAGTCCTGAGATTCCCAAAGAGACATGATGGTCCTAGACATAGAATGAATCCCTCTCTCCATTGTTACAGGTCATCTATATCAGGAACAACACAACAGACCCCTTTGTGGGTCCCCATAAGACCTTGCCCTCAGAGACTGGCATACTTTAATGATGACTCTTTAGTCAATATAGGCCATCCCATCAGCTGGGGCCCTATTTAGGGAGTCCTGAGATTCCCAAACAGACATGATGGGCCTAGACCTCAAATAAATCCCTCTCTCTATTGTTACTAGTTATCTCTATCAGGAACAACAAAAAAGACCCCTTTTGCCCCCCCCATTGGACCTTGCCCTCAACTTGTATCAACAACGGTAGAGAATGTTCCATCCTACAAAGGGAGGATGGACAATATACTCTATGCTACACCTGAGGAAGATGGGTTCTGAAACTGGGGCAGCTTGGAATGTTCCTACTATTGACCACAGAATGTGAGCTCAGATCTACAGGGATGCAGAGATCACATAAGCTCCTAAGCTGAATATGGGCTCCAGACCAAATCAAATCGATGGGGTTTACAGTCAACAATATTTATACTTCTTCCCCATATTAGGGAGATACTCTCTTCCCTGATCCAGCTTTCTTTCCCTTTTCTAGCCATGACATCACCTTCCCAGACAATAACTTGGATCCACCTGCATATCAGATTTCAGGCTCAGAGAAAAAAAAAAAAAAACTAGTATAGCTACAGGCCCTTTGAAACTATAACTAAAATATGCCTACTAGTTATCTACAAAATGGAGGACCCCCCAACACTTCATCTGCACTATTCCAGCCTTTAGGTCTATGATTGTTCCACAATTTGTTTGAGTTTGCATGTTAACTTTCTTTTCAGCCACCAGGTTCCAGATGCTAGCAGGATGCTGACTAGACTTCCCTGGACAGATGACCCCACCAGTGTGTCTCGGAGCTCTGCTTTCCCAGAGCCCCACCCTACTATGGAGAGAGAGAGACAGACTGGGAGTATGGATCGACCAGTCAACACCCATGTTCAGCGAGGAAGCAATAACAGCAGCCAGACCTTCCACCTTCTGATTCCCTGGACAGACAACCCCACCAATATGTCCTGGAACTCCAATTCCCCAGAACCCCACTCCACTAGAGAAAGAGGGAGGCAGGCTGGGAGTATGGCTAGACCTGTGAGTGCCCATGTTCAGCAGGGAAGCAATTACAGAAGCCAGACCTTCCACCTTCTGCATCCCACAATGGCCTTGGGTCCATGTTCCCAGAGAGTTAAAGAATAGGAAAGCTATCAAGGGAGGGGAGTTCTGGTGGTGGGAATTATGTGGAGTTATACCCCTCTTATCCTATGGTTTTGTCAGTATTTCCTTTTTATAAATAAAATAAAAATATATGTTTGGTTCTAATCCAGATAGTTTGGCTTGGGTCCTCGTAGCTCCCAAGTGGAGCTGTTGTTGCTGATATAGACACCATAGCTGGAGAAAGTAAGTTGTAGTATATTTTCTATGTCTTTTATCTGCATGATGAAAATGTTGTTACTTACCTAAATATATTGCTATGAAGTTTAAATAACAAAGACCTAGGCAATGTACATGGTTAGATGAGTCATGCATGCTTTCTATAGATTTATTAGTTCATCCTTTCTAGTAAGTATTAAATTAGATACACGTTAAGATTATCTGGGGAGCTTTTAAAGCATATGGCTGCCAAGGCCTATCTAGATAAATTAAGTTAAAACCTCTTGGAATAGAAACCAAGTAGGAACATGATTATGAAGCTCCCCAGGTGACTTTATCATATAGTCAAGAGTAAACCAAGGCCACATATACCTTCATCAAACTTCCAGCTTTCCCCAAAGTTATTAGAAAGTTTTAGTTTGTTGCTAGGTCATGGGTTGGATTATTATTATTATTATTATTTATAAGATGACTGCTATAATGAATTGAAGATATACCTGAATTTTGCGACTGGAGTTGTAGACCTTCCTTTTATATACCAACTACTTTGAAAAAAATAGATAGTATCTCTTGTAGGATACACTCTAGCCTTTGAGTAAATGTAGAGGTCCCTAACCCAGCAGGGCTTCTGTGAGCAGAACTACTCGTGTGATTTAGCACACATGCAGATGCCCAGTCCCCACCAGTGTGTTGGCAAGGTTCTGACATCTGTCAGTAGTTTCTATATTCTTTTTATTATTATTATTATTTTATTTATTTATTTATTCCCTTTTGTTGCCCTTGTTGTTTTATTGTTGTAGTTATTATTGTTGTTGTTGGATAGGACAGAGAGAAATGGAGAGAGGAGGGGAAGACAGAGAGGAGAGAAAGATAGACACCTGCAGACCTGCTTCACCGCCTGTGAAGCGACTCCCCTGCAGGTGGGGAGCCAGGGTTCGAACCGGGATCCTTATGCCGGTCCTTGTGCTTTGCGCCACCTGCGCTTAACCCGCTGCGCTACAGCCGGACTCCCAGTAGTTTCTATATTCTTAAATGCTTCTTAGTGATTCTGATGTTGTATCAATTTGAAACCACAGAGAGCATACCAGAGAAGTACAAAGTGAAATTTCTCAAAAACGTACTGTGAAGATGCCTATGTTAGTGAAAGAAGTTACAGTTGTATCTTAGAACTCTAAATAATAGCTATTTCAGTGAAACATATAAACTGGCTATTTGGTCTCAACTTGTCTCCAAATAACAACAATAAATAGATTTTTTAAAAACCCTTTTACCTGATTTAGAGTAGTGCTAACAGTGGTTGACCATAAACCAGGATTTGAGAAACACTTCCTTGATTGTGATTTTAGCTTTGCTGTGCTTTAGAACACTCCGACTGACATCTATACTTATGTCATCTGTACCTATCTACTTATAAATATATGTGTGTGTGAATATATATATATATTTATTTTACATAGAAATAGGTCCAAAGCACGTTCTGATACATTTTAACTATAAATTGTCCTTTAAAGAACTTTCTTATTTTATGTGAAATTCAACTGAAGTGTCTTGTGATGACCAAAAACTTTTGTTTACAGAGGAGTAAATTGCTTCAGAAAGTATAAACCACCAAAGACAGGGTCCTTGACCTAAGAAGCTTAAGCTTTAAGACAAAGATAAACAAAATGTAAGATAACAGTAAAACAGAGTCAGTCTCAAAGCTATAGAGTCATCAGCTGGGGAGGCTGCAAGATCCACAATGACATTATTCTCCTCCAGAACCTCATGAAATAAGCTTAACTTAAAAAAAGAAAAAGATAAAAGACTAGGAAAATTGAGATCCCCAAAATAAGAAACAGTATAGACACTGAGATTTCAGTCTCAAACTTTTACACAAATAGTTGAAAACAAAGTGGTGACTATGTGTTGTTTTAGTTTCACTTAACATGACATTGATGAGATTCATCATTTTCTAGGCCAGGTTGGTGCTAGTAGTATTTTGAAAAAAACTGGAGTGATTTGCTTTGTGATACCAATTTGCTTCATTTAGTGTCCACTGTTTTATTAGGCTAAAATGTTTATTTGTTTATTTATGTTTATTATTTTTAACTAATATATTCTGTATAGTAGATCAAATAACTTTGACAGAAGTTAATGAAATGCCTGTCAGTTTTAATTGCAATTAGTATTTCTAAGTATTTCGGCTCTATAGTATAGGCAAACAAATACCATAGAATCTCTAGGTGGGGGGTCAGGCTGTAGCACAGTGGGTTAAGCGCAGGTGGCGCAAAGCACAGGGACCAGTGTAAGGATCCCAGTTCGAGTCCCCGGCTCCCCACCTGCAGGGGAGTCGCTTCACGGGCAGTGAAGCAAGTCTGCAGGTGTCTGTCTTTCTCCCTCTCTGTCTTCCCCTCCTCTTTCCATTTCTCTCTGTCCTATCCAACAACAACATCGATAACAATAATAACAACCACAGCAATGAATAATAAAAAAAAAAAAAAAGGGCAAGAAAAGAGATAAAATAGCCTCTAGGAGCAGTGGATTTGTGGTGCAGGCACCAAGTCCCAGCAATAACCCTGGAGGAAAAAAAAAAACAAAAAAACTCTAGGTGATATTTAGTCATTAATAGTTTAAATCTTTTTTTCATCCTTACTTTTTATTTCAGAAACACGAACCTGTATTATGGTCTCAAATGAATGAATATTATTTGTGTGTACTTTTCTTTTCAAAGCCTTCTAGACTTTCCTTATTCCTTGCACTTTTTATAAAGATTTAACAACTAGCAGTTCTGGAATCTGATGACCTTTTCTTTTCTTTGACTAGATAAGGTAGCACAGCTGCCTGGTAAGTTTTTCCCATAGACACTGCCTATGGCAATGGTTGGGGAGGGGTGTCCCTCTGTGGACAGAGAGGTAATTTGATCTCCACATGAATCAGACCTGGGCCTTGTCAAAGTTGAGACTGTGTGAGATATTAAATTACATCCAGTGTTTTCTGTTCTACTCCTTGAACTACTGTTCACATAGACCACCCAACCTACGGCACTTGCTTGAGTCCGTAGGCTGACCCAGTTATAAGTGTGCTCATAGCCAGCAGGCAGTCTGGAGCTGGTTTCTTCTGAACTCACTGGAGATGGCTCTGGCAGAACGTTTTCACATTTACAGTGAACTCTCGTCACATAAGGAAAGTCAATAATCTTTGGTGAGAAATGACTCGCACGATGAACCTGCAGGGCAGAAAACTGAGATGTAGTCAGGCTAAGTTTGAGAGTTGCAGTTTGGTTTTGGTGCATAGCTTTTACTTAGTCTGCCCTAATTTTGAGCCATTCTTTTTATATCTGTATTTGTAACATCTTTTCTGCTATTCCTCTACTTCACTGGTTTTTAAATTCCAGTTTGTATCAGATCCACATTACAGGGCTTCATACACTCATAGATTCTGATTTAAGAGTCTGTTGCTATTTTTCTTTTTCTTTTTGTTTTCTGTTTTAAATATAATTTAAGTATAAGCTTTTGTACTTTGATTTTTAAAAATTTATTTATAAAATAAAAAATATTTACAAGGACATATGGTAAGAGGCATACAATTCCATAAAATTCCTACTACCAAAGTTCTGTATCCTATCCCCTCCCTTGGAAGTTTTCGTATTCTTTATCTCTCTGGGGGCATGGACCCAGGATCATTATGTGGTGCAGAAGGTAAAAGGTCTGTCTTCTGTAATTGCTTCTTCGCTGGTATGGGCATTGGCAGGTCCATCCAAACTCCCAGCATATTTCTTTTTTCTTTTATTTCTTATTTTATTTTATATCTTATTTGCCTCCAAGGTTATTGCTGGGGCTTAGTGCCTGCACTATGAATCCACTGCTCCCGTAACCCGTTTTTCCCATTTTGTTGCCCTTGCTGTTGTTATTTTTATTGTTGCCCTTGCTGTTGTTATTTTTATTGTTGTCCTTGCTGTTGTTATTGTTGTTGGATAGAGAGAAATGGAGAGAGAAGGGGAGACAGAGTCAGGGAGAGAAAGATAGACACCTGCAGACCTGCTTCACTGCTCGTGAATAGACCTCCCCCCTGCAAGAGGGGACCCCGGGGGGTTGGAAGCGAGATCCTTACACGGGTCCATGCACTTAGTGCCCTGTGCACTTAACTTGTTGCACTACCGACTGACTCCCTCCCAGCCTGTTTCTATCTTTCCCTAGTGAGGCAGGCCTCCAGAGAGGTGGGGTTCCAGAGTATATCGGTGAGGTCGTCTGCCCGAAAAAGTCAGGTGCACGTCATGGTAGCACCTGCAACTTGGTGTCTGAAAAGGCACTAAGATATAAAGAAGAACCAATCATATAATCAGAAAACTAAAGGCAAGAATATAGAAGATGAGATTTGGGGTCTCCATTTTGGATAAAGCTAGTAAGTCTATTAGGTATATTCCAAGGGTACCATCACTTTACTGATTTTTGTCTGAGCCGGACAGCTAACATGCAGGTGGACCAGAGATGGGGTCAGAGTTGGAAACAGGACTAGAAAGCTGAATCAGGGAAAAGAGTAGCTCCCAAGTATGGGAAAATATAGAAATATTGTTCACTGTAAACCCTATTGATTTGATCTGGGGCCTATATTCAGTGCAGGAGCCTGTGTGACCTCTGCATCCCTATAAGTCTGAGCTCAAATTCTGTGGTCCTAGCCAAGAACGTTCTAGGCTGCACCCACTGCTAGACCCATCTTCTTTGTGTGGTAGAGGATTTTGGTCCAGCCTCCCTTCAGAGAATTGGGCAGTTCCTGTCATTGTTGATCCACATTGAGGGCAATGTCCTGTACCCACAAAGGGTCATTATTAACCAAATGATCTAAGGGTAGGCAGACAACCTCACCAATGTGTACTGAAGTATCATCTCTCCAGAGCTTTATTCCACTAGGGAAAGATAGAAACAGGCTGGGGGTATGAATCCATGTCTAGTGGAGAAGCATTTACAGATACCAGAACCCCCACCTTCTGCACCCCCATTAAGAATTTTGGTTCATACTCCCAGAGTGATAAAGAATAGGGAAGCTTCTGATAAAGGAGACGGAACATGGAACTCTAGTGGTGGGAACTGTGTGGAATTGTACCCCTGTTATCTTATAGTCATATTAATCCTTATTAAGTCATTAATAAAATTTTCTAAAAAGAAAAGCATCAGTAACAACATGCTATCACTGGATCTTTTTCCCATTTATTAAGAAGACTATGCATTTTATAAGTTATTCACCTATCACTATAAATTAATATGTGAATCAGCCCTCCAAAGATAAAATTTTCTTGGGAGATTAAAAAAAAAGAAATTTATCCTAAGATACTTATGCAAAATAGAATTATAAACAATATATGCTAAATGTGTTACTTTAGAAAGACAGTTGCTATTAGTTGCTATAGTCAAATCATCCCAATACATTAATTTCTTCTCTTTCTCTTGTTAACTTGTTTGTTTAAGTTTTTAAGTTATTTATTTTATTTGCTATGACAAAGGGAAATTAAGAGGGAAGAGGAGTTAGGAAGACAGAGATGTACTTGCATCATTGCTTCTTTACTCACAAAGCTTCCTGTGATGGGAGCCAAAGGCTTGAACCTGGGTCCTTGTGCATGGTAATATGTGCACTCAGCTGGGCATGTCACCACTTTTAGAAAAATATATAAAATATTTAAACAGAACATCTTAATTAGGAACAATCTAGTGTTGTGTTTTTTCTCTCAGAGTACCAGTAAATTGTTAAAAATCATTTTAGTGACTTTATGTATAATGAAAGCAGAATGCATTTAGCATATGTTGTGTAAAAAGCTTTTGTTTACTCTTGAAAGCCCTTCTATATATGCAGGTCAGAAACTAATCTCACATTATCATTTTCTTCTAAAGCAATAGCATACATTCAGCAAGTTTGAAGAGAATAACACTCTACAACTAGACTCAGTGAGAACACTCTGGTTCTGGGGAGCTGGGCGGTAGCGCAGTGGTTTTTTTTTTTTTTTTAATTTAAGAAAGTTCTTCTTCTAGTGTTTGCCCTTCTTCCATAGCTAGTCAACAGGGTCAGGTTGAAAGCTGTCAGGAGCTGCTTGTTGCTGGCTTTGAAAGTGACTGGGATCCATGTGGATTCAGTCGGCTAGAAAGGATCGTCAGTTTCCCCAATGAATGGGTACTCACGGGATGCACCACGAGAAGGTCGATCCAATGCATCCCAATTTAAGAAAGTATTTTAACAAAACCATAGGGTAGGAGGGGTACAATTCCACACAATTCCCACCACCCATTCTCCATATCCCACCCCCTCCCCAAAGCGCAGTGGTTTAAACGCACATGGCGTGAAGCGCAAGCACCTGCCTAAGGATCCTGGTTGGAGCCCCTGGCTTCCCACCTACAAGGGGATTGCTTCACTAAGCAGTGAAGCAGGTCTGCAGGTGTCTATCTTTCTCTTTCCCTCCCTGTCTTCCTGACTTCTCTTGATTTCTCTTTGTTTTATGCAACAACAATGATAGCAACAACAACAACAACAATAAACAACAAGGGCAACAAAGGGGAAAAAATAGCCTCCAAGAGCAGTGGATTTGTAGTGTAGGTACTGAGTCCCACCAATAACCCTGGAGGCAAAAAACAACAACCAAAAAAAAAAAAAAAAAAACCACTCTGGTTCTTAAAAAGCCTATTACATTATTATAAAAACTAATGAGAATTTTTTTAATATTTAAAGATGGCTCAGTTTATTGTAACAAGGACTGGTGATATGACTGATGCTGTAGCTACTTTTATTTTCTTGGTACAAAAAATAAAACAGTACTGTTTTACTTATTTTTATTTTTATTGATTTATTTTTTTAGGTCAGACTAGAGTAGTAGATTAATTTAAAGGTTGTGAGTCAGGTGACAGCTTTTAATTTCAAGAGCGGAGTTCTATAACTTTATGATTGCAAGTACATAAATTCATCTTTTTTACCCCAATTTTGTAAAATGGAGATAAATACACCTTAAAGATTTATTAAGAAGGTAAATAAATGTAATAGGCAAAGTTTTTTTCCCAAACTGGTAAGTTTCTATATAAAGTGTTACTCAAAAAATATATATATATATATATATATATATGCATCTATATTTTTTTACCAATATACAAGCAAAGCCATATGATAGATTTAAACTTCTTGCATTGTGACTTTGTGTTCTCTGATTCTCTTGGTTTCACATCTGTTCTGTAATCTAAACCAAATTAATACAAACTCAATTAGGTAATGTAAGTACTATATTAAAGATATATAATTACTGAAGAAATAATCTCTACTTGGTGACATGCTACTAAGGACTACATTAATAATATTCATACAAATCATTGATATTAAATGAAAATTATGTAAACATTTCATCAAGGAATGATAGTAAACTAAACTTAAAATAGTTTTATTTGAAAAAAATCATAATTTGTTGAGATATATTCTTTTTGTCAAATTTATTATTTTGTTGCTGAGTTTTATGAGCTCTCTCTATATTTTGGTTATTAGTCAAATGTATTATGCATAAAAAGTCTTTCTTGAGAAATATTTTTCAAGTAGTTCTTGATTCCCGAAGCTAGGATTTCTTTCTTTCTTCTTCTTTTTTTCAAATTTCTTTATAGGGAGATTAATGGTCTATAGTCGACAGTAAAGTACAATAGTTTGTACTTGCCTAACATTTCCCAGTTTTCTACGTAACACTTCAATCCCCACTATGTCCTCCTCTGCCATCATGTTCCAGGACCTAAGCCCTCCCACCTACCCCAAAGTCTTTTTCTTTGGTGCAATACACCAACTTCAGTCCAAGTTCTGGTTAGTGTTTTCCCTTCTGAACTTGTTTTACAAAGCTAGGATTTCTGTTGCAGACAACCATATTACCTGTGTTATTAACAGTAAGTCATTCCCACAAGGTCTAGAATATATATACAAAAGTTGTTATATAGGGAACTGGTAGACCACACATGTTACCATGCTAGAGGACCAGAGTTCAAACCCCTGCTCCTCACCTGCAGGGAGGGAAATTTCACAAGTGGTGAAGCAATTCTTCAGGTATTTCTCTGTCTCTTTCCCTATCTGTTTTTATTCTCCTAGTTTCTCTCTCTCATGTCAAAAAAAAGGGGGGGGAATAAAAAATGACCACCAGGAGAGGTAGATTTATTGTTGAGTCACTGAGCCCTAGGAGTAAGATTGGTGGCAATTAAAGAGAAAAAAGTGTGCTCTAATGTGCCTTGGAGCTCCAATTCCCCAGAGGCCTTCCCCACTAAAGAAAGAGAGAGGCAGGCTGGGAGTATGGATCGACCTATCAATGCCCATGTTCATCGAGGAAGCAATTACAGAAGCCAGACCTTCCACCTTCTGCATCCCACAATGACCTTGGGTCCATACTCCCAGAGGGTTAAAGAATAGGAAAGCTATCAGGGGAGGGGATGGGATACGGAGGTCTGGTGGTGGGAATTGTGTGAAGCTGTACCCCTCTTATCCTATGGTTTTGTCAATGTTTCCTTTTTATAAATAAAAAAGAAAAAAAGAAAAAAGTTGTACACATGCACAATTAAACACTCTTCATCCATAAGAAATGGTGAAATTTTCTCCTTTTCCATATGTTGGATGGAACTTGAAGGCATCGTATTAAGTGAGATCAGCCAGAAAAAGGAAAAGAACAAATACTGGATTATCTAATTTATAGGTGGTACTTCCAAGACGAGATTATAAAAGGGAAAACAGAGTGGCACTTGGATATGGGGAGGTGTATTGCAGCAAAGTAAAAGATTCTAAATTATGTGGAAATGAAGAGTGGGAAAGGGCATCAGGTATAAAGGACACAAGTGTTGGGAGAGACTTTGGTTTGTGGTGAGAGTGGTATAAAGATACCTGTTATGGGAAGATAAGAAGTTGTATTCATGTATCAATAACTGTCCTGTAAACCATTATTTTCCCAAAAATTATCTGGGAAAAAACATATTGATATTATCTTTTTTGTGTGTGTATTACCACTATGGTTATTGCAAGGACTCTGTGTGCCTGAACTGATAAATCCACGTCTCCTAGTGATTATTGTTTTCCTTTTTTCTTTCTTCTATTTTTATCAGACAGGGAGGACTTGAGAGAGGAGGAGGAGGAGATAGAGAGGGAGAAAGGAAGAGAGACATCTGCATCTCTGCTTTACCCCCTTGAGAAATTTTCCTCACTGCAGGTGGGGAGGGGGGCTCGAACCTGGGTCCTTTTGCATGGTAACATGTGTGCTATACTGGGCACACTAAAACCCAGTCCCCATAATGCTTTATAAATAAATAATTGAACAGCTACTGTGTGCAAGGTGTTGTGATTGATAATGTGGATAATGCAGAACATATTTGAAATGAATCGTGTTTTAGAGAAAAGCTAATGAAGAGAAAGGGAGTTCAGAAAATTGGAAGGATCAATGATTAATTCAAAGATACTTGATCTGATTTGTAAACGGAAGAAGATAAAACAACAAGGAAATGAAAAATGGGTATTGCCAGGTACATAGAATAGTATCAGCAAAGACATAGAGGAAGAGAAAAGAATACACAAAAAGCAAGAAAAAATTTTATTTATTGTCACTCACATTTCAAGGAGAGGAAAGAAGACCTGCTTTTAATTTTCCTGATCATTCACTGTTAAGATCTAAATCTTTTTATCTCCTCAAAATTTATACACTGAAATCCAAATCCTCCAGAGAGATGGTAAAGGTGGTAGAGATTTTGGAAGGTGATTAGGTCATGAGTCTGGAACTTTCATGAAAGTGATTAATAAACCTTTAAATGAAACTCCACAGAGCTACTTGCACCTGCTATATGTTGTCTGTTAATCAGAAACAAGTCCTCACTAAATGTTAAGTGTGCTGGTGCCTTGATCTTAAAGCTCCCATCCGTCAAACCTGTGAGGAATAAATGTGTGTTATTTCTCAGATTTCCAGCCTATTATATTTTAAAGAAGCCATGGTACTTGGTATTTCTAGTGAAAAAAAAAAACAGTTATAGTCAAGAGGACTGGCAAAATGATTCACCTGCGTATTGTATCTGCTTTGCCACAAGTGTGGCCAAGTTTAAGCCTGGTCTCTATCACATAGAAGGAAAAATTAGTGCCATAACTAAGTAGTCTCTCTCAGTCTCTCTTTCTCTCTTTCTCTCTCTCTCTTACTTGGAGTTATAAAACCCCAGCTATGGCAAAATCAAACAGACAAAAAAAAAAAGTCTCAAGGGATTGAATATTGGCTGCTTTATAAATATGCTTATTACAAAATATGCTTTTGTTCTAAATTTTCAGTATCAAATTATCAAAATGCAGTTGCTCAGTTTTTAGAGACACTGTAATAAAACAGACACTGGAGGTTCAAAAAGAAATATCTTCTAGTATGTCAATGATATTAATGAATAAATTTGTATAAACCATAAAACCCTGTGAGTTCCACTTTCTTGTAGCACAGGGTTATTAAAGGAAACTGAGTTAAATGTTCTCTAGGATCCATTCAAGTACTAAATATTAACAAATTGTCTTTCTATCATTTGAGTTATTCATGTATTTCAATGTTTGTTTTCTTTTGTTCTCTAGTGTCATCAGACTAGTTCTTCCAATTTCTCTTTCCACTAGAAAGCTAGTATTGCAAACATGAGGAGCTGGTTAGTGGTCACCTGGTAAGGAACACTTTACCATATGCAAGCAATCAGTTTCATAATGCCTGTCCTGTGGGAGAGAAGCTTTTTGAGTTGGGACCAGGACTATCGGCTCTATATATCATCTGTCTGTCTATCTATCTATCTATCTATCTATCTATCTATCTATCTATCTATCTATCTATCTTCTATCTATTATATATGTATCATCTATTTATTTTCTATCTGCCATCAATAATCTATTTATCATTTGTTTTTTAATATTTATTTTTTATTCCCTTTAGTTGCCCTTGTTTTATTATTGTAGTTATTATTGTTGTTGTTATTGATGTTGTTGTTGCTGGATAGGACACAGAGAAATAGAGGAGGGGAAGACAGAAAAGGGGAGAAAAAGATAGACACCTGCAGACCTGCTTCACCACTTGTGAAGCAACTCCCCTGCAGGTGGGGAGCCGGGCTTGAACCAGGATCCTTTCATGGTCCTTGTGCTTTGCGCCATATACACTTAACCTGCTGGGCCATGCCCAACTCCCCTATTTATCATTTGTATATTCTCTCCTCTCCCTTTCTCTTTCTCTCTGTCTCTGTATCTCTCCTCTCCCAAAAACAATGAAGAAGGGGAAAAAAAAAGTCACTGAGAACAGAGAAGACAAGCAGACATAGGTCCCAGTGATAACCCTAGTGATAAACCCCCACACACACATATGCAGGTACAAACACGTAATGAAATTGAGTTATTTAGATTTGATGTAATATAGGCAAAGCCTAGGTTTACTAATGAAAATGTGTATATGTTATATGAGAACTTACATACACTGATGGTTAGTTCATTTTGAACAGTCTTTCTGAACTCAGGAACTGATTCTGGGAGCATCCACTAGTCACCTTGTGAGGAAGAATTTCTTATCCATTTTAATATGACGGGAAATTAAGACTTAAAGAGTTGTGGATATGTTACCTGACATTAAGCCATGCCAAAGTAAGAACCAAAACTAACTCTGGATACACTGTCTTCTTGTTGTACAACATTCCATTTGATAGCCAGGAGTGCCCATGCAGTATGCTTGCATGTTAGTTTGACTTGGGAAGTTTTGCTTCATAATTGGCCTCACATAGTATAGCTATCTTATTAAAACTGTGCTTGAAATGTTTCACCTCAGTAAAGCAATAAACTTAATGACTAACTCAACACAATATATATATATAATCAGGACACATGCTCTGTTCCTGACATTTCTGTTTTTGTTCACTGTATCATCCATCACTGCATTCCTCACTTTCATCACTAGCAACTGAGATAGGTTGTCTATTTAGCTGTAACTCTAAACAAACTCACTGTTTAGAGAGCGAAACAATCTAATCCAAAAGACATTCACTTACCTAAATTTCATATATATATATATATATATATACATATATATTTTATATATATATATATGTTAAAAAGTTTGAGCAGAAAATGTAAATAGGATGTTTTGTAGTAGTTCACATCATTGAGCATATATGGTGGAGCAGAGAGTAATATTTCCTTGCTGGAACAATCTGAAGTAGAGTTAGCCAAGGCAATTTCACAGTTTCTGACCAAAACACCTTGGCTGCTGTTCCCACTCATGTGGGAAATGTTTTTGGCTGATGATGATGGCTTCAGTCAGAGACTGCTAAATGCCCTGTATTGGCATTTTACTATTCATGTAAATAATAGCAGGGAGAACAGAGCAGGCCTTCATGATTGTACCTTTACTCACTGAGAGACTGAGAGATTTTTGGCAAATAAGTATCCACCTCACGGTTAACTCCTTTGGTCTGCTCTGTGGGTTAGTATCAGTTACCTTTTCATTTAGAAATTCTAATTGATTGAATAGCTTTTTGCCATATATTGATCAACAAGTTGATATTTCTTTCTAAATTAGTCTGGTATGTGAATTCGGAAGCACTATTTAACACAATAGTTCTCTATTCTTACATTTGATTTTTCTAGACTAGACAAAAATTTCCTTAACATCATGTCTCAGATTCTTAAAACTATATTTATTTAGCATTTGTTGAGTGCTTAGTGCAGTGTTGAATATAAAACCTATTTCCTAATTAGTTCTTTAATCAACTTTGTGGTTAAGTTCACTAGGTTATTGACTGACACCTTGGAAGTAATAAACAGACATTTAGAGGTTGTAAGAGCATAGTGCTGTTGCCCACTGTGGGCAGCTGATTATTGGTCCCTTAAAGGATCAGTTTGATTTTTGAATGTTGACTGTTCTATTTTAACAGACTTCTTTTAAAAAATGGTGTCGGATTAACTGCTTTAAAATATTGTAAGTGAATCTATAATAAAACACAATTGTAGCTAACATAAATAAAACACAAAGAGTATGCCCCAAATAATAATGGCTCAGGAACGAACCTCACAAACTATGCATTTGAGAACAAGTGGAATAACAAGATGATTTTTTCAGGTGGTGGTGGACCTGGTTGAGCTCACATGTTACAATGTGAAAGGACCTGGTTCAAGCTCCCAGTCCCCACCTGTAGAAGGATAGCTTTGCAAGTGGTGAAGCAGTGCTGCTGGTGTTTCTCTGTCTACCGCTCTATCTCCTCCTTCCTCTCGATTTCTAGTTGTCTCTATCTAATAAATAAGTAAAGATAATTTTTTAAAAGATAAATCTCTCTCTCTCTTTATATATATATATATATACATACACATATATATTTATATGTTTACATATTAATATCTGTTTTTTTCACCTCCCCTACCCCTTTTTTTTCTCTTCAGGAAAAATTGATTGGTTGACTGGGGAACTGCCTAAGCAGATAAAGTTCTGGATTTGCTTAAGTAAGGTACTGGGATTAAACTTAATAATTGCCTATACCAAAGCAGAATATTTCACTAAAGCTTCTTTTTCATGAAATAAACAAATCTTTTAAAAAATATGTTGACTAGAGAGTCACTTCATGGATCAAACAGAGTTCTAGGAAAAATGAAATACTATGCAAAAGTGACATACCCTGACTTTGCTCACAGTTAGGGAGAGAAGATAAATAAGTCATGCTGTTATCAGGTCTATGCACCGTGACATAGGAAAACATAACTTCTGAGGTGGTGGGGAAATTAACCAAGTTAAGAGGGAATGAGTGCTCTCTAAGACTTTCCTAATCAACATTCCAACTCATTTCTAGGTCTTTGCACATGTTGTTCTCTCCATAGAGAGAACAAAATGGAAAGCATGGCCAACCGAAGTAGAGGATTCATAGTGCAGGTACCAAGCCCCAGCTATTACCCTGGAGGCAAAACAAACAACAACAACGAAAAATGTGGGAAGATGATATGAACAGAATATTCATCAAAGAAAAGATCTAAAGGGCCAACGGACATATGAAAAAATGTTCCAAGTCTTTCATTTTTTAGAAAAATGCAAATAAAGTCAATAATGAGAGCAGGCTGGGTGGTGGTGTACCTGACTGAATGCACATGTTACAATGCTCAGGGACCCAGGTTCCAACCCCTGCCTCCAACACCAGGGGGAAAGCTTTGTGAGTTGTGAATAAGGGCTGCAGGTGTCTCTCTGTCTCTCTTCCTCTCTGTCTCCCTCTTTCCTCTTGATTCCTGGCTAAATCTATCCAATAAACAAATAAAGATAATAAAAAAATTTAAAAAGACAATAGTGAGATACCACTTCACTCCTGTGAGAATTTCATATATCAGAAAGGATAATAACCATAATTGCTGGAGAGGCTGTGGGAGTAAAGGGACCCTCCTGTACTGTTGGTGGGTTCAATCCCTGTGGAAGGCAGTCTGGAGAACTCTCAGAAGGTTAGAAATGGATCTATCCTATGACCTGGCAATTCCTCTCCTGGGAATATATCCTAAGGAAGAAAACACATTCATAAAAAAAAGTTTTTGTATGCCTATGTTCATAACAGCATAATTTGTAATTTCCAAAACCTGGAAGTTACCTAGGAATCCAAAAACAGAGGAGTAGCTAAGCAAACTGTGGTATATATACACAATGAAATACTACACAGCCATTAAAAATGATGAATTCACCTTCTTCATCTTATCTTGAATGGAGATTGAAGGAATTATGTTAAGTGAGATAAACCAGAAAGAGAAGGATGGATATGGGAGGATCTCGTTCATAGATGGAAGCTGAGAAATAAGAACAGAAAGAGAAAACTCAAAGCAAAGCTTGGACTGGGTTTGGTGTATTGCACCAAAGCAAAGGACTGTCAGAAGGTGGGTAGGGGGAGCTTTCAGGTCCTGGTGCATCACGGTAGTGGAGGAAGTTGAGAAATTGTACACATGTATCAACAACTGTATTTTATACAAACTATTAATCCTCCTAATTAAAAAAAAATAAAAGAATCTCATACTGTAGGCCTTGGCCTTGCATTTCATTCTTTAATGCCGGGGCCTCACATATGCACAGTCGCAGTGACTCCAAGGCCAATTTTTTCATTCTTTTTATATTTGAGAGCTAGAGAGAGCTAGAGAGAGATGGAGAGGCATCACAGCACTTACTACTCAACCACTGGTGCAGGTTGCTGCAGTGCTGGAGTTCCCATGTGGTGCCAGCATTTGAGCTCAATGATTTCCACATGATAAGCCATGTACTCTATCTACCTGGTGAACTACGTCTTACCCCCACTATTTTTATTCTTAACTAACATATGGATAACACACACATGGTGTGATAATCAAATTTTGGGGTGATATTAGGGAGAAAATATAATCATTCTGACTAACAATTTAAGTAGAATTGAATTTTTGGAAACCTGAGATCTAATAAAATGAGTTTGGACCATAATTGCATATGTAAGGGATGGCAGAATGTATTATTAAAAGGTATTATTGTAATGAATAACAAGTCTATATGTAGTGTATATTGTAAAGAACATGGGGTTACAGAAAATTATCCATATATGTGTCAATGAGGGAACATACATAACACAGTCAAATTTAGTTGTATTAGTTAAAGTAAAATTTATCTAGAAGAGAACCATTTGTTTTGCTTTATTTCCACTGTTCACATTAGAAATATAGTATCGAGGGTGCCAGGTGGTGGCACAGCGGTTTTAGCGCACATTGCGTAAAGTGCAAGGTCCCGCCTAAGGATCCCAATTCTAGCCCCCCTCCTCCCCCTCACTCCCCACCTGCAAGGGTGTCATTTCACAAGCAGTGAAGCGGGTCTGCAGGTGTCTATCTTTCTATCCCTCTGTCTTCCTTTCCTCTCTCCATTTCTCTCTGTCCTATCCAACAACGACAACAATACTATTAACAACAATAATGATAACAGCAAAGATAAAGAACAAGGGCATCAAAAGTGGAAAAAATAGCCTCCAGGAGCAGTGGATTCATGGTGCAGGTACAGAGCCCCAGCCATCACCCTGGAGGCAAATAAAAATAAAGAAGAGATATAATATTGAATTTATTTGGGGAGTATATTTTATAAAGGATATAAAGAAATTAGAGCATATTCATAATGTAATGACTGAGAGGTGTAGCATTAGAAAACAAGCATGAAGTAGGGCACCAAAGTAAAAACACTGGGTTGAGGGTGAGGGTGAGGGTGAGGGTGGATGTTCAGCTTCATGGTGGGGGAGGGGGTGGGTGGGACACAGTCTTTTGGTAGTGGGAATGGTGTTAATGTACACTCCTATCAATCTGTAGTCATATAAATCACTATTTAATTGATATGAGAGGGGAAAATTGATTGAATGTCTCAAACCTTTCATATCAAAGACTGAGTCTTTTTAATACATAGGCTGAGTCTTTGATATGTTGACTCTCTTAAAAGCTTTGACCAGGGAGAATAGAAGCAACCGTGGCACAGCTATATACAAATAATGTCAAATGACATAAATTATGGTGATGTTGTTTATAATACAGCAAATCCTAACAAAGGGATGTTTCAAAACCCAGTTGCCAAATAATGTGATTATAGCAATAACTATTTATTGTCTTCTTAAACCCTAAGACAACAGGAACCTCCCACTTCCTCTTTAAAGCCTATATCTCACCCAGTCCTGGAACCTCTAGGGTGGGGCTCACTTTCCTGCATGCTTCTCTCAATTCATACCAAATGATATTGTATCTGCTGATCCCAACCTAATGAACACAAGGAGTACCACCTCAGCATGCTTTACTTCAGACTGTGTCCGTAGACATCAGGCGTGGAATGTCAACCCTTCAGCCTCATAACTAGGGTGAGACCTTTCCTTTCATAGTATTCTCAAAATCCTTTCCAGGAGGTTCACTTCCTAGTAAAGTTCCAAAACCTATATATAGACCAGGTCCCTTAAGATAGAGCATATGTTCACATGTATCCACAAACTAGGGCAAAATATATACCTGAAAGCAAAAATACACAATAGTCTGTAGTGAGTCAGTATAAAGTTCATAGTGAAATAATGTCTACTTAGACTTAGATACCCTCCTAACCTCCTTCCTATTACAGTTCTCTGACTCACTCCAAAGTTAACCTTATCAAAGCAAGGACTACAAAAGTTGAATAAGGGCAAGAGATTGGGATACTTTAAAGATGATTCTTCAGTCACTATCAGGCCATCCCATCAGCTGGGGCCCTATTTGGGGAATCCTAAGATTCCCAAACAGACATGATGGGCCTAGACCTCAAATAAATCCCTCTCTCCATTGTTACTGGGCATCTCTATCAGGAACAACACAATAGACCCCTTTGTGGGCCCCCATAGGACCTGGCCCTTAACTTGGATCAACAATGGTAGAGAATGTTCCATCCCTTGAAGGGAGGATGGACAATATACTGTATGCTCCACCTGAGGAAGATGGGTCCTGAAATTGGGGCAGCTTAGAATGTTCCTACTCATGACCACAGAATGGGAGCTCAGATCTATAGGGATGCAGAGGTCACATAGGCTCCTAAGCTGAATATGGGCCCCAGATCACATCAAATCTATGGGGTTTACAGTCAACAATATTTATATACCTTTCCCATATTTGAGAGCTATTCTTTTCCTCCAGCTTTCTGGTCCTTCTGCCAGCCATGACACCACCTCCCCAGACAGTAATTAGGATCCACCTGCATATCAGACTTCAAGCTCAGGCAAAACAAACACAAACAAAAAAACCAAAAAACAAAAACCACTAGTATAGCCACAGGCCCTTTGGAATATAACTAAAATATGCCTACTAGCTATCTACAAAATGGAGGGCCCCCCAACTCATCTGCATTATTCCGCCTCTAGGTCTATAATTGGTCAACAATTTTGTTTGACTTTGTATGTTAACTCTCTTTTCAGCCACCAGGTTCCAGATACTAGCATGATGCTGACCAAACTTCCCTGGACAGACTACCCCACCTCTTCTGGAGCTCTGCTTCCCCAGAACCCTTCCCCACTAGGAAAAGAGAAAGACAGGCTGGGAGTATGGATTGATCTGTTAATGCCCATGTTCAGCAGGGAAGCAATTACAGAAGCCAGACCTTCAATCTTCTGCATTTCGCAATGACCTTGGGTCCATATTCCCAGAGAGTTAAAGAATTAGGAAAGCTATCCGGGAGGAGATGGGATACAGAGTTCTGGTGGTGGTAACTGTGTGAAGTTGTACCCCTCTTATCCTATGGTTTAGTCAATGTTTCCTTTTTATAAAGAAAAAAAAAATTAAATCAAAAAAAGAAAGCAAGCAAGAAGGAAATGTATTTACCTTATTTTTTCTTTACTATTATTTCCACTCCATACAATCACCGGTCTTCAGTTAGATCTTCAGAAATTAAAAAAAAAAAAAGGTGGGATTATTTCAAGTAAAAATTACAGGCATTATTTTCTTTTTTTAAAAAAAGATTTTAATTTATTCATTCCCTTTTGTTGCCCTTGTTTTACTGTTGTAGTTATTGTTGTTGGATAGGAGAGAGAAATGGAGAGAGGAAGGGAAAACAGAGAGAGGAAGAGAAAGGAGAAAGACAGAGACCTACAGACCTGATTCCCCTGCAGGTGGGGAGCTGGGGGCTCGAACTGGGATTCTTAAGCCAGTCCTTGCACTTTGTGCCACATGTGCTTAATCCGCTGCGCTACCACCCATCTCCCGAAATAGTAAGTGCATTATTTTCTTCTAAACCTCTCTACCTCCAAATTTGATTGAGTTGTATCTCCAGTCCTTCAGAGAACTTCTACTCTGAAACTCCTATATGTATTTGATATTCTAATGATATAAAGATTTCTTAATTTAATTTAATTTTCATTTATTATTATTACTTTCTGCCAGGCATTAAGCCAGCCCCCCCCATCCTACACTGCTGATACTATGGCTTATTTACATAATCATTATTTTGCCTGAAAGATCCCCACCCATCCCATTGATCTATTTTCTTTCTACCTTGAGACCCACCCTGCCTGCAGGGTAACATTAATCCCACTGGTTAAAACCCTCACAATAGTTGCTAAGGAAGCTTCTACCTTCCCAGCATGCTTTTGCCTTTACCCACCCCCTTTCTTAGTCATTTCTGTTTCCAACTTGCCACTTCCAGTTTTATCCTATGAAATCACTGGCTCTCTGATCAATAGATCCTTTTTTCATTACCACACTGCCACAAGTTCCTGAGTCACCTATCTCCCTCTCACTGAGTGAGCAGCAGCCCAGGCTGAGTCCGATAGAGTTCTTTCCAACCCAGAGAGCACATATCAGGGGAAGAGGCACCCCCAGGCTAGCCCGGCAACTTGAGAGCAGACCACTTCTTTTTTTTTTTTAAAGCTCTAACTCTGAATCAGTCACTGTCTTATTTTTCTCCCTTTTTCTTGCCTTTTTTTTTTTTATTGTTGTTGGGGTTATTACTGTTGTTGTTGTTGTTATTGATGTCATTGTTGTTGGATAGGACAAAGAGAAATCAAGAGAGAAGGGGAAGACAGAGAGACACCTGCAGACTTGCTTCACTTCTTGTGAAGAGCACCCCCCAGGTGGGGAGCCAGGTACTTGAACTGGGATCCTTATGCCTGCACCTTGAGCCATGTGTGCTTAAACTGCTATGCTACTGCCCAAATCCTGCATACCACTTCTTAGCTCTGGCTTATGGTGGGGTTGGAGACTGAACCAAGAACCTTTAGTGCTTCAGGCATAGAAGACTTTTTGCATAATTGTTACGCTAATTCCCCAGCCTGAGGCAAGCTTTCTAATTTATACTGTTGATAAGATAGTTTACAAGTATTTTAAGCCCAAATGCCATCAGATGAGTAGGTAAAACAAATAGCGAACATTTTACTCTCTGAAACATCCATTAATTTGGATAATAGTCTGTTGTGACACAGCACTGGTTTTGGCAGTAATTAGCATATGGCTGAGGCTGAGATACTTAATTAGCATATAGCTCATGAACATAATTAGCATATGGCTGATGGACTTAAGTATGAGTCAGCCAGAAGTCAGCCCTCTTTTATCAGTTCCTTGTCTTCTGTGCAGGCTTGGTGCCTGCTCCCTGCCCCTCAAGGACTGCCATAGATGCTTCTCCCAGGACCTGCTCATGTGTAGCTGAACTCTGGTAACTAATTTATGGATTCCCGTGGGCCCAGCATAGTCTTATATGTGTCACTTTGCCTATTTGCTGTACCTAAATAATACTATTCCAAATTGGAGTATTTCAATGTAATAAACCTATGATTTGCCTTAAACCTGTTCCAAGCCACACCCCAGTGTCTTTTTATTTCTTCACTTTATTTAATGTTTTTTTTGATATTAAATGGTATATTTTGCCTCAAGTCTTGTTTCTTGGTCTAAGTTGACTCTGGAAATGGTGAAGGCAATGATAGGATGGAGAATATCAGTTTCCAAGCGATACTGTAAATATAAAAATGTCTCCAGGTGTATCCACTATTTTATCATTTTCACATGAAGTTTAATAAGTAGTTTAAACAAACAAAAATACATTTTCAATTAATGTCCAGACTATTATCTTGATGAGAAAAATTATTATTCATTGAAACGATATCAAAATCTTATTCCACATAAAGAGGAGACAGCACAGAGTCATGCTAAGAAAAGCATAGCTTGGCTCACATCTGTATAACTGTAAATAAATGTGAATTTCTCCTTATAATAAGGAACTAGTTTTATTTATTATCATGGAGAAAAAGATGTAATTACTATAATATAAAAGTATATGTTATACCTACACTAGTGTGATACGCTGCTGTGTTAGCTTCTTTGATATGAACTCTGTTTTTGTCTTTGATATATTCTTTACAAACATTATCTAAAAAATAGATTTGTAAAATATTTTCTATTACTGTCATGGGATTTGGTTTCTTTACTTGGAGTTCTATGCCAGTTTTAAGAGGAAAGTGAAGTGATTTTTTTATCTTTAAAAAATTGTTTTCATTATGAACTTTATGATGTCTTTCTAGGTCTTTCTACTTGCTTGCTGCATATACGGACTCACTGCAGGCTATTGTGCACCTTTGCTTTCTGGTATATATTTTGCCCTAGTTTATGGATACATGTGAACATAAGCCCTATCTCATAGGACCTGGTCTATATCTAGGTTTTGGGACTTTGTTAAGAAGTGAACTACCTGAAATGGAATTAGAGAAACCTATGAAAGGAAAGGACTCATCGAAGTAATGAGGCTGAAGGGTTGACATTCCATGCCTGCTGTCTCTAGACACAGTCTGAAGTGAAACTTGCTAAGCTGGTACTCGTTTCATTGATTAGGTTGGTATCAGTGGATGCAATATCATTTGGTATGAATTGAGAGAAGCATGCAGGAAAGTGAGCCCCAGCCTAGAGGTTCCAGGACTGGGGGAAATATAGGCTCTATAGAGGAAGCAGGAGGTTCCTGCTGAATTAGGGTTTAAGAAGACAGTAAGTAGTTATTGTTTTAATCAAATTATTTGGCAATTGGGTTAACTCTGAAAATCCCTTTGTTAGGATTTGATGTATCATACACAACATCCCTATAATTTATGTCATTTGACATAATTTGTATATAGCTGTGTCTTATAGAGTAATGCCACGGGTTGCTTCTGTTCTTCCTGGTGTAAGCTTTTAAGAGAGTCAACATTTCAAAGACTCAGCCTGTGTGCATTAGAAAGTTTGAGACATTCAATCAATTTTTCCTCTATCATATTAATTAAGTAGTGATTTATATGACTACAAGTTAATAGGAGAATGCATAAACACCATTCTCATGTACCCCTCTTATCCTATGGTTTTTGTTAGTGTTTTCTTTTTATAAATAAAAATTATATAAAAAGTATTTACCATTTACTACTTATTGATAGAAACAGAGAGAAATTAAGGTGGAAAGGAAGGGGAGATAAGAAGGGAGAGAGAAGACACTTGCAGGACTGCTTCACTATGAAGCTTTCCTCGCTACATGTGGAGAACAGAGGTTTCAACCTGAGTCTTAAAGCATGGCAATGTGTATGCTCACCTGGATGCATCACCACCTGACCCCAATGCAGATTTTTATGTCTAAAAATAATCAGGGGGCCAGGTGATAACACAGCGGGTTAAGTGCACCTGGCGCGAAGCACAAGGACCAGTGTAAGGATCCCGGTTTGAGACCATGGCTCCCCACCTGCAGGGATGGGGGTCACATCACAAGTGGTGAAGCAGTTCTGCCAGTGTCTTTCTCTCCCCCTCTCTGTCTTCCCGTTCTCTCTCAATTTCTCTCTGTCCTGTCCAACAACAATAATAGTAACAACAACAATAAAACAACAAGGGTAACAAGGGGAAAATATGGCCTCCAGGAGCAGTGGATTCACAGTGCAGGCACCAAGTCCCAGTGATAACACTGGAAACATAAATAAATAAATAAATAAATAAATAAATAAATAAATAAATAAAATAATCAGGATCACCACACAGTACTATGATTGTGAAAACCAAATTGTTCCTGAAGATGATTATGTGGCTTAATGTCCTTTACTTAACAGGGGTAATAAACCTAGGTAACGTGAGTAATAGCAAGTTGATGTCTATGCTTGTAATTTTTTTCAGAGATAGTCTACATGGAGTTAAAACATAAAAATCATTAGGGGTATGTTTGTGTGTGTGTGTGTGTGTGTGAGTGTGTGTGTTTTACTCCAAAGTGTTGACTATGTGACACACCAGAAGACTCACCATCACCACCAAAAACAACTATAGTCACACAACAATGATAGTAAACATTTCATTTCAAGTGGGCTACTTTCTGACATTCAGTACTGGAAATGGACTCAAGTGTTCAATAGACTCCAATAGGAACTGTAAAACTGTGGTTACTTAAAAGTGCAAATCTGGTATATCTTTCAAGTATTAAAAACAGACATTCTCTTTGGCAGCTGTCAGAAGAAATGTGTCTAAGCAAATTTCCTGACGGAGTTAAAGTATTCAGCATTTACTTAAAGAATCTGAAGCTATGGCCCAAATTGTAATTAGCATACTTGTTACTGGCACTGAATTTCTTCTTTCCAGGAAACAGATGTAAAAGCAAAGCTGAAAGTGATAAAAATTTCATTCTTTGTCAGTTTAGAAAACCATTCAATGATAGTTTTTCATTCCTACTTCTGTCATTCACAGCATGAATTTTACCAATATTTCCTATTCATGCAAAAAAAAAAAAAAAAAAAAAAACAAGCAGTGGATGAAACTATGAAAGTACATGCTTCCAGACTGTGAAGGTGGCAGACAGCCATTGATATGCAATTTAATCTATAACTTGAATGTTCTAATATCATAATGTTTTTGGCTATGGTGAACCCAACTGTATTTGAACTGTTGATGGTAGTTAAGACTAAGATAAAATTTGAAAGTGATGAGATTTGGCATCAGTCAAAATCTGAGTAAAATATAAAATTTTCTTCCAGACTCTTTTTAAAAATACATATCTTCCAACTCAGAAGTGTTTTGGGTCTACCCCAAGATAGACTGAAGAGATGAAGAAAGATTTATTCCTTTTACAGTCACAAGAGACTGCTTCTCTTTAATTGATCTGGGAGGAGCTGAGTTTTAACTCTAGTATTGTTAGGAATATCATTTTCAATCAACCATTTTAATCAGATAGTACGTTAGATAATGAAAAATCATTTTATTGTACTTAAACTTCTATTAGAATGAATTTATTAAGTTATCTGGTTATATTGTAGGCTCTGGTTCACCATCTAGGCTTATTATAAACACACAATAGAGTTAAAACAGCTTGGCAATTATAGTAGACTTAAGAAATACACGTATATATGTGCACAAAGATGATCATTTATTTCTGCCTCTTACTGTTGCTTCATCTTTGAGTTGGGATAAGAACTTTTGCAGCTTCTTTTTTTTTTTTTTAATTTTATTGGGGAGTGGAGTGATGGTTTATAGCATAGTCTTTAACACATAGGCACAGTCTCTCATCTCCCCTTGATTGGTGAATAGGAGACAGAACAAGACCCCAATTGCTTTGTTTCAATATGCCACATCCACTCCAGCCTTGTTCATTTCATCACTGCCAGATGGTACTCACAATTTTCTATTTGATGTTGTATAATTGTCATTCATCTAAAACAGTGGAACATCTTAGAATAAAACAGGCTAGTAAAGATTATACATTTTTCTTTCTAAAATGTGTAAAATAAATTATACAAGCATCACTTTTCCTTTCTGATTGCACACTTTTGTACTTGATATATATTTTTGTAAGCAAAACAATGTTGAACAAATAAATTTCAAGGAAAATAAGCTGCCTTTACTCTTGATTTTTCTTTTATTCTTGCTGAAATTATATATCGTCAAGTTTCATTCTTGAATTTGGTGCTGTAACTTTCTTCCTCCTTTCTTCTTTCTCTTCTCTTTCCTTTCCTTTTGTTTTAAAATAAAGTTCAAACATAGAAATAACATTTCGTGGCTAAGGAGATAGCACAGTAGACTTTCATTCCTGGGAATATGGGGTCCCATGTTCAATCCCTGACACCATCATAATGAAGAGCTTAGTAGCATGCTGGTAAAATAAATGAATGAAAGAATGAATAAATAAATAAATAGAGTGTGTGTTAAATATCACTTTCAAAAGTTATGCCATAAAGTATTAAGTCACAGTTTATTTCTAAATCTAGAATGGATACTTCTAAGAGTTTATCAAAGATTTTATTAGTATGGTTAATATAAACGTTTCAGACAACAAAAGTTAGGAGTGAGTGTTGATGATGGAGGATATTATATGGTATTTGTTGAATGAAAGCAATAAATGCCAGAGAAATTTTTTCTGAAGGAATAGAGAAAAATACAACAATTCAAGGAATTAACAAAAAAGAAACTCTAGATAAAACAGGAAAGATGTGCATTTCCATATACAAAAGTAGTAGATGCGGGAATTAGTTTGAATGTGGCAGTGATCTACCTGATCCAAATACCATCTAAACCAGTATTAAAGTAAAAAATTACGAAGTAAAAGTAAGGAAGATTATGGTATGACAACTAGTTTGATGTTGGTGAATACCTGAAGTCCAGTGAAGGGAAAACACTTTTCAGATGTATTAATCAGAGGTTGAGTCTAGTTGCTTAAGAGGAAAGGAACATATTATTTAAACTTTTTAGAGTAAAAGTGTTATTCATACCTTTACTTTAACAGTGTGTGTAAACTAAGGCACTTTTGTACACTACACACACACACAAGTCATTTCCATTTCTAAAAAAAATGTAAAACAAACAAACAAAAAAACTAGTCCCTCCTCTCCCACGGTCTTTTTTATGTCATTGTCTGGACTTCACTGAAGTGCTGCTAAGTGAACTCATTACTACTGGAATGTTGTTGTTGCTCACATTCCCCTCAGTGAGCAGAGATAAAGTGTGTGTGTGTGTGTGTGTGTGTGTGTGTGTGTGTGTGTGTGTGTGTGTGTGTGTGTGTGTGTGTGTATGATATCACAGCACTCCTGTGTAGTGGAATCCATGCTCAAATCTGTGTCGCGTACATGACAATGTATTCACACTAGCCAAGACATCTTGGTAGCCTTATTCATTTACTTATTTATTCATTTAGTATTTTATGGTTTTGGTGTTATTGTAGATGGAACATATTTCTTTTTCAGATGTTTCATTGTTAAAAAACATCATGATCCAGGAGGTGGCACAATGGATAAAGCACTGAACTCTCAAGCATGAGGTCCCAAGTTCATCCCCTGACAGCACATGTACCAGTGTGATGTCTGGTTCTTCCTCTCTCTCCTGCTATCATTCTCGTTAATAAATAAAATATTTTTTTAAAAATCACCATTTTCTTTTTAATCATTGTTGAATTTATCCCTGGCAGCTTTCCTAAATTTAATTAAAACAATTTATTATTTACCTCTAGATTTTTCATAAATATTATCTGCAGTTGACAATTTCATTTTTGTTTTTCCTTTCTGATGTGGATGCCATCAATTCCTTTGTTTCTCTTAGTTACTCCATTAGGACCTCCAGAGCTATCTTAAATAGGAGTGGTGAGAGTGAGTACCCTCTTCTTTGCATCTCAGAGACACAGTTGCTCTTTAGAGAAAGGCCAAAGCACTGTTTAACTCTGACTTACAGTGTGCTGGGGATTGAATCTAGTTGAATCTAGGAATTCTTAGGCATACAAATGTTGTGCTCTAATACATTCATTTAACAGACATTTCCCAGCTTAGGCTAGCCATTTTCCTTACTTCATGGCTAGATGCTATGTGAGATTTGTGACTTGGATGTCTCAATATCCACCTTCTTTCTACTCTTTCACATCATTCAGGTACATATTTGGTACGTATTTATGTCATTCTACAGAAAGTAAATTATATTCCTTGAATTTGGTCTTTTGAAATCTACCTAGTTTGATCACAGATTAGCCATCAGTTTATAATTTAATCTTCAGTTTGGTCATGTAACCTTGTATTTCAGAGCACTAGACTTAAGTTCTTGTACCTAACTTTACTGTTAAATTGACAAGATAGTAGTATTAAAAAGTAGCCAGATTGGGAAGTTGAGTGGTAGTGCAGCGTGTTAAGCTCACATGGCGCAAAGCGCAAGGACTGGCTTAAGGATCCTTGTTCGAGCCAACAGTTCCCCATCTGCAGGGCAGTCGCTTCACAAGTGGTGAAGCAGGGCTGCAGGTATCTATCTTTCTCTCTCCCTCTCTGTCTTCCCCTTCTCTCTCCATTATTCTCTGTCCTATCCAACAATGACTGCATCAATAACTACAACAATAAAACAAGGGCAACAAAAGGGAATAAATAAATAAATATGAAAAAATTATAAAAAATAGATTTCTTTAATCTGGTTTCAAAAGAGTTTTTTTGATTTTGATAGAAAATGTCATATTATCACTATGTGATTCATAGGACTGGGGAATTGGCTCAGAAGTAGAGCTTTTGCTTTGCATACGTGAAGTCTTGAGTTTGTGCATGGCACAAAATAGTGGCACAGTGCTCTGACCTCTCTATTTCTTTAATTTCTCTCCCTCTCTCTTTTTCGTTTCCTTTCTCTTTTGTAATAATTAAAAAGAAGAAAATATATATTTCACATATAGGAAGATGGTGATGTCATCTTGATCTGTACCAATAAATATGAGATATAATAAATGAGTTATACAGTTGAGTATAAGTGGCGACTCTGAAAATATTGTTCCCATATTTCAATATTCATATGTCTTAAAAAAGCTTATAATTAGATCATTGAATTACCATTGTAAGAGTACATATATATGCATATATCATATGCCTACAAACTATATGTATAAGTTCAGTTTTGTGTAAGATGTTATTAAGATATTGCTAATTTCTACTTCAAAATGTTACCATTAATAAAACAGATTTAAGCCCCCCCCCCTTTGATTTGTGGAATGGCATCTTGTATGGTACAACATATCCACCAAGGGAAAGTTCCTATCATTAACCCTTTCTTAGCATCTGTTTGCATTCAATGTGTTGGCATTTCCTTTTGGTTTCTCTCTTTGGGATATTTGTTTAGACTAGTTGAAATTTGAATATACCCATTTATAGTGTCTATCATAATGAGAAAACAGGAGAATAAGACAAGCGAATGCAGGATTTTTAGAAGGAAATGTTGGTAATGTTAGTAGTTCCAACCTTCTGATATCCCATGTAGGAGAATACATATTTAAAGAATTCAGAAGTGATATAGGATATCACATTCATTTGAAAAAATGAGGTGGTAAAACAACCAGAAGAGGGACCAGAGATGAGGTGGGAGAGATAAGCAGAAGCCAGATGACTAAAGACCTGGTAATTGTCAGCTCATTAAGAAGTGCTAAGTTTTATTCTGTAAATTATGGTGGTTTGCCACAAATTCTAGGAGTTTTCAGTTTCACTCACTTTAATTCTAACCAGGGTAGCAATTATTTTCCTTCTTTCAGTTTTAATTTCTTACTTTAGAGTAGATTTGGATAGATGCTCATGAGACTAGACCTTGTGGCAGAAAACAGGAACATGAAATGGTAGCTCTCCAGTCACCAAAACACAAACAAATACGACCCAAATCTAAAAGTTTACATTTTTCTCCAGCAGAAGTCCATATTATCAGGCTGTAACTGATACTGAATCATGCCCATTTAAAAGTTCATAACCACAAGGAATATATTGTCTTATACAAAATGTTAGCTAGAAGGATATAAGAGTAGTATGCTTTTTCACACACACTAAAGTCCTCTTTATAGTAATAATATCACTGGTTGATTAAAAAAACATTTTAGATGGTTGGTAAATCATTAATAACACGGCAGAAACAACAACAATAAAACATTATTTTAATAGCTCCTAGGTGTACTCTTAAACAAGGGCTGAACTGGAAAAAAATTTTTTTAAGTATTACGTATCTATTATCCTTTTTCTCAAGAAAAATGGCAATTGTTATAATGGAAGATGTGCACATCAGTATTTACTCTTGTATTCTAACTTAACAGATGAAATTGGTAAATGAGGGGTAAAGAGTACATAGAAAATATGAAATAATTTTTTAAGTTATGAAGGCTAAGAAATCTGGAAAACTGACAAAAGACATTGAGTAGGTAATAAAACAGACCTAAACTTCAGAAAGACCTGTTTACAGGACTGGCCCATGACTAGTGTATGGTACTAGGATTTTGAAATATTTTCTAAAATAAATTTTTTTTTGCTATGTTATAATACTTATGCTGAATAAGCAATTGATTCACAATAAAATCTTTTTTCCCAAAAATTAGTAATTTTAGTAGTCTGAGAGTAACTATGCCCTTGACTTTCCATTAAAATACTGAAATATGACAAAAAAAGTTATTATTGGTTTCCTATCCTCAATGTTAGTTAGATGTTCCCTACTGATACCTTAAATTACTGCTATATATGTAACTTTCACATATTCATTCTGTACATCTAAGTAGGAAATACATCATTTTCAGTGAATGTATAAGAGTTGTCATACCTTAGGAGTGTTGTAATTTCCTAAGTTTTTTCCACAGAAAATATATTAATTTTGTATCTCTCATCTAAACTTAATTTTATTCTACTCTAACATTTCTTCATGCTTGGTTTTGTTCTTGAAATAAATAGAACATAGGATAAATGTAACTGACCATTAAAAATGATTCTGGGGAGGGAGTCGGACTGTAGTGCAGCGGGTTAAGTGCAGGTGGCGCAAAGCACAAGGACCGGCATAAGGATCCCGGTTCGAACCCCGGCTCCCCACCTGCAGGGGAGTCGCTTCACAGGCTGTGAAGCAGGTCTGCAGGTGTCTATCTTTCTCTCCTCCTCTCTGTCTTCCCCTCCTCTCTCCATTTCTCTCTGTCCTATCCAACAACGACAACAACAATAATAACTACAACAATAAAACAACAAGGGCAACTGCAAAAGGGAATAAATAAATAAAATAAATATAAAAAAAAATTCTGGGGGCCAGGTGGTAGCGCACCTGGTTGAGCACATATGTTATAATGCGCAAGGACCCAGGTTCGAGCCCCTGGTCCCCACCTGTAGGGGGAAAGCTTCATAAGTGGTGAAGCAAGGCTGCAGGTGTCTCTCTGTCTCTATCCCTCTCTATCTCCTTCTTCCTTCTCAATTTCTGGTTGTCTCTATCCAATAAGTAAATAAAGATAATTAAAAAAATAAAATAAAAATAATTCTGAATGACATACTGCCTTCACAATGTTGACAACTTTTAGGCTACATTTTTTTCCTAACATGTACATTGGTTAATAAAAGGCAATATTTAAAAAAAAAAAAGATTATGCCAGTAGTGTAAGAAATTGTTCATTAGACTCACAGTGAATAACAATAGCAAAACAACAAATAACAATAATAACAACAACAACAAAGTAAATTTGTTTTTTATTCTAGCTGTAGCTCTTCCCCAAAACCCAAAACTGTGCTATAACTGAGGGGTTGAACCATGGATTTTCACCCAGAACCTGTATTCAATTCTACATTTAAATTATAAATTTTGAAACCTAAAATTCCAGTAGTACATTAGTACATAGCAGGGGTAACACATATCCATAGGTGTACACATTTCAAGCATGAGAAGTCCAACAGAAAATAAGAAAGCTTATTTTATATTGGTCTTTTGTACTTTTACATTTGATGGATGGAAACCAGCTTAATTGTTACTTTATAGGCAGACAATGTTTTCCATCACTGGCACATACTGAACTTACTCTTTGGGGAGTAAGACAGGGCTGGCTGCTGTTTTCTGTTACTCTGCAAATCAGAAAAAGATTGGTAGTTTTGATTAATCTTTTATATTGTTTAGTTGCCTACACAACACCCTGCCAAATTACTTTATAATTAAAAAAAGCCACTGAAAACTTTATGTTTGTCCTCACCACCAATACAAATGAGAGGTTTTATATAACTGAGTTATTTCTAAGAAAGGAGAAATCTAACAGGAAAATACTGAAAGCACATTTGCTTGTAGTTTTACATTAGTAGAATGAACAAAGCTTGAGAAAAAAATTCAGCTAATGGTAATGTGGTTTTAACATTTCTAGAAAATCTAAAGGCACTGAGATAATTCCATTTCTATTTCTTCATCTTATAAAATGGCATTGGATGAATAAAACATTATTAGGGTAAACATGGAGCTGTTAAGATAGAAAAAAGATTGCTCACAGCTTTGGACTTCACCAACACAATTAATCAGGTATGCTACAATAACACATTTTTATTGTGCTCTAAGATAAAGCAAACACTAAACCTTAAATGAAAGAAGGTTGTACTTATAAGCAGAATATGTTACCGTACCCATTTGTCAATAGAAAAAGGAATTAACAAGATGATTCTTACACATGAACATGATGAACACCCCAGTATGATTACTGTTGGAAAATATAGTATCTGCGACATATTATATGTAATACATATAGCATACTCTTATTTTATTCCTGACCACATGCAAGTTCTTTAAGAAATGGAATTACACATAATCTTTTATGATGAATCTTTCTTTTGTACCACCTACTGCTGCTCATAGACGAGGTTGTCAAGATGCCAGATAATTGAATATCTTCTTACAGTAACATGTGACTTGATGGTCATGCCAAAATTCCATTCATTGCTAGAGTGGTTTATTTTATAGGGGACAATCACGACTTTGCATCTCTGTATTCCTAGCTGGAATGATACAACCAACTCACTGAAACATGATGGCCAAAGAACTATTAGCAAATGTGACATCTGGAAGTTGTTTCAATAGTGCAGGATGTTAAACAAGTGTGTTCGGATAATTAATTGATTTAGCACATTTAAGGGAAGTTTCTTCTCAGTTATAATACTTACTGGGAAATAATTGTGTACTAAAGAAATAGCATTTTTTTTCTCTCTATGACTAGAAATGAAACTTTGATGTTCACCACACCCTTGCGTAAGAATGATCTCATTAACTCATTTTCTCATTGAGAAAGTACATATAGCAACATTACTCTCTGCTAGTAAATGTGATCTTTTTTCATTTAGAGTCTAATGCTTGTTTTATTTTAGTACTTTTGAAAAAATGTTATTCTAACATAATCAACAAATGGTTACTATTATACCATTTCTTTCTCCCTCAGTGGACGATGTAGGCACTTAAGTTGAGGGTTTGAGCTATAAAATGTGTCTTAAAATTCTGGTCAATAGGATATTGGATAACTTTCTGGACATTTTCAAACAATCTGCTCCCAATACATTAAATTATATGGCTTCAGATGTATTTAGTTATTTTGTTTAACTGTTACAGTGACTTCTCTCACCTAATATTTCAAACACCTCTTAAACTACTGAATAACCATTAAGATATGCATTGATTCTATAAGCTGCAAGTTATAAGTGTATATTTTACACAGCCAAGAATTTTTAGAACTCAACAGCTTCCTCTATTATTTGTTAAATGACTACTTTGTTGAAAGACATAGTGCTTCCTGGTGTTCAACTCAGTAGCATTATCTGCAAAAAACAAAACAAAAACCAAACAAATAAAACATAGAATAGTAATCACATATAGATCCTGGGACAAAAAGAGTTTGTTAAATTGTGGAGGCTGATGTGTTTCACTGTAGATGAATAAATGCAATAAAACAAATTTCTAAAACATTTAGCTGTGAATTAGGGTATCTTCATGAGATGAACTGTAAGTTTTACCTGATCCAAAAAGAAAAGATCTGGCTTGACTTTTTATTTTATTTTATTTTTTATTTATAAAAAGGAAACATTGATAAAACCATAGGTTAAGAGGGGTACCACTCTACACAATTCCTACCACCAACTCTCTATATTCATCCCCTCCCCTGATAGCTTTCCTATTCTTTAACCCTCTGGGAGTATGGACCCAAGGTCATTGTGGGATGCAGAAGGTGGAAGGTTTGGCTTCTGTAGTTGCTTCCCCGCTGAACAGGGGCATTGACTGGTCAATCCATACTCCCAGCCTGCCTCTCTCTTTCCCTAGTAGGTTGGGGCTCTGGTGAAGTGGAGCTCCAAGACACATTGGCGGGATCATCTGTCCAAGGAAGTCTGGTTGGCATCCTGCTAGCATCTGGAACCTGGTGGCTGAAAAGAGAGTTATCATACAAAGCCAAACAAATTGTTGCACAGTGACTTGACTCTTGAGAAGGTATCCTATATTGTATTCAGACTAATAAAAGGAAATAGGCACAAGACAGACAAATTAACTGCTAGTTTGTTAAATGAATATTTATGAGCATGTTTTATATGCTAGCCGTAGGAGCAAACAGACACATAAATAAGCAACTGCAAGGAAATGTATGAAGAGGAAAGGATCATGTGCTGTGAGAGCACACAAGGAGGGATTAGTTCTGCATAGAGGTTGAGCACAATTTCAGGAGACTAGCATTTCTGCTGACAGAGAGTAATTTGTAAATAAATCCAGACAAGACAAGAAAGTGTCACCTGCAAAGACCAGTCAGCAAAGACTCAATACTTCTGAGTATTTCCCTACAAAAATGCAAAATTTCTAATTTTATGAGGAATGTGCAACCCTATGTTCATTGCAGAAATATTTATAGTAGTAATGAACAGAAAATAACTTAAATAGTATCAACAGAAAATTGAATGAAGATATGATATATATTATGAATACTTTAAGCCTGCTTTAAAATGGTAAATTTTTTTCATTTGCAACAGCAGAGGTGAACCTAATAGGTGCCTAAGTGATATAATCCAGACCAAAAAAAAAAAAAAAGGAAAAAAATTTTTTATTCATGTATGATACAGAGAGAAGGAAAACTAAATCAAGCACAAACTGTTTAGACTATAATTTCATATTAATAGTTACAAGAAGTAAAGGGGGAAGTAAATCAGTTAAAAGGATCAGCTGTATAGTGAAGACTACAACTGAAATTTAGTGGTGTAACTTAATGTTATATAGTGATGTTAATTTATAATGATGCATATGTGAAACTTAAGTTGTATTTTAATACATTGCTACTTTAATAAGTTATTTTAAAGTTAAATATCTAAGCTTATTCTGTTGAGTAAATATATTTCAAAGTCTGGGTTCTATTTTACAAACTTAGTTCTGTTTCAGTGCTTCTTTACCATTCCAGCTTATAAAGAATAGGGAAAATAACATCAGAGTAGTAAATGACACAAAACTTCATCTGAAGAATTAGAATGCCAACTTATTCACCCACTATAATGAATTCGATTCAGTTCAGTTCAGTTCAGGTCAATTCAATTCAATTCAGTTTGGAAAAAGCCTGTGTAATCCTGGACAAAGATGTCTTTCCCATGTGGAAGACTAGAATTATCAGAGAGTGAGACTTGGATGGAAAAAAGGAAATCGGAATGTCTTCTAACATTCTAATACATGTTGAATACATGTCCATGTCAGTGAAGTCCTAGCTTACAGGACACTGTCACCTGACACAAGATGTATTTGTGTGATTATTGCTAAATTCATATCCATTTGCCTTGCCTCTTCGACATAAATACTCTCGTCTCACCAACTTCTTGTCAATTTAAGAGAATAACAAAAGAGTAAGTTATTTCATATTGATTTCACACATGCCACTTTTAATAATTTCTTATAGATGTGATACTTGAATCATTTTCATACACCTAACACATGGTCTGTTTAGAGAATCATGTTTATTGAGAATATAGGGCTGAATAGAACTAGTTTATCAATGCTATCTATGTCCTGCTATTAAGACAGGTCATATTATCTAGGCATGGGGGAGCTGGCAACGGAAGGTTTTCAAGTAAAAAAAAAATATATGATTGATGATATGGCAGGGGAGTGAACAAAACAACATGAAAGCTGAGAACTTTTGTGTGCTATAAAGTTCACTTTTTTTTTTACTTTGGTCAAAGTATACATGTGTTGTGAGCTATTTTGGACTGGGTAGGGTGTACTGCATCAAAACAGAAGATTCCGTACAAGTTTATATTGCGAAAGAAGAGGTGAAAAGGGCCTTGGGGACTTGAAATACGGTGATTGAAAAGGCCTTAAGTTAGGAGTAAGGATGCTCTTCAGATACCCACCATGGAGAGATGGAAAATTGTACCCGTACGTAAATAACTGTACTGTAAACCATCTTCCCCCCAACAAAGTAGAAAAAATAAATAAGTCATAAAATTAATAACAATAGAAATATGAGATAGGAGGGGAAGTAAAAGCTAAACTATGAGAGTCTTACATGATGTGTTAAATCTTGAAATACATGTTAAGAAATAAATAACTTAAGAGATAGGCAGGAGGATATGTACATAATTTACAGACTGAAAATTGATATGTAGGAAGTTACTGAAGCCTTGGAACCAGATGAGAAATTTCATTAAAAGTGTGAAGATAGAGTTGATTACAATCATTAAGTAGTCCTACAAACAAAACCTATACATAATAAAGCATTAGGTGGGAGTTTGCAAAAAGAGAATATGTAAAAAAGAAATAAAAAGGAAGGATCATAGCCATGGGAATTTCAAGGTAGTATTGATTTATAAAGAAAGATTAATGAGAAAAAGAGAACTGGAATGATAGATAGAATCTATTTTTTAGTACAAAGTCAATAAAATAAATGAGTATAATTTGATAGTAACTATAAAATAAACATTCCCTATAATATACATGTGTCTACTACTTCTTTGGAAGTCACCACATAGGTCTTTGTTGTTGGTTTTAGTATCTCTCAATCTCTTCCTTAGCTCTCTTACTTCTTTGTTGGTGGTTTTAGTATCTCTCAATCTCTTCCTTAGCTCTCTTACTTCTTTGTTGCTGGTTTTAGTATCTCTCAATCTCTTCCTTAGCTCTCTTACTTCTTTGTTGCTGGTTTTAGTATCTCTCAATCTCTTCCTTAGCTCTCTTACTTCTTTCTTAGTTTTCTATAATTCATCCTTAATCTTGCTCATTCTGTTTTCTGCTTCAGTTGTTCTGTTCTCACTAGATCTGTCTTTAGAGATCTAGCAATATCTGTGTATGATGGTCACATCTTGGCACATTGCTCTGCAATTTCTATTTTAGCAGACCCGTGACCAGATGGAAAATGGAAAGGTAAGTGTTACATTAAATCTGGTCATGGGTTTTGAGTGAATTTGCGACCCTAGAATGCTTAATGAATAAGTGAAATAGGGAGCATTTTTCAGACATGAAAAGAAATAGTTAATAGAAGAAAAGAGTCTCAACTAACTGCCAAATGGGAATCTTGATTCACCTAGAAAATAGGATTCAGAATTTGGTTGGAAGATTTATTTATTTATTATTTATTATTTTGCTACTAGGATTAGCACTTACGCTTGGTGCCTCTATAGCTTCACCATTTCTGGTTACCATTTTTATTTATTTTATTTTTTAATTAATTAGTTAATTTGTTTTCTCTTTTGTTACCCTTGTTTTTTATTGTTGTTGTAGTCATTACTGTTGTTATTGATGTCATTGTTATTAGATAGGACAGAGAGAAATGGAGAGAGGAGGGGAAGATAGAGAGGGGGAGAGAAAGATACTGAAATGTTTTTCATTACCTGCAGACCTGCTTCACCACCTGTGAAGTGACTCCCCTGCAGGTGGGGAGCGGGGGCTCGAACTGGCATCCTTATGCCAGTCCTTACTCTTCAAGCCATGTGCACTCCACCCGCTATACTGATTCCCTGATTACAATTTTTCTTCTTCCTCCTCCTTCTCTCTTCTCTCCTTCTTCTTCCTGCTTCTCCTTTTCCTCCTACTTCTCTCCTCCTCCTCCTTCATGTTAGAGGTGAGGTGCAGAGAGACATAAAGGAAAGAAAGACAGAACATCAGCAACACTGTTCCACTGCTGGTGAGAAAGCTTTGATTTTTTTTTTTTCATGAGCAATTTCACCATCTTAAACTGCTTTTTCCTTGAGGTAGAGAGAGGAAGAAACACCACAGTCACCAGAGATTTCCCAATTGTTATAGCACATCTCATGTGGTAACCAGAGTTCAAACCTAGGGATAACACACACTATATTCCCTCGGTTCATTTTCATTTTTGAAAGAAAGAAAAACAAACAAACAAAAAACCAAACACCTCTCATCTTTTGAAAGAGAAAGGAATGAGGTAAAGATGGCTTTATATGGGTGAAGGGTAGATAGCATAATGGTTATGCAAAGAGACTCTCATGCCTGAGGCTCCAAAGTCCCAGGTTCAATCCCCTGAAACATCATAAGCCAGAGCTGAGCAATGCTCTGGTAAATAAAAAAATTAAAAAATAAGATGGCTTTATATGTGAATGAAATGTGTGGATGTGAGGTCAGGAAGATAAGGAAATATACTGTGGAAGTTTTGCTTTTTTAAGGGATGTCTTACACATCTACTAAGTGACTAATAAATGCCAGGCACATTTATTTTCTAATATTGATTCACAAATCTATATTCATGAAAGAAATCTGCCTTTAGTTTTATTTTTGTATAATGTTCCTTGGGTTTTGATGTCAGAATTATCCAGGAATCATAAAACAGATTTTTATTGCTCTCCATATTTTGTCTATGTTCTGGAACAAATTATATGGAATTGAGTTTACTAGTTCCTTTAAAGTCTCCAATAATTCACTAGTGAAATAATCCCTAGAGAATTCAGAGTAATTTTTGAAATGTTTTTCATTATTTCTATAGTTACTGTTCAATTCAGTTTTTTTTTCTATTTCTTATACATTTTTGTTAGTATCTCTCATGAAAACCACCCACTAATACAGTTTCCAAAATTTGATGCATACAGAGAGTGCTAGATTCTTTTTAATTCCAAACACTTTATTCTAGCCACTATTTGGTACCCTTTTTCTTTCTGTTTATATGATTTCACTTTTTCATTAATTGGGTTTGTAACAGATATATCTGCTCTACCTTTATGGCAAAAATTTGTACTTTTTTCTGATTTTTTAAGCCAGTAATTTTGTTTTTGAGATATATTTATTTTTACTTTACTCCTATTTACATATTTGATTAACTATTGCTTACTAATGTGTGTGTTCAAAGTTAATTCCTCGAGGACTGCTGTCTATTAATTTGCTTTTACTAAATAAGACTTTTATCACCTTTTAATTTTTATTCTATGTCATGGAATATGAACTGAATTTTCCTACCCAGATCACAAATAGTTTAAATATGGGACTTTGACCACTTGAGAATCAGAGATGATGTTTGCCTGTTTTTCTTTTTCACTACTTGTCATGACTTATAAATATCTATTTTTTTTGTTCGTTCCTTTTGCTATGTGAATTATGTCTTCTATACTTTTTTCCATGTACTTGAAAATTCGTTGCAATTTTTAAGGGTTCATGAATTCTTAGTTCTAACTTCTTTAGTAATGAAAAACAAAACTCTATTTCTCATTTCATATAAGAAAAATGATTAGATGATAAAAATAATAATGGCTAGTAATTTCTAGATGCTTCTACAGAAATGTAAGAAAAGGAAATAGACAATCGTCTACTTTCCAGTTTTTTTCTGTACACAGACACATACATATTTGTAATGTTAGGTTCTCAAGCATGCATGCTTGGACTACTCCTGAACAGACATTTAAAAAAATTCTTAAACTTTTTAAAGATGATTTTCTTCATACATAATATGTGGTGTATTTGTGTGTGCATATGTGTGTGAGTGTAGGAAGAGAGGACCAGAGACAGAAAGAAGAAAGATCAAAGCACCATTCCAGTATCTGCAGAGCTTCCTTGGTGCCACTGTTTGGATTACTAATGCCCAGATTCTCATGCATGCTGAAAAAGACACTCTACTGGGTGACCCATTTTCTGCTCTTATGCTCATATGTTGCTGTTATAACTTTGTTAAAAATAGAAAAAAAATGCAACAAAAGCAAGAGCAGCATAAAATTTTGCTACTCATGTAAAGAAATTAAGTTATTTTTATTATGTCTACTACTACTACATGCAAGTAAAATATAGGATATTTTCCACTGACTTTCATAGACTTTTCACCCACTGGGTAAATGGCAACAACTATTGCATACAGTAAGGAGAGCCCAGACAAGAATACAGATTTGATAACTTAACTTTGACTTTCAAATGAAAAACTGAACGTATAATGAACACAGCATACATTTTAAAATATATGCTTTGTTGATGCTGATGCATTCTGAGATCTATCTTCTGATTCTTTCAGTGAGTCTAAATCTTATCACTGTGTTTTACCATAAACCTAAGAAGAGATAATAATGTGGTTTGACAGAAGGTAAATTCCATAAAATATGAAAGAGGATGTTTTGATATCAAGGTATTGTTAGACATTTTGACTTATTTCTTCATCCTGTACTTGTTAGCCCTAAGATCATATCTGACAGAAGTGTTGAATGAAATACAGTAAAGTAGAAAGATTCTTTCTTTTTTTCTTTTTCTTTTTTTATCATTTTACTGGGAACTTAATGGTTTACAGTATAGTTGTCTCAGTTTATCTTGATCAATGTCTCATCTGCTACTTAGGCCCATTTTACCATCAAGTACATTGCCAATACCCTCTAAACTCCTCCATTTCTCCTTTTCAGAGTTTTTTTTTTTTTTTTTTTTTTTTTTTACTTTGGTGCAAAATATACAGCTAGTCTGAATATAATTTTGTATTTTCCTTTTTTTTTCCTGCTCTTGTTTCTTAAGTTCCATCTACAAATGAGACCCTCTGATATTTGTAATCTTTTTGACTTACCTCATTTAACACAATTCCTTCAAGTTTTGTCCAAGATGAGGCAAAGGAGATGACTTCATCATTTTTCATAGCCAAGTGGTATTCTATTATGTATATATACCACAACTTTCTTAGCCACACATCTATGATTGAACATGGGTGTTGCTTCCAAGTTTGACTATAAAAAATTGTACTGCTACAGATGAGTGGTTGAGTAAGTTGTGGTATGTGTACATGCAATGGAATACTACTCAGCTGTTAAAAATGATTCATTCACCTTCTTTACAGCATCTTGGATGGAGCTTGAAGAAATCTTGTTAACTGAAATAAGTCAGAAACAAAAGGATGAATATGGGATTATCTCACTCATAGACAGAAATTGAAAAATAAGATCAGAAGGGAAAACATTAAGCAGAATTTAGACTGGTTGGAGTTGGTATATCGCACAAAAGCAAAAGACTCTGGAGTGGAGGGTAGGGTTCAGGTCCTGGAGCATGATGACAGAGGAGGACCTAGTGGGGGTTAGAGTGTTACATGGAAAACTGGAAAATGTTATGCAAGTACAGACTATTGTATTTTACTATCAACTATAAACCATTAATCCCCATTAAAGAAATTAAAAAAAAACTGTGCTGCTATGAACATAGGTGTACATATATTTGGATAGTTGTTCTTATTTCCATGGGATAAATATCCAGGAGAGAAATTGCTAAGTCTCTGCCCTATTCAATTCCCTAAAGTTAGGAGGGTAGGAGGCTGAAGAACAAAAACCAGCCACCTTTATAAGTGCTTTTAATATGATTTACTTAATCTTCATAATACCTATATGAGAACAAGAACTATCATTTTACAGAAGGAATACTAAAACTTAGAGAAGTAAAATAATCTGTTCATCTTTATCCTTTAGATTACAAAGCTAGTATAGAGATACTTCAATTCTTCCAACTTTCAATACCAGGGTGGCAAAATCAAATCTGAGTTCATTCTCATACAAAAAAAAAAAGATATTAAATCTCAGATTGTAACAAAAGCATGGGAGTAAGAATAAACAAAATGGAAGAGTCAGTTTTTAATGCAACTTGAAAATTGTCAATTTACATGAACTAAACACAGTGAGGAAGCCAAAGTTTGTTTGGAAATGGAAATAATAATGTGACCAGAAACAGAGAGCAAATGTCTTACAAGGAAGGGGGGAAAAAAACTCTATTTTGGCCCCAAATGTATTTAAAATTTTATTCAGTTTCACTTTCTCAGTAGAATGAATTCATTTAAACAAATGAGTGAGTATAAGAAAAAGGGGAGTGGAGAATGTGTCAGAAAATAAAGCTAATGTCATCACAGCTTGACAAAAATCTTAAAAATCAAGAAGTATAGCAGGTATGTGAGACTTACTGTTAGAAACAATTTTATTTTAAACATATGTGCTTTCTTAATGATACTGCTAGTTTAGTGACTGTGGAGCCAGCCTTCAGCGGGAAGTGCTGATTTACTTAATTCTATTAAGCCCCTAAGAAAGGTAAATCTGTCTCCTGAATTTAAAAGATCTCTGCTGTAAAGTAAGTTTGACATTGGCCAATAATCACCCTGACATTCCTGTGGCTTTGGCTGCTCTCAAAGCTGCTTAATGGCACCAAGAGACAAGCCTAAGTGAGGAAGCTTTAGTTAAGAATAACAGTCCATCCTACTGGTATTGAAAAAGTGGTAATATTCTCACAGCAATATGAGCAAGAAACACAGTACTCGTACTTCACCATGATACATGAATGTTGGGAAAAATCTTAAAGCCAACAATAGCAGAATGGATGATGTGCTTTCTTTCTTTAAAATATTTTATTTACTTGTTTATTTTTAATGAAAGAGGAACACAGAGAGGTACAGATAAAGAGAGATAGAGATCAAAGCACTGAAGTCAGAGATTGAACCTGGGAACTCAGGGCCTGTCTTTGGTATAACTGTTATGTATTCCCCAGCCCTGATGATGTGCTTCTAAAACCTGTCTTGAATAAAAAGCATTTTGGTAATTTTTAAAGTTTCAAAAGTTTTGACCAAATTCTTAATTACTTTATTTTATTTTTTATTAGTGATTTACCAAATTGCAAAATAACAAGAGTACAATTCCACATTCCTACCACCAGAGTTCTGCGTCCCCAGTCTCTCCATTGAAAACTGCAGTGGTTCTCCCAAGGTTACAGATTGACTATTATTTCTATAACTATCTAGCTATCTCTCTACATTTTCTCCCATTTTTTTTCTATGGTCCTGATTTCTCTTCCACCTTAAGTCACAGCTAAATCTACTATATTTCTGAATGTCTTCCCTTTTTTCCTCATCTCTCTCTGGGTCCTGATGGAATTGGGTTTCAGAGCCTTTTGGTCATCTTCCCCTAACATTTCTCCTCCTCTGGAAGTATGGATCAAACTGTTTTTTGGGGATGCAGGAAGTAGGAGGTCTGGCTTTTGTAATTGTTTCTCTGCTGGACATGGGAGCTGGTGGGTTGATCCATACCTCCAGCCTGTTTCTATCTTTCCCTAGTGGGGTAGGACTCTGGAGAGGTGAGGTTCTGAGGCACATTGGTGAGGTTGCCTGCCCATGGAGTTCAGGATGGAATCATAGTATCATCTGCAACTTGGTCAGTAAGATACAGTGCAGGACAAAATGTTTAATGAATAATAACTATAAAGTAGGAATAGAGCAGGTAAGAATAAGGAGTTTAGGGTGGTAAGAAGCTAGGAAGTCTATTTTAGGTATTTTTTTGAGACCCATGATTTTAGTGATTTTTTTTTTTTTACCAGAGCTTGATAGTTTACATGGAGGTGGGCTAAAAATATTAACTGGAAAGATGTAGTCAGAATTGAGAATAGGGCTAGGAAACTGGATTAGGGCAGAGAGTAGGTCCTGAATTAAAGAACATAGGTAGAGTTAACTGTTAACCACTGCCCAGTACCATCTATCTGACCTAAGGCCCATGTATATCCACATTTAGCAAAGGACCCTGTATAAACTCCAAATCCTGGTCAGTCTGGGCTCACAGTCCATGGTCACAGCTGGGAACATTCTAGGCTGCATTCATTTCAAGGCCAATCTTCTTAAAGTCACAGACTAGGCTGATCTAGCAGCCTCCCTTTAGAAAGTGAGACAGTCCCTACCACTGCTACATTACAGTGAGGACAGGTTCTAGAAAGGCCCTTGAAAGGGCTTATGATGACATTCTCAGTGGAATTGCTGCCAGTGTCTCTCTACCCACATTCCAATATCAATTTCTCTGTCTCTACTCAATAAATAAATAAAAAGATGGTGTAAAATGACACTTCTAGTCTGCTTTGCCATTGATTTTGCTATGTTGTATGTATGTATGTATTTATTTATTTATTCACTCTTTTTTTTGTGGTGCTGGAAATCAAATCCAGTTCTTCATATATGTGTGTGCTTAATTAGGTACACCACTGCCCAGTACCCAATTCTCCCATCTCCTGCTCATTTTGTCTGTTATTAAAGGGATTTAGAGCACTTATCTTCATTGTCATTGATGGAATTTCACTTGTTATATTTGTACTTTCTTCTTGTTTATGAACATTTATTTCTATTTTTCTTTTGGTCTTTTCATAATATGTCTGAAGTTCTTTGAGTTTAATCTTCTAATAAAGTTTCTTATGTATTTATTATTCAGTTTTCAAATATATCTTTAAAAGTACAAAGTGGAACAGAAAATATTTGGACTTTTGACAATATAAGATTTGAAATTTGGGGTTTTTTTTTTTAGCTTTTTCTCTCTAATACCATTTTATAAATTTTTGGAAATTTAATCAATAATTATAGATTTCCACAAACATTGTAGAACGTTGATGTTTCTGTTTTAAAATTGTGGCATATGCAATTGACTTTTTATCATTGTGTGTATTCTAGCGTGTGTGTGGTTGCGAGGACTTCCCTGCTCCAGGCTGACACTTTTCAGTGAGAAAGAGACAATGACAGGGGTGAGAGTCATGTGGACTGGGGGTTGGGAGATACAGAAGATACTGCTACACTGAGATGTTCCACATTTCCTAGGTGTTGGGTTTGAATCTGGGTCACGTGTAGAAAACTAATTGCTCTCCCAGGAAAGTTATTTTACCAGCCTTCAATTGAGGTTTTTAATTACAATAATTATCTATAATGCTTGTTTTACCTATTCCTTTGTTTATAAATGTCACAGTGTATCAGCAACTCACTGATTTCAGCCTTTTTTTTTTTTACTTTTTTATTTTTTATAAAAAGGAAACACTGAAAAAACCATAGGATAAGAGGGGTACAACTCCACACATTTCCCACCACCAGAACTCCGTACGCCAACCCCTCCCTTGATAGCTTTCCTATTCTTTAACCCTCTGGGGGTATGGACCCAAAGTCACTGTGGGATGCAGAAGGTGGAAGGTCTGGCTTCTGTAATTTCTTCCCCTCTGAACATGGGCATTGACAGGTCGAACCATACTCCCAGCCTGTCTCTCTTTCCCTAGTGGGCAGGGTTGGGGGGAATCGGAGCTCCAGGACACACTTGTGGGATTGTCTCTCTTGGGAAGTCTCGTTGGCATCATGCTAGCATCTGGAACCTGGTGGCTGAAAAGAGTAAATATATAAAGCCAAACAAGTTGTTGACTAATTATGAACCTAAAGGCTGGAATAGTGCAGATGAAGAGTTGGAGGGTCTCCATTTTGTAGATAGTTAGTAGGCATATTTTAGTTATATTCCAAAGGGCCTGTGGCTAAACTAGTGGGTTTGTTTGTTTGTTCGTTTTGTTTTGTTTTGTTTTTTCCCCTGAGCCTGAAATCTGATATGCAGGTGGATCCTAGTTATTGTCTGGGGAGATGATGTCATGGCTAGAAAAAGGACCAGAAAGCTGTGTTAGGGAAGAGAGTAGCTCCCAAATATGGGAAAGGTGTATAAATATTGTTGACTGTAAACCCCATCGATTTGATGTGATCTAGGGTCCATATTCAGCTTAGGAGCCTATGTGACCTCTGCATCCCTGTAGATCTGAGCTCACATTCTGTGGTCATGAGTAGGAAACTTCTTAGCTGCCCCAATTTCAGGACCTATCTTCCTCAGGTGTTTGTTTGTTTATTTACTTATTTATTTTTACCAGAGTTCTCTGCTCTGGCTTTTGGTGGTGCTGGGACTTGAACTTGGGAATCCTGTTTCAGGCATAAAAGTCTGTTGCACTAAGGAAACTTCTGGAGTTGTGTTATCTCTCTCTCTTTTCTATTATTCTACATAAATGAAAGACAAAAACAAACAAACAAAGACTAAGCCTACATGTAGTGGTATTGCAAATGCATGAGGTCCTGGCCACAATGAGCAAATAAACACATATATAAATATTTCCATAATCACTTATGGATGGTTTGGTTTCTTTTTATACAACTGAGATTTTTTTATGATTCTCTTGTAATGGATTATATAAGATAATTTAAATAAAATTTCCATAAAATCATCCTACTATAGCTGTAATATTAAGTACTGTAGAGAATTTTGAGATCAGCTTTTTTTAAATGACAAATTTCTTCTTCCTTCTTTCCTTCCTTCCTTCCTTCCTTCATTTCTTTTATTCCCAGAGGGCTATTCAGCTCAGGCTTATGGTGGAATTTGGGACTTTAGTGCCTTAGGCATGAAAGTCTTTTGCATAACTATTATGCTACTATCCCAGCCCATGACAAAGTTTCTTCAAGTCCCAGAAAAATAAATTTATTTTTGCCTTCTACTAAATTTGACAGACTCTTTCCCCTCCACATTAATGCTTTCAGTATTCCCGAGGCACTGCAGGAATATAGTTATTACTGTAAATTAAGATCCTTGGACATGAAGAACCTGACGATAAGAGTATGCAGAGATTATGTACTACATTAAAGATCACATAACTGGTGGAGCTAGATAATAAAATAGATCATTATATCTGGGGAAATAGCTCAACTGGTGGTTAGGGAATAAGCTAAACTGGTAGAATATTGGACATGAAGAATCTAACATTCCTTGTTTGACCCCTGGCACTACATATAACAGAGTGGCACTCTGTCTTCTCTCTCTCTGCTTCATCTTATATGAAACAATTTCTCATATGTAATAAGTAAAATGGATCTTAAAAAAAATATATCATTTGAGTAAGGAAGATAGCTCACCTGGGAAGATACCTAGTTAACCATGCACAAGATTCAGGTTTGAGCCTGGGTCCCTTATTCACTGGAAGTAGTTTCATTGCTGTGGTTGGTGTTCCTCTCTCTCTCTCTCTCTCTCTCTCTCTCTCTCTCATCTCTCCCAGAGCAGTGAAACCCTGACAGCTAAAAAAAATTGTCTGGGGGCTGGGCAGTAGCGCAGCAGGTTGCAAAGCACAAGGACCAATCTAAGGATCCTGGTTCAAGCCCCCAGCTCTCCACCTACAGGGGGGTCGCTATACAAGCAGTGAAAGTGAAGCAGATCTGCAGGTGTCTTTCTCTCCCCCTCTCTGTCTTCCCCTCCTTTCTCCATTTCGCTCTGTCCTATCCAACAACAACAACAACAATAATAATAAGGATAAACAACAAGGGGAAAAAGTAGTCTCCAGGAGCAGTGGATTCGTAGTGCAGGCACCGAGCACCAGCAATAAGCCTGAAGGCAAAAAAAAAAAAATAGTCTAACTTCAAAAGAGTTCCTTTCTTATTCACTAGAGCACACGACTGTGTTATGCACACAGTATGTCTCAAGCTTTCCTTTACTTACCTTCACCACAGTAAAATCTCAATCTATTTGGTCCCAGACAGTGTGGAAAGACAACACTTTAAGGAAAAGAAACAATATTCATTATTAAGTAACAGGAAAAGAAAGTGCCTTAGTTACATAGACACAGAAGATCTTTAAAAAAAAAAAAAGGAAAGGAAGGAAGAAAAAAAAAGAAAAAGAACGAAATCAATTTTCTAGAACAAGTGGCTATTACAATCTAACCAATATCAAAATGTTTTAGAGAGGAAAATCATTATGTGTGACTAGATTGTACTCTTTATCTTTCATGCAAATATTTGGCACTGGGAAAGAAGTCGAGTGCGACATCTGTAAACAGTTTGGTACTGTCCACTGAGCTCTGTATCAACAGCGCCATCTGAACATGTGCCCTGCCACTGATTATTTTTTTTTTTAATTTTTTGTTTTTTTAATATTTATTTATTTTCCCTTTTTGTTGCCCTTTTTGTTTCTCATTGTTGTTGTAGTTATTATTGTTGTTGATGATGATGTTAGAGTTGTTAGGACAGAGAGAAATGGAGAGAGGAAGGGAAGACAGAGAGGGCGAGAGAAAGACAGACACCTGCAGACCTGCTTCACCGCCTGTGAAGTGACTCCCCTGCAGGTGGGGAGCCCGGGGCTCAAACCGGGATCCTTACACGGGTCCTTGCGCTTTGCGCCATGTGCGTTCAACCCACCACGCAACTGCCCGACTCCCTGATTATTTTTTTTTTAATTTTTTTATTATTGGATAGAGACAGTAAGAAATTGAGAGGGAGGGAGAGATAGAGAGGAAAAGAGACACAGAGACAACTGCAGCTCTACTTCACCACTCATGAAGCTTTCCCCCTACAGTTTTTCCTCGAACACTAATGTGTGCGCTTAACCAGGTGTGCCACCACCTGGCCCCATCATCGCTTCTTCATATCTATCTTTTAGAAATATCTTTCCTTACAGTAGTCAGGCAGTAGCTCAGCGGGTTAAGCGCACATGGAGCCAAGCATAAGGACTCGGGCAAGCATACCAGTTTGAGCCCCCAGCTCCCCACCTGCGGGGGAGTCACTTCACAAGTGGTGAAGCAGGTCTGCAGGTGTCTGTCTTTCTCTCCCCCTCTCTGTCTTCCCCTCCTCTCTCCATTTCTCTCTGTCCTATCCAACAACAATGACATCAATAACAGTAAAAACTACAACAACTATAAAACAACTAGGGCAACAAAAGGGGCCGGAGACTCCAGGAGCAGCGGATTCATGATGCAGGCACTGAGCCCAGCAATAACTCTTGAGGCAAAAAAAAAAAAAGAAAGAAATATTTTTCCTTACATGAATAAAACTTGTGAGAGGTCAGATCATGAGACAATTGCTTTGTATAACTAACAAAACCTGTATTATCAGTAATTAAGAGATTAAAATTCTAATGGATGAAATAAAACTGTAAAAGAAATATTATAAATCAACTAGTTAAAACGAACATCTTAATCAAAAGTAATATTTGGCATCATGAATACTCTAAGATATTATTGTCTGAATTTAAACATATTTCTATTGAGTTAAATGGAAAAATATTTTAAATGATTTAAGTCCAAATTGTGTGTTAATTCAAACTTTTAGTATAATACATACAATGAAATAAAGCCAAGAAAACCTTCAACTGTATACATAATTTACTCAGCCTGCTTATTTGGCTGTTCTAGTAGCTAGCCAAAGTAATTACAATATGAATAGTAGTGGTATTATTAATTTGCTTGACATTTTATGCTTGATTTTTTTAAAATCAGAGCATGTCACAGGTCTGATTTATAGTGGTGGTTGTTGGGGCTTGAACCTGTGACTTTGGAGCCTCAGCCATGATAGTCTTTTTTTTTTTTTGGTTGACCATTATGTTATCTCCCCTGTCTTTATACCTGATTTTCTTTTTTTTATTAATTTTTTTTTTAACTATCCTTACTTGTTTGATAGAGACAGCCAGAAACCAGAGGATGGGGGAAATAGAGAGGGAGAGAAAGACACACACTGTAGACCTGTTTCACCATTCACAAAGCTTTCCCTTCAGCAGGTGGAGACTGGGGGATTGAACCTTGGTCCTTGCACATTGTAACATGTGCACTCAATCAGGTGTGCAACTGCCCAGCTTCATGATTTTATTATCTCTATCATGTCCTAGTTGATGATATTTCTCAGAATTTAAGATGTATGAACATCAGAGTTATACAACTATTAATTCGGTTGCATGAAATCTTTGAGTGTGATTTCTGGAAACAAGCAAAGGGTAGCATGTATTGATATTTTGAGTGATGGCTCTATAGTTCTAACAACTTATGTTTTAGTTTCTGATTCGGTTAGATACTACTTTCCAGGTCAGAAATGGAAGGACAAACAAGCTAAGTAAAATTAAACTAGCTATTAGTAACAAAAGGAATTACTGATGCACTCATGTTTTCTGTAATTTCCATTTCTACATTTAGGAAGAGATTGGCTTCTGTGAAAAATTCTCAGAACAGAGATCAATTTATCATGGTCAAAGAATTCTTTCCCTGCGCCGTTTGCTTTGAGACAACGTCCAAAACTCTCAGACCTGGCCAAGATAAGTCAGTCCGTAAGGTCACCAAATCACTTCATTTCCCCCTTGATTTATTGTTCTCCTTTTTTCACCTAACATCTAATGATAAAGTAAAGATATGTCAAGTATCCTTAAACTGTTTTTCTAAATCTCTTTATTATTATTTGTCACCACAGATATTTCTGGGGATCAGCTGAATCCACCACTCCTGGTGATCATTTTTTCCCTTCTTTTTCTTTATTTGATACAACTGATAGAAATTGAGAGGATCGGGGAGCTTGAGAGGTAGAGAGATAGAGAGATACCAGCAGTACTTTCTTCAACATTTGTGAACCTTCCCCCCTGTAGGTGGGAAGCAGGGTTTGAATCCAAGTTCTTGAACATGTTAATATTGCTATTAACCAGGTACACTGCCATCACTTGCCCCCCCCCAATCTTAAATTAGCATTACTTTTAGGCTAGCAGTAAATTATGCTACGAATTCACCAAGAAATTGAATTGATAAGAGGTTTTCTTTGTACTAGAACAACAATAAAGAGTCAAAGAGATCAAACCTCTAGTTTCAATTATGCTTTTGAATGTGAAAATTGTAAAGTCATAGTGATTATTAGTATAATTATGTCATCAAAGTGTCACAAGAGCTAAATAAAATAAAGGTATTTCCATAACATTGTATTTACAATTCTTTGAGGGTTTAATCAAATACAATTGGTTGGGAGAGTTTTTCTTTTCTTTTTTTTTTTCCCCAAAATCAAGTTTCTATGTTAGTTAGAGGCATAAGTCAGTGGAATACTGCTTTAAGTGGAATCCCATTTGAATCCACAGATGTATGGTGGATCTAAATGGATGATCTAAAGTAGGGAGAAATTTGTGATTAGGGAGGTTTTAAGATGAATTGTAGAATCAATAAATAGAGTTGAACAAGAATGCCTAAAGAACTAATCAGTGGAGATAAGTTAACTCAAGGACTTGTTCAATGTCCTGAATGTCTTTTCTAGCCATGAAATTCTCAAGATTCTAAAAATTAATGAAACTTCTCCAGCAATACCTCCCCTATGCATATATTCAAAAAGAAGATGATCACAAATACCATAGGATATATTCAGGCCATGCTCATAGCTGCAGTATTCATAGTAGCTAAAATAGGAAGACAACCTTAGTTCCCCCAAACAGATGACTGGTTAAAGAAGTTGTAAGATACTTGTATAATTCAACACTACTATTCAATCAAAAAGGATGAACTCATATCATTTAGGGAAAAAAATGAATGGAACTAGAAGTGATTATGCTATGTAAAGTTGATAATAAATGATAGACTACTGGATGGTTTCATTCATATGTGGAATATAGATGACTAAAGTGTAAGGGATTATTGAAAATGGTAACCCAACTGTCTCTTGGACTTCATTAGAACTAAGGTGATTGAAGGAAGGGTGTATAAACGTTCGGTGAATAGGATGGTGATTTATATGCACTATATATAGGCATGAAAATACTCCTGAAATATTTTAATTTTGTATTAGCAGTTGAATAACTTTTTTAAAAAAGCTGTAAAAGTCTTTAAAAGTTAAGAGAAATATTGCTTATATTTTAAAATCATCTGCTGCTTCTACAGATATTCTGATGAATGCTTTACCAACAGAAAGAGATTACATGTGTGACGATTGTAGTCCATTAAGACATATACTTTGTGGGGTTGGTGAATAGCTCATTTGGACAGTGTACTGCTTTGCAATGTGTGCATCCCAGGTTCCATCATAGTCCCCATCTCATTGAAGGAAGCTTCAGTGCTGTGGTCTCTTTCTCCCTATCTGTCTTTATCTTTCTTTAATTTAATTTTTATTTAGAAAACTAGAAATATTGACAAGACTATAGGAAAAGAGAGGTTCATTTCTACTCAGTACCCACCCCCAGAGCTCCATATCCACTCCTCTCCCTTGGTAGCTTCCCTATTCTTTATCCCTCTGGGAGTATGGACCCAGGATCATTGTGAGGTGCAGAAGGTGGGAGGTCTGGCTTCTGTCATTGCTTTTCTGCAGAACTTGGGTGTTGGCAGTTTTATCCATACTACCAGCCTGTCTCTCCCTTTAGTGGGGCAGGGCTTTAGGGTTCTTTATCTTAAAAAAAAAACAACTCTGTGATAATGGATGCAAGGAGGTAATTCAACAGGTAGAGGACATGGATGAATAAGGTTCCAGCTTTGATCCCTTGCATATTACATACCTACTACAAATGGTGCTGTATTGTCTTTTGCTCACAGAATAGACAAGTAAATCTTATAATAAAATAAATTACTCAGTGTTAGGGACTAAAACATATTCACCCAGAAAGGAGGATTGAGTCTGGGGCAAGAACATGCTGAATTGAGCAAAAGTACCTTGGTTTATTATTGCCACTACTACTGCTATTACTACTACTACTACTGCTGCTGCTGCTGCTGCTACTACTACTACTACTACTACTACTACTATTGCTATTTTACTAAAGCACAGCTCAGTTATGGCTTATGGTGGTGAAGGGGATCAAACCTGGGACTTTGGAACCTCAGGCATGAGAGTCTCTTTGCATAGCTATTTTGCTATCTACCACCACCTTGATCTTTATATATACTCTTTTTTTAAAATTTTTTTAAAATTTTATTTTATTTATTCCCTTTTGTTGCCCTTGTTGTTTTATTGTTGTAGTTATTATTATTGTTGTTGTCGTCGTTGTTGGATAGGACAGAGAGAAATAGAGAGAGGAGGGGAAGACAGAGAGGGGGGCGAGAAAGACAGACACCTGCAGACCTGCTTCACCGCCTGTGAAGTGGTGCCCCTGCAGGTGGGGAGCCGGGGCTCGAACCGGGATCCTTATGCCGGTCCTTGTGCTTTGCGCCACCTGCGCTTAACCCGCTGCGCTACAGCCCGACTCCCTTTATATATACTCTTTGTTTCAATTTTTTTTGTTAATAATTTTGCCAATTTGTCATTTAGAGGAGATGTTCCACATTTTTATGTTCAGAAAATCCTTTTTATATAGCAAGTGGTACCTAAATGCAAAAGAAATAAACAAATATTAATTCACAGTCAATACATAAACAAAAAGTCTTACATATATAATCAACTACCTCCCCATAATATTATGTGCACATAAGGTAAGAATATATACATTTTTCTAAATGTGGATTGAATATTTATTAATTCTGGCTTTTATAAGTCATTTCCATTTGATAGTCTGATGATTAAAGTAATGCATTACATAAATTGTTGTCTTTCTTATCTGTAACTGCTTTATGACTATAGTGAGCAGAGAATTTGAGACTTCTGGGAAGGATGAAGAGAAGGCTCACATATTTAATACTGACTAAAATTTTTTTTAATAATTATTTTATTTATTTATTCCCTTTTGTTGCCCTTGTTGTCTGACTAAAATTTTAAGATAAAAACCTGATAAAACTTCTGGCATCATCCTACAAACTTAGAGATTTCTGACTCTCAGAGCTAGAAGATCTATATCCGCATGAGTCCTTAATCCCCATACACATAGGAAATGACTTCAGGAAAAAGTGCCTGCCATTTCTAGACTTCAGTTTCTACATTTATAAAATAAGAATATTAAACTGGGCACTTCTTCATATATTCTGCATTGCTAGCTCTTTATGTTACTCTAACGTTATCATTGTTTTTTCTTTAACTTTAGTTTATTGCATCATTTTTGGAAGACACCAACAATAGAAATTTTTTTGCACATTTGTAAGGATTTTTTTTTTACTTCTGAATGACAATAATTTGATAAATGGTTGCTTCAAAAAAAAAAACAACAACTACAAATGTTAGGAAAATGTAAAGAGAAGCATGTGAACATGGGAGAGTCTGAGTGAAGGCAGAGGCTGTTATACTTGTGGGTATATACTTTACTCTTTAGATTTTAAAGAGAAATTAATCATTTTCTCTTGGAATGCTCATTTCAAACACATGTGAATTGTGACCAAATTTTATCTCTTGCCACTGACTCCACTGGGAATCTCCTGGCGATAAATCTTCATGTCAGTATACACTGTCTCCTACAATTGCAAACATGTTGGAATGAAAAAATCTGGGCGTACTTGGAAATAATGAAGAAAGGTCAAGGTCATGCTATATGAAACAGTTTTTTTTTCCCCCTTTTCTCTCTTTCTTTCTTTCTTTCTTTCTTTTTTTTTTTGTCCACTAAAAAAAGAAATTGCACGGTTTATGTATGAAATTAGAGATCATGTTTTGGGGAACATGATGATAGCTCTTAAGAGTGTAGAGCAGTCATATGGAGAATTGTGGATATCCTGGTTTTTTAATTGAAAGAAGAGGCAAGTGCAATCCTTCATGTGAAGTGCTGATGTTTGGGGGGAACATTAGCAGATACACTAGGCACTTGAGGGCATAATGTTCTGTAAGGCTAGAATCTGGGTAGCAAAAGGTCATTCCCTGTCTACTTTTCTGCAGCTCTAAGCAAAAAAAAAAAAGTAATGATTAAAAATAAATTTTAAAAAGCTATTTGTTATTAACAGCTGCAGTCTTAAATAAAAATGATGAGAACTTTTTCTGACAATAAAAAGAATGACTCTTTATATGTTATACTTATGCATGCAGACTGGTACAGCCCCCATGGAGAGATAGTAGAGAAAGTTCCTTAAACAAATGAAAATGGAAAGGTGCCATTTAGTGAGGCACCTGGTTGAGCGCACATGTTACAATGCTTAAAGACCCAGGTTCAAGTCCCCGGTCCCCACATGCAGGGGAAAGCTTTATGAGTGGTGAAGCAATGATGCAGGTGTCTGTCTCTGTCTCTCTCCCTCTCTATCACCCTCTTTGCTTTCGAATTCTAGCTGTCTCTGTTCAATGAATGAAGATAATAAAAAAAATGGAAATATCATATGACACAGCAATGCCACATTTAGAGATATAGCCAAATAGCATGGAAATGCTAATTTGAAGGGACATATACTTCCCTATGCTCATTACAGCATTATTCACAATACCCAAGGAGTGGAATCAAGTTTAAATTTAATACAAAGTGGGCAGAGGAGATAATATAATTGTTATACAAAAAGACTTTCATGCCTGAGGCTCTGACGTCCTAGGTTCAGCCCCCTGCACAACCATGAATCAGAGCTGAGCAGTGCTCTGGTGAAAACAAACAAACACTTACCTGTGTACCTATTTTTGGTCCTGTACCAGGCTGTTTTGATGATGATGGCCTTATAATATAGTTTGAGATCTGAGAGTGTGATGCCTCTATTTCTGTTTCTTTTCCTCAAGATTGTTTTGGCAATTCTAGGTGTTTTCTGGTTCCAGATAAATGATTATAGTTTTTGTCCTATCTTCTTAAAGAAGCTTGGTGGAACTTTGATGGGCATTGCGTTAAATTTGTATATGGCTCTGGGGAGAATATTCATTTTGATTATATTTATTGTTCCAATCCATGAGCATGTGATGTCTTTCCATTTCTCGTATCATTTTCTATTTCCTTGAATAGTGACTCATAGTTTTCAGTATACAAGTCTTTCACTTCTTTGGTCAGCTTTATTCCTAGGTATTTTATTGATTTTGCTGCAACAGTGAATGGGAGTGATTTCTGGATATCCTCATCTTTGGGTTAGTGTTTGCATAAAGAAATGCCACTGATTTTTGTACATTGATTCTGTAGCCTGGCACCTTGCTATATTGCATGATAACTTCCAGTAGTTTTCATATGTGAACAGTAAAGTCATAAAAGGTGTAACAGCAGCAAATGCTGGAGAGGTTGTGGGATCAAAGGAACCCTCCTGTCCAGCCTCCCTTCAGAGGATGGAACATTCTCTACCATTGTTGATCTAAGTTGAGGGCAAGGTCCTATGTTATTTATTTATTTTTATTTGATAGGACAAGGAGAAATAGAGGAGGAAGAGGAGATAGGGAGAGAGAAAGACATCTGCGGTTCTACTTTACTTTTGGGGACCAGGGGTTGAACCCAAATCTTTATGCATGGTAATGTGTGCACTAGACCAAGCTTGCCACCACCTGGCCCCTTAAATATTTCTTAAAGGCATATTATTCAATATTGTAAAATATTCATTGCAAACTTTGAAAATAGTAAAGTTAGCACTAATCATCTTTTGAATATATATACATTTTTAAAACTAAAATAATATTTGCTTTACACTCCCAAAAAGGTAAGTGATAGGGTAAGTAAACCAAAGGGCTCTGTACACCATTCTGCCAGGACCCAGTGCATTAGTAACCAGGAATCTTGTTTTTAGACCCTCAGTGAAAGTGAAGCAAGTCTGGAAAACACCAGAAGAAGCTAGACACAAGACACACTCTCTTACTGAGAAAAAAAGAGAAAAAAAAAAAGACACAGAAGTAGTAGTAAGAATGTAGGTGATGTAGAAAGGCAGTGAAATCAGTAACTACAGTGGCAATTAAAAATTAATCAAATACAAATAATACTATATTTGTACAGATTATTTTATGTGACTGTAAAGACTGAACCTAAGACCTCATACATAGGTTATCGTTCCAGGCCAAATTTTATTTTATTTTGTTTCTATGATAGTGTATAAAGAAAGAAAGAGTGAGAGAGAAAGAGAATTTAACCATATATGAATGGATAATTGTATAGCAGTGAGTAATAAAAATAATTTTTTTCTTTACAGAAATGGATATTTTCTTCTGCAAATTATGTTTTCACCTCATGTAGAGTAGAAAAATTGTCTTCTAACGTGACTTTTTTGTTATTTCAAGAGATAATATTAACATATTAAAAAACTGTAAGACTTTCTTCATTGAAGATATTTGTTTGTTCTTATTTATGCCATTGTTTTCTTTTTTTAATTTTTAAAAATATTTATTTATTCCCTTTTGTCACCCTTTTTTAATTGTAGTTGTTATTGATGTCATCATTGCTGGATAGGATAGAGAGAAATAGAGAGAGGAGGGAAAGACACCTGCTTCACTGTCTGTGAAGCTACTCCCCTGCAGGTGGGGAGCCTTGGGCTCAAACCAGGATCTTTACACTGGTTCTTGCGTTTTGCGCCATGTGCGCTTAACCAGACTTGTTCATTCATGTAGACCTTGTTCAAACCTTGCATTGTCTGTGGATCACAGAAAATAATGTGGGAAACACTGTTTAATTGATAGGCTGTTTTTTTGAAAGAATTATATTTCCCTTCTGAAACATCAGAGCTACAGAAATACTTGTACCAAAAGAGGTACAGTAAGTACACTTACCATATAAAAGTAATATATTCTTGCTATTACTAGTAGAGGGAATTTATTCTCCTATTTTTTATAATAATTTCATGCAATAAGAGTATATAAATTGATTGCCATAAAATTTATATTGTCTGTCATAAAATTTGTATTATCCATTTAAAATGAACCTTGAGACATGGCAGTATATTGGTGGAATGACAGGAAGTAAATAATGGGTAAAATCTCAGTATGCCTGTTTATCGAGTCTAGAATTTAAGCCCAGATGACTGCAAGTTGCAGGATTAGAAGCCTATTTTGCTTTAGTTTATGTTTATTTTGTTTTTTTTGCCCACACAGCCTGAAATATTGAAATAATGCTTAAAATAATGTAAACACATATGAAATATGAACTGTTAATTTTTTTCAGGAAAGCCAATGGTTCTTCAATGGTATATCTGTATTTCTGCAGGGCCAGACTGTCAGGTTCAGATAGAGCCCAACCTTTTCAAATTAATCCTGAGTTAGTTTGCTCTATTCACCAACCTTGGGGGAGGGGGGTCTGCAAATTCAGTACCATATACCCTAAGGGCTTCACGCATTTGCAAAAATATCTGGCTGGCTGCATGAAGCATTTATTTTATAACCCTGAACTAAATTTCTCTCGTTTAATCTGGATTTTAAAATCCCTTGTTAGTCTCCAATTTATTACCTTGCATTTAGTTTTTGATGTTTTTATCCTGTTCCTGTCAGACTCTTGCCAATAAAGTGAAACGTATTTGCTTGTAATATTTAAAGATGAACTCAAGCAACAGGAGTAAATAATAAATAACTTTTATGTTTTTAATGTATGTGTTTTAATGGGTATTTCATGAACTGTGTTTAAAATGCAAAACAAGACAGGGTTTACTGCTCAGGTAGTATATGGGTACAAATGGATTTTTTACACAGTGTGAGTCCTTTCAGACGTATCACATTGCATGAATCCCAGTTTCCTCCAAGGTTTATTACTGCATGTCACACACGATGAAAAAAATCAAGGTTTTTGCTTGCTTAAGCAATATCAACTCAAAACTGTCTGTTCAAATGATTTTACAGAGTTCCAGTGGTGGGAATTGTGTAGAGTTGTACCCCTCTTATCCTATGGTTTTTGCAGTGTTTCCTTTTATAAATAAAAATTTAAAAAATAATTTAAATTTAAATTCAGTGACAGTTGAAGGAATAACTGACTCCATGGCTGTTTCCAGGGTATATGTAAGCACCATATCTGATGCTTAACAATATGAGAATTTTTAAGATTATAAAGCAGATTCAACCCAACTAAATCATACAAAGTAAAAAGATATAAATTTAATTTTATATTTGATTGGCATATATATATGTGTGTGTGTATTTGTAACTATGCCAACATATTAGATTAGAAATATAAAGTATGAAGCACAAGGACCGGCATAAGGATCCCGGTTCGAACCCCGGCTCCCCACCTGCAGGGGAGTCGCTTCACAGGTGGTGAAGCAGGTCTGCAGGTGTCTTTCTCTCCTCCTTTCTGTCTTCCCCTCCTCTCTCCATTTCTCTCTGTCCTAGCCAACAACGATGACAACAACAATAATAACTACAACAATAAAACAGCAAGGGCAACAAAAGAGAATAAATAAATAAAATAAAATATTAAAAAAAAAGAAATATAAAGTATGTATTTAACATACTTGAAATAAAAGCTCCGGGGTGTCATGTTGTATGTACTTTTTTTAATCGTTATTTCTCTCAGCCATGTCTTCCCTTGCTTCTGGTTGTATCATGCCCACTTAATAAACTGGGCTCTCTTTTCTCTATAAGAAACCAATTCAGGATTGAAAGAAAGTACTTTTCCCATAACTACAAAATGACTCTATTCTCCAAAATTCAAACACATAAAGCTCTATGACTATCTAAAATGTATTGACTTGTTGGCTAACTAAAGAGCATTGCATTATCATTTTACTGGGGTAAAGGTTAATGGTTTAAAAATAGTTTTGACACATGATTATAATTTCTCATTTCCCCACGATAAACATGTGAAGAACACTCTCACTCACAGCAGAGATTCTTTTCTATCATGCAACAGGATCCCAATGCCCTCTTCACCTTCTCCCTCACACTTTACCCTGGAGTCTTTTGTGTTGATGCAATATTCCACACCCAGTCCAAGTTTCACTTGGTGGTTTCCCTTTCTGTCCTTGTTTCTTATGTGTCACTTATAAGTTAAAGCATTTGGTGTTCATTCTCTTTTTGACTTATCTCACTTAACATGTTCCTTCACGTTGCAACCAAGATGAGGCAAAGGAGACAACATCATAATTTTAACATTTGAGTAGTATTGTATTGTGTATATACGCCACAACATTCTTAACCACTAATCAGCTGTTTGAAATGGTTGTTGTCAGGAAAGCACACATAATGCAAAGTGCAAGGACCCATGCAAGGATCCGGGTCCTAGTCCTCAGCTCCTCACCTGCAGGAGGGTCACTTCACAAGTGGTGAAGCAGGTCTGCAGTTGTCTGCCTTTCTCTCCCCCTCTTTCTCTTGCCCTCCCCTCTCAATTTCTCTCTGTCTTATCCAGTGGAAAACAAAACTAAAACAAACAGACAAAACTAGCCTCCAGGAGCAGTGGATTCATAGTGCAATAGAGGCACTGAGCCCCAGTGATAACTCTAGAGGCAAAAAAAAAAAAAAGAGAGAAAAAGAAAAAGAAAAGAAAGAAAATAAAAAATAAAAAAAGGAAACGTGTCTTGCTTCCAAGGTTGGTCTAATATAAATCTGTGCTGCTATGAGCACAGGTATACACAGATCTTTTTGTATATATGCTTTTGTTTTCTTTGTAGAAATCTTTGAAGCAAGAGATTATGCTTACACCTCAAGTTCTTATACTCTTCATCCCATGTTATTACTTTGTGTGCTAATGCTAAAATGACGTTTATCAATTATGCCCACATGACCCCACCTTTCTCTGTTTATTGACTTTCACAATATGGCTGATCTGGTTGAACATATACATTTTGCCTTCTTGAATACTATGAAATTTCTGTGTTTCATTTTTGAGGCATATTCACACAACAGTGATTCACTTTATTATTATTTTGTACCTTGTGGTAGGCAAAATACTGAGAGTTTTACAAGCACAAGTTTCCTTTCAGCCCTTCAACTAAGGAAAGACTATTATTTGGCTCTGTACAGGGGATATTACTAAAGCATGAGCCATCTGAAAGTCAAATAAACTCCACAAACATATCCAGTCAACATTTAATTTTTCAGAGAAGCCATTATGTGAACTATCATATTATGTTTAACATCACTCATTTCTTGTACTTTTCTCATCTCTGAATTTGTGATGAATGTATTGTTATTTAGCCTTAGACCAAATAATAATATCTGTGCTTTTTTTTTTTTTAACAATGATTGACACCTTAGTATTAAGGACATGTGGTACTTTTTTAAAAAAATAATTCTACATCTCATATACAGTCAAAATTAGATATTTGTATCTCATAATTATTAATAAATTAACATCTTAGGATAGAGTTAATGCTAATTTATTTTAATATAGACGACTAAATAAGAAATGATTAGAAAGGAAAACAATAGTGTTAGTTCATGGTTTCGCAATCTGTTATTACTTGTTGACATTGCATTACCAACCTGCACACTATAATTTTGAAAGTGAAAAAAAGGTACAAAAAGACAAATTTCAATAGTGAAATTTATTTCCCATAGACACTAATTAGAAGGTCAATATTCAGATCAAATTATTATATTTATATTGAATGTACATTTAAAATTATATCTTATTGAACAAATGTGGCAAAAAAAGAGCAAAGTCATGGGCTGGAAAAATAGTTCAATGGATAAGACACAATCCCGGACATTTGTGAGGCACATATTTGAACCCTGGTTATCACTTGGGAAGTCCTAAGGCATTAGAAGAAGACCTCCTACTTTTGTGCCTCTCCCTTTTAATATGTTAACAAGAGTTAACAAGAGTCTTTGAGTGGTAAAGTTAGACACATATGAAGCTTGGCAAAGGAAAAGAAAAATATGGAAAGATTAATTCTTGATTTGAAAATTCAGTATGAGAAAGTGAAGATAACCAATTCATGTCAAGCATTAATAGTAAACAAACACACTTGTCTACTTATGATATATTTCCAAAAGAGCCATAAATAATGATTTGAAATTTTTCAGAATCTGTGATGTTCTTAGAATAATGAGTTTCATTGTGGTTGACTGTTCTTTTAGAATTAAAGAGATTTGTACTGTATAGATAGCATCTTCTTATTATGAGCTCCCACTGTTGTTTATAATAATTCATTAAACTCTAAACATTGATTAAATCAAAGTGATAAAATGACAGTCTATAAAGTAGAAAGACTGATTAATGAAGTATTCTTTTTATAAATATTACTTTATGATTTTACATTTTTTAAACTTTTTTTTCAAATTTATAAAATGGAAATATTGACAAGATCATAGGATGAGAGGGAGGGGTACAATTCCACACAATTCCCACCACCAGAACTCCCTATCCCATCCCCTCCCTTGAAGCTCTCTTATTCTTTATCTCTCTGGGAGTATGGACCCAGGGTCATTATGGGGTACAGAAGGTGGAAGGTCTTGCTTCTGTAACTGCTTCCCCACTGAACATAGGTGTTGGCAGGTTGGTCCATACTCCCAGCCTGTCTCTTTCCCTAATGGGGCAGGGCTCTAGAGAAGCAGGGTTTCAGGACACATTGGTGGGGTTGTCTGCCCTGTCTGTCCTTCTCCCCGCTCTCCCTCCTTTTCTCTCTCTGTCTCTGTCTCTCTCTCTTCTTGTATATATCAATAATAATGTTTATTATATTTATATAAATATGTACAAAAAGTGGATTATCAGTTTAGTGTCATCTCCTTTTTTTATTTCCCAGCATTGGGTAGCTTCCTTCAGTGTGGTGGGGACTGGACTCAAACGTATATGACAAAACATCACACTATGTAAGTGACAATCTGCTGGCACAACATGAACATTATTGGAAATAACTGTGGAAAGTAAAAATTCAGAAAAATCCGTAGCTTAATACACTCATTGGAAGAAAAAACAAAGGCTTGAAATAGATTTTTGAGTTGGTGATATTTGCATGAGAATGTTGTATCATCCAAAAAATTTCATTGCAACATATATCTTATTAGAATTCTAATTGTTTTCAGTCTCGAGCAGAGCAGTAATGACACTACAGTGTGTTCATATTTATTTAAAAAGTCTTTCCTAGATTTCTCTTGGAGAGCTGTCTTTGACATTTGGTTTACTTTTGTAGTAGCAATATTTTTTCCATTGTTTTGCATGTTAAGGCAGCAATTGATTAATATAGAATTCTTGGGCCAAGTTCTGCCGTAGGACATGTATATGACCTCCAGTAACTTCAAATAGAGTTGTGTGCACACATCTTCAAGTGGAATCTGGCTTTCTTTCATGGTAGTCTACAAAAGTTATTGAAGTCAATAGGAGCCATGCCTGGATAACTAGTAGTTGAATATGGCTCCTAGGAATTGAAAATCATCTGAACATTTTCTTTGAAAAAATATAAAAAACTAAGATTTATAGTAAATCATGATTTATGAGACAGAGTATATTCGCTAGCTAAATGTTTATCAGATATATATTTTAAGGTATTCTTGATTATCTGTATATAAGAAAGTGTTCTATGGTGGTTGTCATATAACACTTTCTTATATACAGATAAGGCAAAGAAATAAGAAGACACATTTTCATAGGATTTGATAAAAGCACACTAAGTGATATAAAGGAAATTTTTTTTTCTAATTAACTAGAGGTCATCCTGCGTGTGTGTATATATTATCCATGTAAATTTCAGTGCTTTTACCGAAGGGTAATGTAGAAGATATAAAGAAAAGTGTTGTCTTTTAGCTTTGTAACTATGCTATGGAATTGAGAACTCAATAAATTAATTTTTCTTGATATTGATAAAATAATAATGTGTTGTTAATTTTTCTGTATATGAGTGATGAAAATGTTTTTGCTTAAGGACAGACTGTGACAGAAATATTCTAGAATTGTCATTGGTTGTTTTGTCTTCCATCAATATGTTAATAATTATATAAGGAATTATTACAAAGCAGCATTCAAATGTGTTTTTTAATTGCACTATATTGCTGCTTATTCTATTCAAAACCATCAAGAAACTGATAGTATTCCCAACAGTCATATATATATATATATATATATATATATATATATATATATATATAGAGAGAGAGAGAGAGAGAGAGAGAGAGAGAGAGAGAGAGGAGAGAGAGAGAGAGAGAGAGAGAGAGAGAAAGAGAGGACATTACCTCTGAGACAGAAAAGAGTTTCATTCAGTAGGAAATAAAACAGTATTTTCTTCATATTTATTTCACCTTTAGCACTTATCTTTTGAATTCCATGGTGAAAGGGAAGCACTTATAGTGCTATTGAGTTATCCACTGTACTGTATAATTAGATTCCTCTCCTAGTGAATCTCTGCATTTAAGTCTTTATCATAGATAACTCACATAATTTTTTTTCTGGTGCTTGCATGTAAAATAGGGAAAGGAATATTAAATAAAATTGCCTTCTATGTGCTTAATAAACATTTGACATATAACTTTAAAATATAGATGAATTGCTGATTTACTTTGCAGGCTGCAATAGTGGAGAAATTGGTAAAATATATTGTTTTTTTTTTTCCGCTTAGTGCCTCATTCTTGGAATTCAAAATCTTTCATTCTTCTTTTAATCAGTATATCAATATAGCAATTATGGAACTTTTATGGATTGGATTGCATAATGTGGAGGCCAATTATTATTTGTGCCTACTTAATAACCCATTCTCTAATTGACTTTCCTCTATGTCATGTTTCTGATAGACTAGCCAATAATGGGAATCTATGTAAGCATTTTCTTTTTTTTTCAGTTAAATTAAACTTTATTGGACACAAAAAACATGTTAGAAAATAGACAGATAGATAGATGATAGATAGATAGGTAGGTAGGTAGGTAGGTAGGTAGATAGATAGATAGATAGATAGATAGATAGATAGATAGATGGAGAGAGAGAGTGAGTGAAGGAGAGAAAAAGAGAAAAGAAGAGAGAGAAGGGGACCTGACCCACTTACAAGGTAGATGGTCACATGGTGGTCCCATGAGAATATATAAGCATCATCTTTAAACTGGAGGTGTGATCTAATATGATTTATATTAGATCAAACAATTTTCCTTCCCAAGAGAGACAAAATGATATAGTGAATATTTTAGGCTTTGACAGTTATATATTCTCTTTCACAACTACTCAACTTAGTTACAATTGTATAAAATCAGGATGTAGTACTTAGGTAAGTACATATTGCTATATTCCAACAAAACTTTATTTTTAGACAGATAAATGTAAATGTTTGGTCTATAGGCAAGTCTGTATTAATGTGGGAGTGCTTTTACTATATCCCATAGGAACCAATAGCTGTTTTCCTCATTTTCTTTCATTAATATCAAGGAAATTCTTAATTTCATTTTTTGATTTCTACAATGATCTATATATTGTTCAGAAGCATATTGTTTAGTCTCTAGACTTTGGTCCCCCAAAGTTTTTTTTGTCATTTATACCATAATGATCTGAGAATATGCCTTTTATGATTTTTAAAAAATTTTATTGGGGAATTAATGTTTTACATTTGACAATAAATACAATAGTTTGTACATGCATAACATTTCTCAGTTTTTCATATAGCAATAAAACCCCCGCTAGGTCCTCTGTCATCCTTTCTGGACCTGTATTCTCCCCCCACCCCACCACCCCAGAGTTTTTTACTTTGGTGCAATACGCCAATTCCAGTTCAGGTTCTACTTCTGTTTTCTCTTCTGATCTTGTTTTTCAACTTCTGCCTGAGAGTGAGATCATCCCATAGTCATCCTGTTTCTGACTTATTTCACTTAACATGAAATTTTCAAGGTCCATCCAGGAAGGGCTGAAAACGGTGAAGTCACCATTTTTTATAGCTGAGTAGTATTCCATTGTGTATACATACCACAACTTATCAGCCACTCATCTGTTGTTGGACACCTAGGTTGCTTCCAGGTTTTGGCTATTACAAATTGTGCTGCTAAGAACATATGTGTACACAGATATTTTTGGATGGGAGAGGAATTTCAGGATCGTAGGTCCATTTCTAGCCTTCTGTGAGTTCTCCAGACTGTTTTCCACAGAGGTTGGACAAATTTACATTCCCACCAGCACTGCAGTAGGGCTCCTTTGACCTCGCAACCTCTCCAGCATTTACTGCTGTTATGCCTTTTATGATTTTACTATTCACATATTTGTTTAAGCTATCTTTGTGACCCAACACATCGTCAATGTTTGTGATATTCCATATGTAATTGAGAAGAGTATGTGTTCATTTCTTTTGGGATAAAAAGTTCTTTATTTATCTGATAGGTACATATCATCTGTGGTTTCATTTGAAGCTGCTATTTCTGTTGAATTTTTTTTTTTTTTTTTGGTCTGGACAATCTGTCTCTTACTGTGAGTGTTGTGTTAAAATATTCTACTGTTATTGTGTTGCTGTCAATTTCTCCTTTTTGTTCAGTAAGTACTTGTTTCATATATTTGGCTGTACTTAAATTTGGAGCATATATATTTATAATGGTTATGTCTTCTTGTTGGATTAATCCTTGACCATTATATTATGTGTGTCCCTTTCTGTATCTACTTACTTTCTTTACCTGAAATTTTATTTTATCTGAGAATGTAACTGCTATGTCTGCCCTTTTTTCTGCATTATTGGCTTGGAAAATCTTGCTCCAGTCTCTCACGAAAACTTTGCTCCATTCTCACACATTATGTCTCCATTTATCTTTTCTTTGCATGTGTGTTTCCTGGAGACATATAACAGGTGGACCATGTTCTTTAATCCATTATATTAATACTACTCTGGATCATTTGACAGGTGAATTTAGGTTATCCACCTTTAAGGTGATTATTGATAATATTGACATATATGGTTTACTTACATACACTCTTTTTTTAAGGTTGTTTTTAGTTGTTAATTCTTTTCCTCTTTGCATCTAAATTTTTAAAAAATTTATTTATTCATTTTTCCTTTTTGTTGCCCTTGTTCTTTTTTATTGTTATTGCAGTTATTATTGTTGTTCTTATTGCTGTCGTCATTGTTAGAACAGAAAGAAATGGAGAGAGAAGCGGAAGACAGAGAGGGGGAGAGAAAGATAGACACCTGCAGATCTTCTTCACTGCCTGTGAAGCGACTTCCCTTCAGGTGGGGAGATAGGGGCTCTAACCAGGATCCTTAAGCTGTTCTTTGCTCTTCGCTCCATGTGCATTTAACCCACTGCGATACTGCCCAACTCCCTCTATCTAATTTTTATGGGTGGGTTTCTATGGTGATTTCCTCCCTGATTTTGCTTTTACTTTCTGTTACTCTTTGTTTCTAGTTTTGTATCGTGGCTACCCGAAGTGTAGTAAACAGTGTGTTATATCTTCTTTAAAATGTTTCTACTATATTTATTTATTGGATAGAGACAGCGAGAAATTGAGAGGGACAGGGGTGACAGAGAGGGAGAGAGACAGAGAGACACCTGCAGCACTGCTTCACCACTCATGAAGCTTTCCTCCTGGAGGTGGGACCAGCACATTATATCTTAAAAAGATGTTTTTACATTGGTCTTGACTAACTAATATTTGATAATACTGCTCTGTCCATTGATTTCCTTCCTATTCCTATTTTGTTGTTCTTTCTTCTCTCTGTTGTGTTCTTAGATCTATTCTCATACTGTTTACCTCACTTATAATGTGTAATTATTTCCCATGGGCCTATTTTCAGCAATTCCTGCATGGTGAGATTGATGGCAACAAATTCCTTTAGCTTTTGAATATTTGAAGAAAAAAAGAACTTTATTTCTTTTGCAGGATAGAGTATACACAGGTAGAAGTTCTTATATTTTAGTATTTTGAATATGTCCTTCTACTCTCTCCTTACCTCTAGGGTTTGTGAAGAGAATTTTAACAATTTTACTATGCTTTGTGCTGGTGTTGGTCTTTTTGCATTTAAGTAAATTTTGCATTTGAGTGTATGATCTGCTCCTAGGAAGTTTATATTCTGAGGATCGACTAGGTGAGGAAAATTCTCAGATCAAATTATCTTTCACATTCTGTAATTCCTTTTGAAATTATTCTTTCATGCTTCCTAGCTGCTTAGTGAATTCTGACTGAAGTTCTTCTTTCATGTTTTCTAATTTCTTGGAGAACTTTGTATAGAGTGCTTTCGTGTTTCCTATATCTTTAGTGAAATATTCTTTTACTTCTTGAGTATGCTTCTCAATACTGTGCTTAAAGTCTTGGAGGGACTTCATAATGAGTTTTCTATAGTCTTTCTCTGATAGTCCCTATATAGCTAAATTTTCCTGGAGTCCTCTGTTTCACATATTATTCTGACTGTCATGTTCTGGAGTTTGTTTTGCTGTTTCTCTGTTGTTGGTGCATTTATTATGCTGTCTATTACTAATCCCATAGGTGGTGCTATTTTAATTACTAGATTTCACTTTGTCTATATACTAGGTAGTGGTGGTGGGAGTGTTGGGATTATGTTTCTTATTTTTCTCATGAGTTGTTTTGTATTTTATGTAATATATATATATATATATATATGTAATATATATATATGGCTTCTTTGTAGAATTTTCATTTGCATTCAAGCCACAGGGATTTGGTACTAGGTGGCAGTTGTGTTCAAAGGAGCAGGGATTACTTTACCTTTAGCCTATCAGCTGCTGCAAATTAACTTTTAGCTGCAGAAGCCACAGATTACCTTTCTGTATGTCTGTCTTAGTTTGGGAGGAAGACCAGACTTGTCAGGCAAATCCTCTCCTACTCTAGAGTGACCTTAACACCAATTCAGCAGATTCTCACCCTCAAGGCCATGGGCCAAAGCTCAGAGGTTGCACGCCCTCACAGTTAGCACCATACCTAGCTTTGACTGCTGTTGCTCAGAGGAAAAATTGTGTCATTTGTTTCTGGAGCTCCCAACTCTTTGTGCTTGGTTTAAATCCTGTGCCCCTCTCACCCTGGCCATGCACTCCAGCACCTACCTGAGGCGTCAATGTCTGTGGATGTCCCAGCTGCAGTTTACTGAGGTTTGCGAATTCGATGGTTGTCAATTTTTGTTATTTTGGGGGGAGAGTGTTTACTGTTCTGTACACTGTTAGTCTATGGCCATGCTTCATGGAAGCCCTCTGTCTCCAGTTTCTTTAAATACTATGATTTTGTTTCTTATTACCTCTCTGAGATGTAGTAAAATAGATAGACACAACATTGTTTAGTGGAATTAAATTCATCTACAATTATACTCAATCCTTAATTTTCTTCTTATAAGTTTATTTTTGCATAGAGACAGAGACTGAGAGGAGAGGAAAGATATGATGAATGACAGAGAAAGAGGGAGACAGAGAGAGAGAGAGAGAAAGCTACAACAGTTCATCACTTATAACATTTCCCACCTTGTGATTGAGGGCTGGGGGCTTGACTCAGTTTCTTTCACACTGTAATATGTGCACTCTACTGGGTATACCACCACCTGCTCCTTCCATCCTTATTTTTCAAATGGTTCTTTATCTGCTTGGTGATAAAATGTAGCAACAACAACAACAAGAATGAAATAAGTAGATGATGCAAATAGTTAATAATATACAAAATTTGAATCATAGTTTCTATGAGCAATCATTCTAAAGCTTTTTAAATTCAAATTCTCACACTTTTTATGTGATACAACATCTCTTGGTCTTGTGCTTTTGATTCATAGATCAAGGAAATATATAACTGTGCTTATTAAAGATTATATGCTTTGAAAAAGCATCCCAGTCTAGGAAAATAGGCTATCTAGGTAGATAAGTGACTGCTTCAAACTGTATTATAAAGGAAATTTATTCTGGGACTGAAAATTTCAACCTAAGGAAATCTTGTTTTTTGTTTGTTTCTTTCTTCTTGTTCTTTTTTTTTTTAGTGCCTTCAGAATTTTCTATTTTATTTGCAGCTACAAAATATAGCATATATATATATATATATATATATATATATATATGACTTAGACCTTTGTAATTGATTACATTTGAATGCAATTATGCAGATTGTAATGTAATATTTGTTTTCTACTCAATCAAAATGAAGGATATATAATATGGATGGGTTTACTTACCCAACTGCACATTGACTCTAATACTTTCAGGTATTATGCAGTATGAGCAAAAATTAAAAAGGCACTGTAGTTTGAATTGGAATGAAGTCAGATGTATGATTAGTTAAACATTCTGGGAGGACTTCCGGAGGCAGGGCTATGGAGCAGCAGCAGCTGTGCTTCTCTCCTCTCCTCTCCTGGAATACCAAAGGAGATCACCTGGGAATGCAACAAGACAGGATTAGAAAAACTTCAGGAACCCACCAAATCACCGGTGAGTATAAACATGTATGGCTCATGGACAGAGAGAAGCCTAAGGAGAGCTTGAGTGGCTGGTAACCATTCAGCAGTTTACCAGTTGAGGCACCATCTCCAGTCTATTTTACCAACAAAAAGACTGCTAAAGGGAAGAGAGGACTCCCCTAAGACTCACCAAATGTAACTGTGTGTCTCCATTGTTATGACTCTCAGGAGGTACAACAGCAGTGGGGAGTCCCTGTGCTGACATCAGGAGACAGAGAACTGACCAGGAAACTCAGGAGAAGAGCGACACCTCAGTGGCCTAGTATTGGGGCTGTGTGGTGGGAGCCTTTACACCCTGTTCTCCTGATGAGAACATAGTGAATAACTGCCCCCAAACCTACAAACTATAAATAAGACTTGTTTAGAAACTCATGGGGCCCAGCAGTGCTGTCTAGCTTGGCAGAGAAGCTGAATTGAGCCTGGAGATTTGAATCCTTGGGGTGTGAGAATCTCTTTGCATGATTACTGTATTATCTCTCACCACCCTGCTTTATCTCTTGGTCAGGAGTGAATGATTAAGCTAAGAAAACTACTTATAGTTTAAAAGCCCTGAGGCTCGCAAGGCTATAGAGAAGAAAAAGAACAGAAGAGGTTTTAACCGCCACTGTGCTCCAACTCAGGGATTGAAATAATATTGAAACAACTGTTAATTTCCATAACTGCGAACTCTTAAGTACCTTACTTAGACACAAGTCAATCCAGGAAGAGTGATCAGTAATTTGAAAAGTACTGAGAGAGGGACCTCATAACATACTATATAGAATGGTTAAACCAACAAGAAGAAATATTGGAGGAATGAACCAGAATACAAGTTCAGCTAAAAGCTAACTCAAAGGTTGAAGCACAGAATATTGGGGTCAAAATCCAAACACTAGTTAAAGAAATAGTCACAGGAGTGAGTTAAAAGTTTGAAAGAATTGTCATCAGAAATGCAGAAACAACAAATGAAACTCTGGAAGAAAACACTAATTATCCCAAGGTTATTAGAGAATTGAAAGCTGAAATAGCTGAGCTAAGAACACAACTAGTTGAACAAGCTAAAACAGTAACAGAACATGGTAACAAAACAGTTAAACTTCAGAAAACAGTAGAGGGGAGAAAGAATAGAATGAGGCTGAAAACAGTATTAGCAAGATAGAGGATGAATTAGAGAAAACTAAAAGTAAGAGAACTCAAAAAGAGATTAAGAGATAATGAAAACTACAACAGAGAAATATGGTATGACTTCAAAAGAAATAATATATGCATTATTAGTTTGCCAGAGGAAGAAAGAGAGGGAGGGGAAGAAAGCACACTACAGGATGTAATAGATGAGAATTATGTTACTCTAGAGAACATAAAAGACATAAAGGTTCAAGAAGGCCAGAGGGTCCAAAACAGAATTAACCAAGACTTAAAGACACCAAGACACATCATATTTAGAATGAAAAGGAATAGGGATAAAAAAAAGGATCCCGAAGGCTGCAAGAGAAAAACCGAGTCACCTACAAAGGAAAACCCATAAGATTAAGCAGCAGACTTCTCCTCACAAACACTACAGGCCAGAAGAGAATGGCAAGATGCTCAAGATCAAGTGCTCAATGAGAAAGGCTTTCAACCAAGACTACTGTATCCTGCTATGTCGGGCTGAGCTTCATGGGTGGGACCAGAGACTCATGGCTGGGCTGTATGCAGTATCTCTTTATTCATGCAGGACGCAGCACAATCTAAGCCGAGCTAGACTAAACTAAAACTAAAACTAACAATGCTGTCTTTATATATACTTGCCAAGTAGGGTGTAAACAGGATGTGATGTAGAGAGGGTGGAGAGAAAAGTGACTGGTGAAAATCAGGGTGTGACAAGGAGAGGGGGCGGAGCAAAAACACATCATGAACCAGTGGGGATTAAACCAATGCCCTGCAGTGGTTATGTAAATAGAATACAGTGGTTATGTAAATAGAATGCAGTGTTTAGCAGGGGGGATTAAACCAAATGAAATAGAAGGGGTTTTTAGAAGCAGAATTAGAAGCATACCAACACTGCTAGACTGTCATTAAGAATAGATGGAGGCATAAAAACTGTCTCAGACAAGCAATAGTTGAAAGAATCAACTATCACCAAGCCTGCCCTGAAAAAAGTTCTGAAAGTTCTCCTATAAAAAGTCAGACCACCATAAATATGCCATCTATCAGAACACCCTAAAAATCGACAAGAATGTAACTAAAATATCTTTAATCTTTGATATCAAAAATGCCTAAATTCACCTATTAAAAGGCACAGAGTAGGAAGATGGATCAGAAAACAACAATATGTTGTCTGTAGGAATACCACATAACTCAAGAAGACAAACACAAACTCAAAGTGAAAGGATAGAAAACTATCATACAAGCCAATGGTCCACAAAAAAGGGCAGGAACAGCTATTCTCATATCTGACAGGATAGACTTTAAAATAAATAAAATTAAGAAAATAAGGATGGACATTATTTAGTGCTCAGAGGATCAGTCATTCAACAGGACTTAACAATTATTAACATCTATGGACCCAATGAGAAGCCATCTAAATATATCAAACATCTGCTGAAAGAGTTACAGCAATATATTAATAGCAACACGGTCACAGTAGGGGACTTCAAAACCCCACTCTCTCAGCTTGACAGATCATCCAGGTAGAAAATCAATAAAGGAATGGGGAGCTAAATGAGGAGATGGACAAACTAGAATTATTGGACATTTTCATAGTCATTCACCCCACGAAACTGTAATACACATTCTACTCAAGTCCACATGGATCATTCTCAGAGATTGACCATATGTTAGGCCACAAAGACAGCATCAGCAAATTCAAGAGCATTGAAATGATCCCATGCATCATCTCAGACCATAATGGAATTAAACTAACACATAACAATCAACAAAAATTAGTAATAGTCCCAAAATGTGGAAGCTCAGCAGTACACTACTTAACAACTTCTGGGTCAAAGAGGAAATAAAAGAAGAAATCAAAATGTCTCAAGAGTTCAATGAAAATGAAGACACAAGCTATCAAAATATTTGGGACACAGCTAAGGCAGCACTGAGAGGGAAGTTCATAGTTATACAAGCACACATTAGGGAACAGGACAAAGCACAAATAAACAGCCTGATTGCACACCTTAAAGACCTAAATATGCTTTTAGTTTATTTAAGTTTAAAATAGGATGAGTTATTTTAATGGACAAAATGAGTATAACTCTGTCAAATTATCATTTAAAATTGTAATCAATTTCAAACAAATTTCTTTTTTAAAAAATATTTATTTATTTATTACCTTTTGTTGCCCTGGTTGTTTTATTGTTGTAGTTATTATTGCTGTTGTTATTGATGTTGTCATTGTTTGATAGGACAGAGAGAAATCAAGAGAGGAGGGGAAGACAGAGAGAGGGAGAGAAAGATAGACACCTGCAGACCTGTTTCACCGCCTGTGCAGTGATGCCTTTGCAGGTGGGGAGCCTGGGGGCACAAACCGGGATTCTTACGCTGGTCCTTGTGTTTTGTACCACCTGTGCTTAACCTGCTTTGTTACTGCCCAACTCCCATTAAACAAATTTTTTATAAAATTCCCCATCATGTAACAAAGTAAGAAAGGCCTCAGTTATTTAATTATCCCCCTAATTAAAATATTTATTGATTAAAAAAAACTTTTTATTTATAAAAAGGAAACAGTAACAAAAGCCATAGGATAGAGGGGTACAACTCCACACAATTCCCACCACCAAAATTCTGTATCCCATCCCATTCCCTTATAGCTTTCCTATTCTTTAACCCTCTGGGAGCATGGACCCATGGTCATTATGGGATGCAGAAGGTGGAAGGTCTGGCTTCTCTAATTGCTTCCCAGCTGAACATGGACATTAGCAGGTCAATCCGTTTGCCCAGAGCCCCACCCCACTAGGGAAAGAGAAAGACAGCCTGGGGCTCTGGGGAAATGGGACCTCAGACACATTGGTGGGGTAATCTGCCCAGAGAAGTCTGGTTGGCATCATGCTTGCATCTGGAACCTGGTGGCTGAAAAGAGAATTAGCATACAAAGTCAAACAAAGTGATGACTAATCATGAACCTAAAGGCTGGAATGGTTCATATGAAGAGTTGGGGGTGTCTCCATTTTGTAGCTAGATAGTAGGCCTACTTTAATTATATTCCAAATAGCCCATGACTATACTAGCTGTTTTTTCTGAGCCTGGCATCTGATATGTAGATCTAAGTTACTGTCTGGGGAGATGATATTCTTATGACTAACTATTTTATTATTGTTGTTGAAGCTGGAAAGTTTCAAGTTCCTAAAATATTCTAAGATTGGTTGGACATAGAAACAAAAAAATCTGAGTCAGAAAATATCCATATTAAAACAGTAATTGTTATGAATTTCATTGCTAATTATTATTCCCCTAGATGAACAGAAAAAGAAAAAAGCTATATTTAGGAATATTCTCTGACTTCTGGGGAAACATCACATTGTTAGAGTACAGAATTTGCTTTTCTGATTTCTAATATTCAGTCCCCAGAACCACCATATGTGCCAGAACTGAGCAGCCTTTCCTCTCTTTCTCTTTTTGTTTCAATCTTTCTTTCTATCATAAAAAAATAAATGTTCAAATAAACGAATAATATGTGCTTCTGTTCTAGCCTTTCTTTAGTCACTCTGGCACTAAATCTAAAACAAAGAAGGTATATTTTATAGGTAAACACTGCTAATGTTCATGGATATTCTCTTAACAAACATCAGTTTTATAATACTGTATAAAAGTATATGGAAACAAAGACATGGGCCAACAACTTAAGTTAGCCTATTAGAATATAATGCAATAAATACTGTGAAAGTAGTAAATGCATAGTCCCGAAAAGCATCCATAAAGTGATTTTATGAATCCAAAGGACCTCAGCTATATGCATGATAACATTTTTGAGACAGTATCTATCAGCTATTAGGCTTAGATCAACACATACTATGGTAACCAACCAGTAATATGGGTCAATCAACTTCTCCCAAGTGAAGGTGAGAGATATGTTTCAGGGGTCATCTTCAAATAAACACATTGATAGAGGATTAGATAGAGAAGTATCCATATGTGAGTTCTATACATACATGACAATCTAAGGAAAAATACCTATGGAAATTTTGGAGCAGGCTCACAAAGCACGTGTTTTAATACAAGTTGAGGAGATATGGTATACAGCTGGCAAAGCAGAGACTTTGTGTGAAGGTAAGGGAAAGAAATTAATAACAAAGTGAAATGTGATTTTAAACAGACGGGAGTATACTTTTGATCATGGTATATGTACATTACTGCGTTTTTGAGTTTTTGAAATGTAACCTGTTCTTGCTAGTACAAAGGGAAACATATATCTTGTATTATAAACGCAAGTTAACTCTTTCAACCCACCAAGTTCATATATTATGCTAGAAGAGATAAAGTGGAGTTTATGTTTTCAAAACATAAACTGTGCTTGTTAGAAACAGGAAAATAGGGGCCAGGCGGTGGTACATCTGGTAAAGTACACACATTACAAAGTGCAAGGACCTGGCTTCAAGCCCCTGGCCCCCACCTGCACGGGGGAAGCTTCACAAGTGGTGAAGCAGGACAGCAGGTGTCTCTCTGTTTCCCTCTCTATCTCCTTTTTATATCTCAATTCCTCTCTCTGTGCATTAATAAATATATAAAAATAATTTAAAAATAAATGGGAAATTTTAGTTGTCCTTTTATAATATTATAGTGTTTTGTATTCTAAAAATAGACTCCTGTTTCTTTTAGAATGATTATATTTTCCTTCTTCACTTACATTAAGGATTTATAATATGTCTGTTTCTCACTGTTACCTCATACTTGTTATCTCCCAATCTTCAAATCTCATTGGCAGCATGAATGTTATGGTTGACATCTCCTTCCTGAACTGATTCTACACTCCGCCAGTGGTGATTATTCTTTAAGAATACAGTCAAACTGAGAAACATGTTTCTTACATCAGGCATTTCATAGAGCTGCCCACTATCACTGTTTCTATTCATCAGTGTTGGAAGTTCTTGCCATAACAATCAGATAAGAGCAAAGAGATACAGATTGGAAGTGAAGTCAAAGTGTTACTATTTGTAGATGACATGATAGTATACATTAAAACAAACAAACAAACACTAAAGAATCCTGCAGGAAGATCCTGGACATTATCAGACAATATAGGAAGATGTCAGGCTACAAAATTAACATACAAAGTCAGTGGTATTCCTTTATGCAAACACTAAGCCAGAAGAAGAAATTAGCCTCATTCCCTATAACAGCAAAATAGGAAATGGGGGCATGCAAGGCAGTGACACACCTGGTTAAGCTCACATTTACAGTGAGCAAGGACCTAGGTTCAAGTCCCCCCCTGCAGGGGGAAAGCTTTGAGAATGGTGAAGATAGGGCTGCAGATGTCTCTCTATCTTTCTCCCTCTCAATCTCCTCCTTCCCTCTCAATTTCTTTTTGTTTCTATCCAATAGTAAATAAATAAAAATATTTTTTAAAAATCTAGTAATAAAATTAAGGAAGAAGTGAAAGACTTGCATGCTAGAAATTATGTATCTAAGTCAAGGGAGCAGAAAAAGGCACAAAAAAGTGTAAAGATATTCCATGTTCATCTATAGCCATCCCACCCTGAACACTCTGATCTCATCTGACTTCTGAAGATATTCCATATTCATGGGTTGGAAGAATTAACATAATTCAAATGTCTATTTAGAGCCACATACAAATTTAATAAAATCATCATCAAGGTCCCATCAATTATTTTTAAAATAATAGAACAAAAGCTATATAAGTTTATAAGGAAGTAGAAAATACTTAGAATTGCTAAAATAATCTTGAGAAAAAAAAAACAGAACTGGAGGCATTACACTCCCAGATTTCAAACTATACTACAAGGCTATTGTAATCAAAACTGTTGCAACAAAAATAGACATACTGACCAGTAGAATAAAATTAAGAGCCCAGAAATAAACCCTCATACCAATGGACATATAATTTTTGACAATGGAGCCCAAACTATTAAATGGAGAAAAGAAAGTCTATTCAACAAATGGTGTTGGAAAAACTGGGTCAAAATGTGCAAAAGAATGTAACTGAACCAGTTTTACCACACAAAAGTAAACTCCAGATGGTTCAAGGACTTGGATGGTGGACCAGAAACTATCAGATACTTAGAGGAAAATATTGGCAGCATTCTTTTCTATTAAATTGTATAGGCATCTTCAGTGTTATAAATCTAATTGCAAGGAAGACTAAAACAAAAATAAACCAATGTGAGTATGTCAGATTAAAATGCTTCTGAACAGCAAAAAAGACTACCACCCAAACAAACAAACTTCTTACAGAATGGTAGATTTTTATATGCCATACATCAGAGAAATGGATATTAACAAGATATATAAAGAACTCACCAAACTCAGCAACAAAAAAAGCAAATGGTCCAGGGATATCTGTGGCACATCTCAATAAGCACACACATTACAGTGCACAAGGACCAGATTCAGGCTCCTGGTCCCCAAATGATACTGCAGCTTCTGATCTCAATGAAATCAATGCAATCAGCACTACCTAGACATGTTTCACTTTGGTGGGTGTCCAGAGACACCAGGAGTGGTATGTCAACCTTTCAGCTCCATTACTCTGATGAGACCTGTCTAGATCATAGGACTCTTAATTCCATTTTGGGTATTGCACTTCCTAACAAAGTCATGGAACCCATGAGATAGAGCACATGTGCACCTGTCTGCATCCATAAATTAGGAGAAAATATATACTTTAAAGTAAAAGTGCACAATAGTTTGCAGTGACTCAAAAGGGCAGCAAACAAGTAGACCTAAAAAAGACACCATAAAGTACTTAATCAAATAGTTTTTACTTAGACCTAGATACCCCTCCTCACCAATTTCCTATTTCACTTCCCTCAACCACTCTAAGTCCAACCATGTCTGATAAACTAAGTGCTACAAAAGCCATATAAGGGCAAGAGACCAGAATATTTTAATGATGGCTCTCTTGGTCATTACCAGATCACCCCATCATCTGGCGCCCTACTCAAGGAATCTTGGGATTCCCACATAGATTAGGTAGGCCTAGACCTCTAATACATCCCTCTCTCCACTGTCACTGGTCATCTCCATCAGGAACAACATAGTGCAACCTCTTATGGACCTCTACAGGACCTTGCCCTCAATGAAGATCAACAATGGTAGAGATTGCCCCACTCTCTGAAGGGGGGCTGGGTCAACATATTCTGCCACTCGAGGAAGACTAGTCCTGAAATGAATGCAGCCTTCAGTGTCTCAGCATTGACAATGGAATTCAAGCTCAGACCTACAGGGATGCATAGATTACACAGATTGCTGTGCTGAATATGGGCCCCAGATCTGATCAACGGGGTTTAAAATTAATGGTAAACCACTAGATACTTTTCCCATACTTGGGAGCTACTCTCTTTCCTGATCCAGCTTTCAAGTCCTATTTCCAACTCTGACACCATCTTCCCAGACAATACCTTTAGACCATTTGCTTGTTAGCTATTGAGCTCAGGCAAGAATTATTAAAATCATGGACCACTCAAAATATACTTAAAAAAAACTTCCTAGCTTTTTACAAAATGGAGACCCCAAATCTCATCTACTATATTCTTGCCTTTACGTTCCTAGTTATTAAACAACTTGTTCTGCTTTATATCTTAATACTTTTCATTTACCAAATTGCAGATGCTACTATAATGCCAATCTGACTCCCCTGGGCAGACAACCTCATCAATGTGTTCTGAAACACCACCTCTGCAGAGCCTGGCCCCACCAGTGAAAGATAGAACCAGGCTGGGATATGGATTGATTTGTCAATGCCCATGTCCAGCAGGGAAGCAATTACAGAAGCTAGACCTTCTACCTTCTGTACCTCATAATGATCCTGGCTCCGTGCTCTCAGAGGGATTAAGAATAGGAAAGCTTTCAATGGAAGGAATGAGATATGGAACTCTGGTGTTGGGAATTGTATGGATTTATACCCCTCTTCTCCAATGGATTGGTTCGATCATTATTAAATCAATATAAAATGTTCTCATTCAAAAATGGGGAGATCTGAACAGAATATTCATCAAAGAAGAGATATAAAAAGCCAACAGACATATGAAAAATGATTCAAGTCATTAACTATCAAAGAAATGCCAATAATGACAACGAGATATCATTTGATCCCTGTGTGAATGTCATACAGTCGACAGGATAGCACCAAGTACTGGAGACAGTGGGGACAAAGGAACTCTCCTGCATTGGTGGTGGAAATATAAATTGGTCTAACCTCTGTGAAGAGCAATCTGGAGAAATCTTAAAAGGCTAGATATGGCCCCACTCTATGTATCCTTCAGTTCCTTTCCTGGGTACATGTGCTAAGGAACCAAACACACTCATCCAAAAAGGTCTCTTTATACCTATGTTCATAGCAACACAATTTGTAACAGTCAAAACCTGGAGCAACTCAGGTGTCCAGCCACAGATGAGTAGCTGAGAAAGTTATGTATATATCCACATTGGAATACTACTTGGCTATTAAAAATGATAAATTCACCTTCTTCAACTCATCTTTGATGGAGCTTGAAGAAATCATGGTAAATGAGATAATCCAGAAAGAGAAGCATGACTATAAGATGATATCACTTATAGATAGAAGTTGATAAATGAGAACAGAAAGGGAACTACAAAGCAGAACTTGGACTGGGTTTGGTGTACTTCACCAGAGTAAATGACTGGGGGTGGGATGGTGGTGGTTCAGATCCTAGTGTAAAATGGTGAATGAGGACCTAGGAAGTGGGATTTGAGTGTTTTGCAGAAATCTGAGGAATTCTTTACACTCACAAACAATTGTACTGACAGTTGACTATAAACCATTAATCCCCCAATGAAAATAATTTTTAAAAACCTGAGAAACATGAGTACAGTCTTATGTGTGGTATTCAGTCTACATGCAGCAAGGACATATGGAATGCAATCATAATTGTTATCAGTGATGAAAAGTTATTACTTGATAATTACTCAGTAATAGAACTTTAATAAGCTTTCTCCTGGAAGAATAACAATGGAGTCATTGACTGATGTTGATCTCTGAACCTGGGCTTGGGAAATAGCACTAAATGATCCCTAGTGACTTTAGAGAGTTAACAATCCCCAAAATGTAGATAATTTATTCTTTTCTGCTGGGTGGTTGTTCTCAAACATTTTAAGAACCACAAACCATCTTTTCTTTTAATTTTTTTTCCCTTTCTTTTTTGCTTCCAATGTTATCACAGGGACTCGGTGCCTGGTACTAGGAATCCACTGCTCCTGGTGGCCATTATTATTATTGGATAGGACACAGAAAAATTGAGATAGGTGGGGAAGATAGAGAGGAGGAGAGAAAGATAGACACCTGCAGACCTGCTTCACCATTTCTGAAGAGAACCATCTGCAGGTAGGGAGCCCGGGGGTTCAAACTCAGATCCTTGAGCGAGTCCTTGCACTTAACCCAGTGTGCCACTGCCCAGCCTCCTCATTTACTTATTCTTAATTCTTTGGTGTCTTTTTTCTCTTCTACGAAATTAAACACCCTGGCAACAAACAAGGATATAAAATAAGATGTCCCCCCAAACTCTTCATCTGCACTATGCCAGCATTTAGTTTTGTGATTAGTCAACAACTTATTTGGATTTATATGTTAACTCTCTTTTCAGCCACCAGGCTCCAGCTGCTAGCATGATGCCAACCAGACTTCCCTGGACAGACATCCCCACCAATGTTTCTTGGAGCTCCGATTTCCCAGAACTCTGCCTCACTAGGGAAAGAGAGAGGCAGGCTGGGAGTATGGATTGACCTGTCAACACCATGATCAGCGGGGAAGCAATTACAGAAGCTAGACCTTCCACCTTCTGCATTCCACAATGACCATGGGTCTATATTCCCAGAGGGATAAAGAATAGTAAATCTATCAAGGGAGGAGATGGGATACAGAGTTCTGGTGGTGGGAATTGTATGGAGTTGTGTTGGGCTAGTGACTTGAGAGAGAGAGATAACCCAAGAACCAAGCTCATGTCGGCAAGGCCATTCAAATCTTTATTCATCTGAACGCCCCAGAGTTCAGTGGTAGCATAACAGGTTAAGCCACGTGGCATGATGTGCAAGGGCCGGAGTCTGGATCCTGATCCGTATGTGTGCTCCTCGAGGCTGGAAACCAGAAGAGCCAAGTGGGAAACGGAAATAGCTTGACAATACCATACATGGTTAGGAAAGGGGCAGAGAAAGGTAAAAAGAGCTGATAAAGGTAGGGACTTCCTTAGCAACTGTTGCTAAGGGTTTAACTGGTAGGATTAATAATACCCTGTGGGGAAATAGGGAGAAGATCTTAAGTCATTTGTTAGACAAAGCAGAACATTGATATGTAGATAATAAAAGAGTGGGACATTATATCAAGGAATGCAGGGTGAAGCAGGGGAGCTGGCTTAATGTTTTAAGGAATGCTGAGCCCCTGGAGGCAGAAAAATGCAGGATTTCTGGAGACAGGGAAGCGAAAACTGGGACCTGTATTTTCTCCCCAGCTCTACCTTAACAAGAGGGAGTCTGATAGGGAGATTTATTTTCTCAGTTCCCCATTTTTCAATGGGAAAAGCCTCACCACGCTCAACCTGGTCCTCACAGTATTCCCAGAAGAGTTGTACCCCTCTTATAGTATGGTTTGTCAGTGTTTCCTTTTCATTAAAAAAAAAAAAAAGGATTATAACTACCCAGAAAGCATCTATCTTTTTTTTTCTTAGATATTGAGGTTTCTTTGTATTCTCATAGACCACAGATCTGAATACCACAGAGGTAAAATGCTGAAACAGTATTATTATGTTAGAGATAAATGATAATAGCAAAAGATCTTTCAAACAGTAACTCATTTTTAATAGTAATAAACAAATGCCACACTAAACATTAGCGATTTTATGTAATGAAATAGTATAGGTAGATCTAAATTATCTTATGGTTTTCAAGGTCCATTTACTTAAATAACAAATATGAACAGAGTGCCAAGATTTCAGTAAGGTTATGTGGGCTCCAATCCATGTACACACCATCTGAGCTATTCTTTATCATCTCTGCTAACCAGGAAATACCAGGAAAATGAATACACCCCATTCTTACATGGCTTGTAGCTCATTAATTTGGAAGTGCATCCTGCCCTGAAATACTTGCATGCCCATCTTGTTGAAGATAATGGAATTTGTCTTGGGTAATGAAAGTCAGAATACGGCTAAGTACATAGTTATGGGATTTATATCAATCTTCGCATAATATCTTAATTTCTGCACAAAGGCAAGAGAAGTTGCCTTCCAATGCACACTTGTTAGGCTGTATCTTCAAAATGGTTGTGAAGTATGGACATGGACAATAAAGCATGAGTCAATAAAACATATCTGTCCACAGTCACCTCTGTGAACAGCACCATCTGCAATTTCCATGGGTAGTCATTTTAACCATCCATTGATTATGGTTTTCAAGATGTCTAGAGAGGCCAAGGTTATATCATTGTCATAGTTAATCAGTGCCTGAGGAAAACAACCCTTAGAATTTCTAGACAAGCACAACATCCTTGGAGAGAGCTTAAAGGTAAAGAGAGAGACAGACTGGGAATATGGATCAACCTGCCAATGCCCATCTTCAGCGCAGAAGCAGTTACAGAAGTCAGACCTTCCACCTTCTGCACCCCATAATGATCCTGGGTCCATAGTCCCAGAAGGATAAAGAAAAGGAAAGCTTTTAAGGGAAGGGGATGGGATAACAGAATTCTGGTGGTGGGAATTGTATAAAATTGTACCCCTCTTATCCTATGGTCTTGTCAATATTTCCATTTTATAAATAAAAAATTAAAAATCTAAAGAAAATAAGATGTCCTACCTTAATTACTGGTAGAAATGATAATTTTAAAAAAACACAGTAGAGCATATATCGATTAGACAGGATGAGTGAGTGAGAAAAGAAACAGAACACTTAAGCATCGAAGGAAGTTATAGTTCAAGGAGCAGATGGGTAGGCGCTTATTTAGGTGTGCTTCCATGTGCCACATTCCAACAGAGTCTTGTGTCAACAGAGTGAAGTGACTTCTTCAAAGGACATGGATGGAATCTATCTGTGTGGCCATTCTGAAAGTAGGAGATTTTGTTTCAACTGGGTAGAGATCATGCTCGCGGCTTTGGTCTCTTACTGAATGTAGCAGGGTATTCTTGAATGATTATCTATTTATCTTAGCATTTGCCACACAGTGTGTATTGTCATTGTTTAAAAAAATCATTTCTGGTTAAAACAAATGCTTGCTAAGCAAGAGTTTAGGGTTTTTTTTTTCCCATCTGTGAGTAATTTTTCACATTTCGATATAAAATTCCCTATTGCATTAACATTTTAAAGACCAAACACATTATAGTTCTAAGGCTATGTTTTCTCTTGTCTATCATCTTTCCCCCCCACTGTTAAACCATGTTTATTTATTTTTATATCAGAATATGTATGACTTTTTTCTGACTTCCTTCTTTCTCTTCCCAAGATAGTTTGAAGAATTAGATACTGGATCTTGAGAGGTTTCCTCAAACTATTTTAGGAATGCAAGAAGAAAATGTTTAGCTAGTTCTTTTGCTGGTCTGTCCTAGTAAGTGGATTTGGTAAGAACTGCACCTTAAAGTTGCAGTTCAAAGACAGGCCTTTAGTATCATGGAGACGTGTAGACTGAGCGTATTCTGTATACCACAAGTACCTTATATTTATGTATGTTTTTGGACTTTTTCTCTTACAGCAATTTTTATTTTTTGTTGAAATTGCGTCTATAAAACTTCAAACTATTATCAAAATCATTATAATAAAGTGTTATATTGAGTACTATAGGAAAAATTTTTACTTCTTTTTTCTGGAATGTGACTTACTGAGAAGTTATAAACGTGATCATGGGGTTTGACTAGCATAAGCAAGCAAGTATCTTGGCAAAAAATGTGGAACACACTATTTTGCTTTCATTCTTTGTATCTAGTCTTGAACCTTATTTAAAAATATAAAAGTTCTAAGCAATAACTTAAAAATTAAGTATTCAGTGATATTTAAGAAACATCCTAGATGTTATAGTAGGTAGAATACCTAACTTGCATGCGTGAGGTCTGAGGGATTTTTTTTTGCCTCCCAGGTTATCTCTGCAGCAAGGTGCCTGCACTATGAACCCACTGCTCCTGGAGGCTATTTTTCCCCATTTTGTTGCCCTTGTTGTTTATTGTTGTTGTTGCTATAATTATTGTCATTGCTGTCATTGTCATTAATAGGACAGAAAGAAATCAAATGAGGGGAAGATGAAGAGGGGAAAAGAAAGATCGACACCTGCAGACTTGTTTCACTGCTTGGGAAGTGACTCCCCTGCAGGTGGGGAGCTGGGGCAAACCAGGATCCTTGTGCTAGTTCTTGTGCTTGGTGCCACGTGTGCTTAACCAGCTGCACACTGTCCTCCCCAAGGTCCGAGATTTCATTCCCAGCATCATATAGGCTGGAGGGATGCTTTGGTTCTATCTCTCTCTCTGTCCCTATAGTTATCTATCTCTTGTGCTAATAAATAAATCTTTAAAAGTATATTAGATACTAGGGGGGCCGGGCAGTAGGACAGTGGATTAAGCGCACATAGCGCAAAGCACAAGGACCGGCATGAGGATCCCTGTTGGAACCCCGGCTCCCCACCTTCAGGGGAGTTGCTTCACAGGTGGTGAAGCAGGTCTGCAGATGCCTGTCTTTCTCTCCCCCTCTCTGTCTTCCCCCCCTTTCTCCATTTCTCTCTGTTCTATCCAACAATGATATCAACAACAAGAACAAGGGCAACAAAAAGGAAATAAATAAATAAATATTAAAATATATTAGATACTACAGTAAATAATGTACTTAAAAGCCACTGCTGCTAAATGTGATATTGGGGAATAGTCACTGAAACTATCCTCCCACACAGCATCAAAACCCCTTCTGTGTAGAGAAGATGACACATAGGTTTGAAGTAATTATGGCCATAAAGGTACTGGTGTGGAAAAGGTGGTCTTGGGAGCCATATGCAGGTCTGCTGGGGTGAACACAGCAGAGAATTGAATAAGGCTCTCCATACAGTGTATGTAGTAAGCAAACAATTTACTAAGCAAAAGTCTAATCAAGCAAGTAATTTATTAAGAAATCCAGCACCAGTGGGACAGTACACACCAGAGACTTAGGAGTGGGCCTGAGAGATAGTGACCAGCAGCCCCTTGCACAACTCTGGGGCTGCATATATAGTTCTCTATTCATTTTCTTTCCCCCTTGTCTATTTCCCCTAATCAAATAATGTGATCATTTGTTAGTTTCGGATCCATTTGTTAATCTTGGTCCCATTCAGTAATCACAGTATCCTGATGTTTACCTGGTCTCATGGCATGCAGATTCCATATTCCGCCAGTGTCGTATCCCCTGGACTTGCTGTGTAAGTGCAGATTGTTTTGTGACACAAATGTTTCACATTTTGCAAACTGATGTCATCCTCTGGCCTGGTTGTAGTGAAACCCCTGCATTCTTCCAGATTACCTAGACTGTCTCTAATAGTAATTCATTCCATTTGGTTAACAGTTAATTACATAATGGTAGCCATTGAATGGTTCTGGTTTCACCATTTAAAGTTATAAGAAGCATATCTATACGCAATTCTTACCAATTTTATCCATAGATACCCAGGATAAACTATTTTCTTCCCTGATCCAGATTTCTGGTCCTTTTTCCAGCCATGACATCATATTCCCAGATAATAACTTGGATCCACCTGCATATCAGATTTCAGACTCAGAGGAAAAAAAAACTAATATATTCACAGGCCCTTTGGTATATAAATAAAAATATGCCTACTCACTGTCTACAAAATGAAGACACCCCCCCCACACACACACTCTTCATCTGCACTATGCCAGCCTTTAGATTCATGATTAGTCAAGAATTTGTTTGGCTTTGTACGTTAACTCTCTATTCAGCCACCAGGTTCCAGATGCTAGCATGATACCAACCATACTTCCCTGGACAGACAAACCCACCGATTCCCCAGAACTCCACCCCACTAGAGATTGAGAGAGGCAGGCTGGGAGTATGTTCAGTGGGGAAGCAATTATAGAAGCCAGACCTTCCACCTTCTGCATCTCACAATGACCTTGGGTCCATACTCCCAGAGGGTCAAAGAATAGGAAAGCTATCAGGGGAGGGGATGGGATATGGAGTTCTGGTGGTGGGAATTGTGTGGAGTTGTACTCCTCTTATCCTATGTTTTTTTCAGTGTTTCCTTTTTATAAAAAAAATTATTATTTTATGACTTGTAGATGCCTAACCATTTAAGTTTTCAAGTTGCATTCTAAAGTACTAATATTCTTCATGAGATAGGATGTACATAATTAGACATATAGTTAATATTTATAACAGTCAAATATATGGTGGTCTAATTGAAAATTCTAATTATTTTATACACTAAGTAGTGATGTATTAGAATTCTTGTAGCATATTTCATAGATGCAACACCATTTTTTGGTAAAACCCAGCTCTTCTTATGTTGAAAAAAATGCTTTGTCAATTTCACTTCTAAGAATGAAACCAAGGCAATAATCTGTAACATTAAAATAAACACAAATAATAATTTTAATAGTAAACACAAAGATTTGTGAAAGTAATATTATTGTTCAGGCATAGGACATGTAAATGTATGGGATGAAAATATATCTTATGTTTATTTTGCAATCAATAATAATATGTAACAGCAATCATCATAGATATGACAATAAAATAGCTATAATATGTATATATATATATATATATATATATGGCACACATATGCATACATTCATTCCAAATATATTAGAAATAAAATACCAGAATTACAGTTATCTTTATAGGGTATATTCAACTTTTCTTTCTTTTTATGAATTCTATTAATTTTCATAATGAGATGATATTACCTTGGAACAAAAAAATTCTCCAATAAATCTTTCATTTCCTTTTTTTTTCCTTTCTTTTCTCTCTCCTTTTTCCTTTCTTTCTTTCTTTCTTTCTTTCTTTCACTTTCAGGGTTATCACTGGGGTTTTGTGTCTGCATGACAAATCCATTTTTTTCCTTCTTTTTCTTTTTCTTTTTTATTTGCTAGGAGATAAATTGAGATGGGGGGAGAGATAGAGATGAAGAGAAACAGAGAGGCACCTGCAGTGCTGGTGTCATTGCATCTGACACTCATTGTATCTGACACTTCTTCCTTACAGGTGGGGAGAAAAGACTCAAACCAGGGTCCTTCCCTTAGTTTTTCCTGTTCAACAATGAAACTTGAAGTAATATTCTTCTATATGTTTTTCTGAATAAGTTCATATTCTTTTTCTATGATACCCATAAAGAGTTTTCTGTTTCATTGTTGAATCTTTGAGAACAAGATGTTTGGAGACAAGGTATTCATACCACTATCTCAGTATCCAGTCAGCAGCAGACCTTGCAACAAGGAAAGATGACTTTAATTTGGACTGCATAACTTTTTTTTAGAACTTCTTTTCTGCCAATTCACCTTTTTTTAGTTTTTAAAATTATTTTTAATATTTATTTTCCCTTTTGTTGTCCTTGTTGTTTTTGTTGTTGTAGTTATTGTTGTTGTTGATGTCGTCGTTGTTGGATAGGACAGAAAGAAATGGAGAAAGGAGGGGAAGAAAGACAGGGGGAGAGAAAGAGAGACACCTGCAGACCTGCTTCACTGCCTGTGAAGTGACTCCTCTGCCGGGGGGCTCGAACCGGGGTTCTCACGCCAGTCCTTACGCTTTGAGCCACGTGCGCTTAACCCGCTGCACTACCATTGGACACCCTCCAATTCACTTTTAAAATAATTTCTTTATGGAGAAAATGAGAAATAAAAAAATGTAAGCAAGAGAAGCTGAACAGGGTAATGCAGGAGGCAGTGTGGAGTAGAAAGGACAAAGAAAAATTGCAACAGCTGCTTTGCTTATCTGAAGGTTTTTAACTTGACTCTTGTTCACATCCCAGGTGACCAGCTAATAAAAATAATTTAAGCTTTAACAAAACAAGGATAATTTATAATGTGAAAACTGTAGTCTGGCACTTGTATCAGCAGCAGAAACAAGATTTCTGAACATTCCTTAGAGGGAATGAAACTACCAGGGGCATACAATTTAATAATAACCTTCTTTCCATTTTACCACACCACCCGAATTCCCCAGCCCCAATTGCCTATTCAACAATAACATCAAAATCTTGAAGCAAACTTATAAAATTTCTGGTTTCACTGTTGGATTGTCCATTATATTTTTACAGCAATCCTAATATAGATCATTTTACCTTTTGCACAGAATATCTAAAGATACAGGCATTAATATTTTGTTTTAAATAAAGCTATGAGTACCACAAATCTATAACCATTCAAAATGCACAATTTAAAAATAACTAATTCCATTTTTTTCAACACAAATATATATTGTATACTTCAGATATATGTTTTCCTAGGATATGAACCACTTGAAATTGTGCTATTTCTCAGAAAGGGCATTTTCAATATTTTTATCACTACTGAATGAAAGCAAAAATTCATTTGCTAAATGGAAATCTACTGTCATATAACATATTATATGAAATGAACATACACATGGAGATTAATAGAAAAAAGCACACATCAGCTTCATAGCAATGTCACGCTTAAAATGAACATACATTTTTATTTTGCCTTGAGGAAACACAGATTGTTTTGTTTTAATGGCTTCCAGCCATCTCTATTATATAGCACAAAGACTCAAAGGGGAAAGCAGATTTTAATGCTCAGCACAATATTATAAGGAAGAAGTTTTAAAGTGCTGATTAAGCAAATGTTTTTGGACTAGTCTACATTTGTGTTTGAGTCACTCTGGAACGAATATTTAACTATTAAAGTGATCGTCTGGACATTATCTAAAATCTGAAGTTCTTTTTTTTTTTTAAATATTTATCCCCTTTTGTTGCCCTTTTTTTTTTTAATTGTTGTAGTTATTGTTGTTGTTATTGATGTCGTCATTGTTGGATAGGAGAGAGAAATGGAGAGAGGAGGGGAAGGTAGAGAGGTGGAGAGAAAGATAGACACCTGCAGACCTGCTTCACTGCCTGTGAAGCGACTCCCCTGCAGGTGGGGAGCCGGGGGCTCGAACCTGGATCCTTAAGCTGGTCCTTGTGTTTTGCACTATGTGTACTTCACCTGCTGTACTACCACCTGACTCCCTAAAATCTAAACTTCTATGAAGATGTACTTGTAATGACAGAAATTGTTCACTTAAAAAACTAGTTTGAGCTTCTGAAGAAGAAATTAAATCTATTATTGGCAGGCAGTAAGTTTAACCAATCTTTAAAAACTCAGGATCAGATAACTCCTTGGAAACATACAAGATTTCATCGGTAGGCAACTTGCCTTTCTCTACAACTCCAATTGATAATTTCAAGAGTGAGAAACAGGATGAAGCTTCTTTTACTCTGGGATCTTCACTAAACAAATTCAACTTTCTGGTGCTCGGTTTCTGCACTATGGATGTCAAAATATCAGTACTAATTGTCACAGGTTGTTATTAATATAAAATGGTATAATAAATTCAAAACCATCTGTAGATATAAATAATAAGAAAAAATTGTATTAACTTTGGTTGGAAATGTACCTCAGGAAATAGAATGTGTGACGCCCCAGCTTTGATCACTGACACCATCTATACCACAGCAGTGCTTCGGTCTCTTTCTCTCTTAAAATAAGTAACTAAATAATGTTTTAAAAAGATATACTCAGGCTGCTGGGCAGTGGCACACCTGGTTACTCACACACATTACCATGCACAAAGGCCATGGGTTTGATCCCAATTCCCCATCTGCAGGGAGAAACTTCCTGAGAGGTGAAGAAAATACTTCAGGTGTCTCTCTCCTTCTCTATCTCCTCTCCCCCTCACAAGTTCTTTCTGTTTTTTTTTTTTTTTTTCAGATAGAAGGAGAAGGAGAAGGAGAAGGAAAAAGAGGAGAGGAGGAGGAGGGGGAAGGAAAAGAAGGAGAAGGAGAAGAAGGAGAAGGAGAAGGAGAAGGAGGAGGAGGAGGAGGAGGAGGAGGAGGAGGAGGAGAAGGAGAAGGAAAGATGGAGAATAAAATGGCCACCAGGAATGGTGGATTTTCTGTGCAGGTGTTGAGACCCAGCAATAACCCTAGTAGCAATAAATAAATAAATAAATAAATAAATAAATAAATAAATAAATAAATAAAGTTTCCAGACCCCTCTGAATACTTTGGGCAGTGATACACTCAGTTAAGTGCACATAGTATGAAGCTCAAGGACCCATGAAAGGATCCCGTTCAGCCCCCAGCTCCCCACCTGCAGGGTGAAGTGGTGAAGCAGGTCTGCAATTCTCTTTTTCTCTCTTGCTCTCTAGTTCCTCCTCCTCTCTCAATTTCTCTTTGTCCTATCTAATAAAGTGAAAAAAATGGCCACCAGAAGTAGTGGATTTGTAGTGCAGGCACCTAGCTCCAGCGATAACTTTGGAAGCTAAAAACTAAATTGAATTAAAATTAAAATGTATTCATAGAAAACTCATATAATTTGTGCAAAATATTTTAATGGATTCATGACCGAGAAACAAGAAGACTGAAATTGTGATTTGTCCTTGGAACACCTGGGTTCAAATCCAAGCAAAAATAATAGCTAGTTCTGTTTCCAGGGACAATTTTGCTAGTGATTTTAAGCTTTCATTTTTATATACCTAGTGTGGATTTAATGCCTAATGGGATATTACATAGTAATACCTATTAGAATAAATGACAGTCAACTGACAATATACAGGTAAAGATATTGTTTAATACTATTGTATTAAACAATTTATGGTATTAATATTACTGTATTAAACAATTTATGGTATTAATTTAGTAATTAATTGATTGATTAATTAATTGATTGATTAAACAATTTATGGTATTAATACTACTGTATTAAACAATTTATGGTATTAATTGATGGTATTAATACCATCATCTTTCAAAAAGAATCTTTGCTGATCACAGACTAATATCATCACTTCTATCACAAATTGACCTCAAAAAGCTAAATTTTATATCATACCCATACTTAGTTGAAATTACTTCTTTAAAAAAATTGATTTTCTTCAGAAGTTACAAAATTTTTACTCCAAAATTTTTACCTTTTTATTAGTGATTTAACATTGTTTTACAAAATTATAAGATAACAAGGGTATAATTCCACACCACCATATCTGTGTCCCCATCACTCTCCAGCAGAAACTGGTTACAAATATAGGTTGACTTTCTACATATATCTATTATCTACCTATCTTTATATATATATATATATATATCTAAAACTATAATCTTTAACTATAACTATATCTATCTTTAACTATATCTATCTATAGTTATATATATATTTCCCTCATTTTTAGACACTTTTACAGTCCTGCCTTTACTTCCTTTCTAAGCCTGTTATTCCTTCTGAATGTGCTTTTTTCCCCCCTCTCATCTCTCATATAAAGGAAACAGTACCTTTCAGTGATGGTAAGAAAACAAAGATTCCTGATGACAAATGTTTCAGGTTCTGGTAGAACTGGGGTTCAGAGCCTTCTAATCATCTTCACCTATCATTTCCTCCCATTGTATGGGCCAAAATTCTTTTGGGGGTGCAAAAGGCGGGGCTTCTCCAAATTTTGTCTCTTTCTCAGTGCTGGCAAAATAATCTTTAGATGGCTGTAGTAAGGGACAAAATTATTATATCAGTGATCTAGAGCATCAAAAGAATAGTCACCGACAGAGCAGATATTATGGGAACACTGTACTTTGTTGGGACTCTGCAGGGCTCTGGGGAGTGGGGCTCCAGGACACACTGGTGGTGGGGTCGTCTGCCCAGGGAAGTCCAGTTAGCATCATGGTAGCGTCTGGAACCTGGTGGGTGAAAGAAGAGTTAACATATAAAACCAAACAAATTGTTCACTAATCATGAACCTAAAGACTTGAATAGTACAGATGAAGATTGGGGGTGGGGTGGGGAGGGGAGATTATGTCATGGATGGAAAAAGGACCAGAAAGCTGGATCAGGGAAGAGAGTAGCTCCCAAATATGGGAAAGGCGTATAAATATTGTTGACTGTAAACCCCACTGATTTGATCAGATCTTGGACCCATATTCAACTTACGAGCCTATGTAGTCTCTGCATCCTTGTAGATCTGAGCTCACATTCTGTGGTCATGAGTAGGAACATTCCATGCTGCCATAGTATCTACTCAGATAGTGAAAATGATGATCCTAAAACAATATTATGAACTGACCTATAATTTTCAGAATGTTAAAATGAATTATTTTATTTTTAATTTTTAGTCCATAATGTGAAATTATCCAGGGCATTTATATCTGAAATATACATTGCAACTCCTAGTCCCTTAAACTTAAAACTGGTTTATTTAATATTAAAATTATAACTTATTATTGTATATAAGAAAAGGCACAGTATATATATATATTTAAATATTTGTTTATTTCCTTTTTGTTGCCTTTATTGTTTTTATTGTTGTTGTAGTTATTATTAATGTTGATGTCATCATTGTTGGATAGGATAGAGCGAAATGGAGAGAGGAGGGGAAAACAGAGAGGGGGAGAGAAAGATAGACACCTGCAGACCTGCTTCACCACCTGGGAAGTGATTCCCTTGTAGGAGGGGAGCCGGGGACTTGAATCAGGATCCTCATGCTGGTCCTTGTGCTTTGTGCCACATGTGCATAACCCACTGTGCTACGCCCGACTTCTGGCACAGTATATTTTTATAGTATAAAGAAAACTGGTATTCTTAGCTTTCTAATATTTATATACATTTTAAATTATGTGTTCACTAAGACTACTATATAAAAGTGAAAAATTAAATAAAAGTATACCATCAGTATTCAGTCTATATCCATTTAAAAAAATAAATGCCATAATAGGTTATAAAGTAATTAAGTCAGGTACTATGATGAGTTAATATTCAGCATTATAATACTTCTTTTAATACTTAAATCTTTTTAGATTCAGTATCTAAAATAAAACTGTTTGGGGGCATTATTTATAAAACAAAGTAGGTCACCATGTTATTTATTTTGCTTGTAGGCCATATCTATTAATATCTAAACTTGTTTTACTTCAAGAAGCTCTGACGACCTTCAATATGTTAAGTAGAATTAATGGAGAAAGCTGTTTCTCAGTGCTTGAAGTTATTTTGTTGTGGTCAAGATATTTCTAGAATTGCTATGAATTATCAAATAAGAAAACTAACTCTAGAAACTTAAAATAATAAATGCTGCTATGTTCTGCTTCTTTCTAAATTCCTTCAGACTTACTATTGAAGAGCATTTGAACTAGGGAAAATAATCCCAAAAGGTTTGAAGACCAAGCCTCTCCTACCAAATAGCAGTCCTACAGCATTACAATAATAATAGCAATAATCCATCAATCACTGTTGAATAATGTATGTGAGAAATAGAAATATAGAAAATGTTACTGAAAAAATACTGAGACTTTTAATCAGTTGTATAAGCCCTATATCTCTTTGATATGTGAAAACATGAATATTATATACATTCCTATGTGAATAACTTAAAGAAGAAAACACTGAATTCAGAAAGTGAGAGCACTGATCATAAACTTATTGAAAAATAATAAGGTTATTTATGATTTAGATTTAAAGGTCTCATAACAAGAAACGTTTTTAATTATAACTACATACCTCTTTCCTTCCAAGAGGATATACTGACAAAGAAAACAAGTGCTTTAGGAATGTGACCCACAGGCTTTGGTATAAAATATAAATAGAACATCTTACCTCAGTGCTATAAATAACCATGTAAGTCAAGATCTACACATTAATTTCAAATATTTCTATTTTTAGAAATCTTATGTTAACATGTTATAGAAAAGTATCGTACAGGTATTGATAGCTAAGATATAAGTAAATATATGTCTTGAATATAATCATTGGAAATCAGTTCTTTATTCTCTTGAAAGCAAATGGGTCACTAAGTTCAATTGTCTTTGTGAGATCGGTGACTTTTTATGCATATTTTCACACTACTTCATAGTATCATTTTGTGAAAATATGACATTTGCTTTAGAAATTTTTGGTGAATCTTAATAATATTCAAGACTTAATTCTGTAAAATATTCATGCTACTACCTAAAATAATTGTAAATAAGAAACTGAAGTGGGAGGTAGATAGCATAATGGTTATGCGAAGACACTCTACTGCCCAGGCTCCAAAGTCCCAGGTTCAGTCTGCACCACCATAAGCCAAAGCTGAACAGTAACAGTGCTCCGGTAAGGAAAAAGAAAAAGAATAAGAAAAGAAAGAAAGAAGTTTGATAGGATTTGCATTACTGTCTCTTTCATTTCTAGTTGAGCAGTTTATACATTAATACTGAATTCTATTTAACCAGTCTATTGCAGGAGTTAATTCCCTTAATGTCTACTCTATTTGTATTTACTTCAGTTCTGTCCTGTATATTCAGTTCTGATTTAGCTCTGATAGTGATCTTGTGAGTAATTACATTTTACTTCAAGTGATTTATCCATCAGTTACTATCAAATATTTTCTTTGAAAATAAGTCAGTCTCTATTCTCATTTGTTTTCTCTTTCTTTTGTTAATAATCAAATGAGCATTACACCTCAAAAAATAAGATTCAAACATGGTTGTTGTTAGTTATATAATAGTTTGTATTGTAAATTCATAGGTTGAATTATTTTCTAAATAAATACATATAACTTGAATAAAGAACGAAGAGAGAGTTAAACTAGTACTAGAAAGGAAGGGGGTGAAAATGGAATGGTAACTATGGTACAAAACAAGAACTAAAGAGTTGGAGAAATAGTGAAGAAACTTGTTTAATCCAAGGCATGTTGAAGATTTTATATTACAAGGAATATTCAGGCTTCTGAATTCCTGGCTTTATACTTAATGAATATTAACTTAGGTTCTAAGCCTCTGCTATCCACAACTGGTGTTATGGGGCAGTGATTAGAGTATGTACATTCTCTTGATGTGTCATGTGTTTGAAGGAACCACCCCTCTTTCAACCCAAAGAGTCCTGGTAAAACTATAATCATTGAAACCTCCCCATAGCTATAAGAATGTGCATATCACTAAGACTGAATCAATAATTCTGAGTTATATTGAATGCAGCTGTAGTCCCAAAGACAGCTCTGTGACGTGAGAGAGAAGCCAATAATTTGTTTCTAGATATAACCACTGTAAGAAAGAACCACCTTTCCCAAGCATATAAAGTTTTACCAGGTTTCCTCTTTCTTACTATGTGGAAAGGGTCAGTACTATAGAGTGAAGTCAGGCAATATAAGTTAGAGCAGGGAGTGGAGAATGTGAGACAACTACATTTGAGTTCCTACGTCCAACACTGCATGCAAGAATCAATTTTATTTTTGAATTCTTATTTATATGAAGTAATATACTAAACCCCTCAGTTTAAGTCAGTTTTATTTGGAAATAAGTCACTTACAACCGAGTGTTGATTAATACTGTTATTCAATCACTGTGAGAAAGATCAAGATAGTAACAGAAGTAAGCAAAAAAAAAAAAAGTTAGACAATATTATAGAATTATTTTTATTCATGCAACATAAAAATTCTAAAAATAAGAATGTAAGTTAAAGAGGGCTTGGAGGAGTTTGACTGATTTAATGTCACCAACTTCATGTCTTGTGGAATATTTCTGAGGTAAAAAAATGAAAATAATGGACTTGGGAGATAATAGAATGACCTTGCAAAAAACTTTAATCTCCAGCACCACCATAAACCAAAACTGAGCAGTTCTCTGGTCTCACTCTCTCTCTCTCAAATAAAATAAAACATTTTTTAAAAAGAAATGAATGGAGTTGGTCGGTAGTGCAGCAGGTAAAGAGCAAGGACCGGTGTAAGGATCCCGGTTTGAGCCCCCAGCTCCCCATCTGCAAGGAGTCACTTCACAGGCGGTGAAGCAGGTCTGCAGGTGTCTTTCTCTCCTCCTCTCTCCACTTCTCTCTGTCCTACCCAACAATGACTGCAACAATTAAAAAAATGACAAAAAGGAATAAATAAATATAAAAAAAGAAAGAAAATGGAATGCTAGTAAGGCAAGAGCTACCCATTTTGATAATTTGCTAAGAAAACACAAGACAAAGTAATTATGTAATTGTCTTCAGTCTTCATGTTATCACTTGAGAGAGTTCTTTTTTTAAAATAATGTTTCATCTTTTCAGGAAATAAAAACAACAAATTTGTTTATTTTATTATATTTTTACCAGCGCAATGCTCAGTTCTGGCTTATGATGATGCTGAGAATTGAACCTGGGACCTTCAGTGCTTCAGATAAGAAAGGATTTTTGCATAATGATTATGCTATCTTACCAACCTCAAAATAATAAATTTAAGTATATAAAGATGGCCAAAACATAAACATTTGACATGGAAATTCTTAAATAAAATCAAATTCTACCTCCTCGCTTCCTGACAATGTACGTACACTATCAACGTACTAGGTAATTTCAGTGACTTCACTAGATAAAAATACACAATATGGGGGTCAAGTGGTGGTGCTCCTGGTTGAGCACCTGTGTTACAATGCACAAGGACCTGGGTTCAAGTTCTCTGTCCCCACCTGCAGGAGGAAAACTTCACGAGTGGTAAAACAGGTCTTCAGATGTCTCTCTGTCTCTCTCTCTCTCTATTTCTCCTTCCCTTCTCAATTTCTGGCTGGCTCTATCAAACAGATAAATATAAAAATAATAAATAAATAGAGTAAAATAATTCAAAAGAATACTCAGTTATTCTGAATATTTGGTTGCAAATAAACAACAGCATTGTTGACAGGACAAATGATTCTCCTCTGAAAAAAGTAGTTATTATAATTGCCTAGTTTACAAATAAAAGATGAAATAAATTTCAATGACAAAAAAATATAAAATCCCACATCAAAAGTTGGCTGTATCCTAAGGAACCAAACACACCCATCCAAAAAGATCTGTGTATACCTGTGTTCATAGCAGCACAATATGTAATAGCCAAAACCTGGAAGCAACTCAGGTGTCCAACAGCAGATGAGTGGCTGAGCAAGTTGTGGTCTATATACACAATGGAATACTACTCAGTTATTTAAAAAAAGTGATTTCACTGTTTTCTGCCTGTCTTGGATGGAGCATGAAGAAATCATATTAAGTGAAATAAGTCAGAAACAAAAAGATGAATATGGGATGATCTCATTCACGGGCAGAAGTTGAAAAACAAGATCAGAAGAGAAAACACTAAGCAGAACCTGGACTGGAGTTGGTGTACTGCCCCAAAGTAAAAGTCTCTGGGGTGGATGCAGGGGAGAGTACAGGTCCTGAAAAAGGATGATAGAGGTCCTAGTGGGGGTTCTATTGTTATGTGGAAAACTGAGAAATGCTATGCATGTAAAAACTATTGTATTTACTGGCAACCGTAAAACATTAATCCCCCAATAAAGGGGAAAAAAATGTTTAAAAAAATAGTCGACTATCTTCCAGGTGGAATTTTAAATAAAGGAGAGATTGGCTTCAGGTGCATTGTAAAAAACATTTGTGTGCTTGTGAGAGATAATTCCAAATTCTTACAATTCTTACTGTACAAAATTGTACTAAATAGCTGAGAAACATTAATGCCAAACTGACTAAAAAAGTGCCCTCCTTGCCAATGTACAATAACTCAGTCCAGATGCCTGTTGAATCACAATGCAATTTGATAGAAAGTATGGAAAGACCATCTTTGGGGTGGGGGAAGCTTGAGAGTTGTCTGGAGACTAGTTTCTTTGGCAGTGATTAACAGTTTGGTAATGAGGGTCTGTTGTGTGGAGATGAAAATCCAAACATTGTGTCAAATGGTTAGCTGCTCTTTTAGTGACCCCATAGTACCCAGCTTGCTAAACCAGAGGGGCAGGGTGGTGAGGAGAAGGAGAGAAGCTAAAAACATGACAAAAGATTTCAAAACTCTAACCTTTATATAAAGACAGAAAGCTGCAGTCTATAATGGTCAGCCAACTGCTCTTTTATAACCTGCTCTTCCAATAAGGGTGTCATTATTTGCTAGTAACAACTAAGACATCTAAACAAAAAGAGGAAGAAAGCTAAGACTACATGTTCAGGAGCTGTTGACTTTGTAAACAAAATAACTTTTTGAATGAAAAAAAAATAAAGTGATTTGAAAAAGAAATAGCTTGGGTTAGCAAGACAGCTCACTTGGATAGTCTGCCTGTTTTGTCACATTACATGCACACAGGTCAAGTCTGGCACCCACATTAGAAGGAGTTTCAATGCTGTGGTATCTTTCCCTCTCTCATACTTTGTCTCTGTCTCTCTTTCCATCTAGTTGAGAAAGTAAACTTGAAGTGGTAAAGCCCTGGCAACAAGTGTGTGTGTGTGTGTGTGTGTGTGTGTGTGTGTGTGTAGTCAACTATCTCATTAACGTTCTCATTTCATCCTCAATTTCAGGCCTTTAGCTCACTCTCTATGAGATAAACATAATTCTGTAGAAAACAAAGGGAAAAAAAAAAAAGAAACTAACTGCTCAGAAAACCTGAAAGGAAAATCAAAACAACTGTAAGCTTCAGTGTCTTTATATTTGTTGGCTTGAGGTCAATCTGTTATGAGATGTCTTGGATCTGTTGTTTAAATGGCTACTTTTTCTTAGTTACACATCCAGAGCTGTGCTATTCATAGGAATACAGATACACTGGGCGTGAATTCCATATCTGTCAATTAATATGGCCTGGGTAGGTCAATCCATTCAAATTTCTAATAATAATATATATAATACCTTCCTTTCAAACTTATTTTAAAGGCTGAATGAGAAAACATAATGTTTTATGCATAACAGAACCATAAACTTGAACCATTTCTTCCTCTACTTTTGTCCAGTTTATTGAGCTCTATTATTATTATCATCAAATTATTAGAGTTCAAAAATGCACCTTTAACAACATCATCTTCTAATATTGTGACACAGTTTGTATCTGTATGTTGATACATTTTAAAATTTAGGTAGACAATAAGCATCAATTAATTTTAGCATAAGCACACAAAGAAAAGAAAAATAATAATGTGAAGACTAGACATCCCAGTAATCAAGCTTCTTTTATTAAAATATCTGTAAATAAAATTAGTGTATATTTTAACTTAATATACAATATTAATATATAAGACTCAAGATTCACATAGATAATGTGAACCCCCAGAAAATGTCCAAAGTGGATTTTGGCTAACATCATCTGGACAATTGCCTCAGTAATAGAAAGCCAAAGAAAAGAGACTCTGGGCCAAAGGAAGCCTATGAACATAAACATGAAACTACTGCACTCTGAGGAAATTAGTGAAAGAGTCAAATACTGATCCAGAAGCTCTCTGTCTAGTTTTATCAGGGGGATAGTCTATTGCTTTATGCAGGCATCTGTTTTTCATATTTTTTCATTAAAGTTTACAGTGGAATGAAGATGTTGATAAACAGGGAGAGTAGGTACTTGTTGGGGTAAGGAGTGAAATGAAAGATGTCTTGTTTTCCCTTTAATTTTGGTGTTAACTTAAAAACTCTCTGAAAAATTCTTAACAACAACAATAAACATGTCGAAAGATATGAATAAGAGAAGGGGTCCTGAATTGGCCTTGAGAGAGCTCGGGGGAGGGGGGGCTAAGCTGCAGACTACTCTGTGGACCCCAGAGCACCTCAAGCCACTAAGTTACAGAGGCTACCCTGACACCAACCTGAAATCCCCTAACAGAAGACCTCACCAGCGTATCCTGAAATCCCATCTCTCCAGAGCCCTGCCCCACTAGGGAAAGATAGAAATGGGGTGGGAGTGTGGATCCACTTGCCAACACCCATGTTCAGAGGAGAAGCAATTACAAAAGCCAGACCTTTCACCTTCTGCACCCCATAATGGTCCTGGGTCCATGCTCCCAGAGGGCTCCAGATGCCATCAGGATGCATCTATCCCTCTGGGATAGAGAATGGGAAAGCTATTGGGGATGGGATGCATCTATCCCTCTGGGATAGAGAATGGGAAAGCTATTGGGGAGGGGATGGGATATGGAGATTGGGTGGCAGGAATTGTGTGGAGTTGTACCCCCCCCATCCTATGATTTTGTTAATGTCTCCTTTCTTAAATAAATAAATAAATAAATAAATAAATAAATAAATAAATAAATTTTTAAAAAAAGAATAGGAAAGCTGGGAGTCCAGTGGTAACGTAGCGGGCTAAGCGCACTTGGTGCAAAGCACAAGGAGCAGCCTAAGGATCTCGGTTCCAGCCCCTGGCTCCCCATGTGCAGGGTAGTTGCTTCACAGGCGGTGAAGCAGATCTGCAGGTGTGTATCTTTTTTCTCCCCCTCTCTGTCTTCCCCTCTTCTCTCCGTTTCTCTCTGTCCTATCTAACAAGTACAATATCAACAACTACAACAACAATGAAAAACAACAAAGGCAACAAAAAGGGGAAAAAAAACGAAGAGGAAAGTTTTCAAGGGAGGGCATGGGATATGGAACTCCGGTAGTGGGAATTGTGTGGAATTGTACCCGTCTTAACCTATGGTTTCGTCAATATTTTTTATTTTATAAATAAAAAAAGAAATAAGTGCTAAATAAAATACAAAAAAAAAGATATGAAGACAATAAAAGTACTCATGCAAATACTGACTCCTTACCCTCTTTCAAAATATCCTTCTATGAATTGATTAAACTTTCTTACATTTTATGTAAATTAGATACTGTCACGACAGAGTAAATAAGCTTTATCTTGGATAGAAAGTTTGTTTACTTATCTTTAGTAAATAGTTTTTTTTTTTTTTTATATCCACTTCTTAAACTGGGGTTTTTAATGTCATGTTCACAGGTAGCTTGGTCTGAACATAAAATTTAGATGATGATGATAGGAAAATACATTTTTGTTTTCACTATTTCTAGCTAAAATGTAATATTTTCTTGATTGTGAGCTTCATATATCATAGATGTTGCATATTATGGTTATTGCAAATGTTGAAATATCACTGGGAGTCATCCCTTAAAACTAGTATAGTCATGAGCTTTTTGGAATATAACTAAAATAGGACTACTAACTATCTACAAAATGGAGACCCCCCCAACTCTTCATATCAACTTTTTCATCCTTTAGGTTCATGATTAGTCAACAATTTTTTTTTGGCTCTATATGTTAACTCTTTTTTCAGCCACCAGTTTCCAGATGCTAACATGATGTCAACTGGACTTCCCTGGACAGACGACCCCATCAATGTGCCCTGGAGCCCTGCTTTCCCAGAGCCCCATCCCACTAGGGAAAGAGAGAAACAGGCTGGGAGTGTGGATCAACCTGCTAACACCCATGTGCAGCGGGAAGAAATTACAGAAGCCAGACCTTCCACCTTCTGCACCCCATAATGACTGTGGGTCCGTACTCCCAGAGGGATAAAGAATAGGGAAGCTATCAGGGGAAGGGATGGGATACAGAGTTCTGGTAATGGGAATTGTGTGGAGTTGTACCCCTCTTATCCTATGGTTTTTGTCAGTGTTTCCTTTTTATAAATAAAAATTAAAATAAAAAAGAAATTATTGTAGTTATTAGGCAGCAAATGGACAGAGGAAAAATAAGTGCATGACCCCTACAATCAGTCAACATTTTCATTTGTTTTAATTCATGAACTATGTGAACACTTCACAGATCTATCAAGCTGGTATAGTAGAATTTCTCTGTCTGTGGCCCTACATATTCTAATGTAACCATTACTATTTTTAAGGCAGCAATGGTATTTGACTAGCAAAGATGATGAAGCTAGCAACTACCTTTTGTTTTAAAACTCTAATAGTACTTCAACTAGTCCTAAATAGCATTTGATTATAGAGCAATGACAATAGTTTTCCTAGACATTTTCACAATCCATTCTCTTCTATTAAAATATTTTTCTTTCTCCAATAAATTACCCTTAAACCTGTAACGCAAGATACAGAAAAGTATGCAGAGTGTATTATGTTCAGATTCAGTTAGTCTCACGACAAGTAAGAGAATATGATAAATGAGAAGCTTTATCTTAGGCTAAATTTGCCACATGGCTAAAAGTGTATAAAGAATGGGAGTTGGGCGGTAGCATAGAGGGTTAAGTGCACGTGGCACAAAGCAAGGACTGGCATAAGAATCCCGGTTCAAGTCCCCTGCTCCCCACCTGCAGCTGAGTCGCTTCACAGGAGGTGAAGCAGGTCTACAGGTGTGTCTATCTTTCTCTCCCCCTCTCTGTCTTCCCCTCCTCTCTCCATTTCTCTCTGTCCTATCCAACAAGGACGGCATCAATAACAACAATAATAACTACAATGATAAAACAAGGGCAACAAAAGGAAATAAGTATTAAGAAATTAAAAAAAAGAAAAAAGTGTATAAATGTAGTAACTATATATTGAATAAGAATCATTCCTTTAAAAAAAGAAAAGAAAAGAAACACTGCCACAAGAAGAAAAGCTCATTTCACTATACTAGGGCACTTTCGGTGCTCTGGTTTCTTTTTCTTCTCTCTGTGTTTCTGTCATTCTCATTCTATCTCAGAAGTCTTTAGTGCTATAGTGTTTTGTTCCCCCTCTCTGTCTCTCCATTTCTCTCACTTTTTATTTGAAAAAATTCAACCCTGAACAGGAAAACTCACTGTCAGAAAAAAGGAAAAAGAAAACAAAAGTCTTGAAGGAAAGCTTTTCTTCTTAAAGCACTGACACGTAATGGGCTCAATCTTAACACTGTGGTTGGCTCTTCTCTAGAGAGCAGTTTACCCATGCTGTTTTTATTTGTTTGTTTATATGTGCATATTTAAAATTGTCCCACGAAATATTTTTTATTTTCTCTAATAAATCTGGAGAACGAATTGCAGATAAATTGTGCAGATAAATTGTGTTTCTATTTCAACCCACCTAATAATATAACCTTATATATGCAAAATTTTTACTTTCCATTTTTGAGCTAAGATCTTGGAAAATAGATATTTAAGTTATTTCTAGGAATAAAAGAGATACTTTAAAAACCAATATTCATTTCAGATTATTTATAGCACTAAATTGTACTAATTCAGTCTTTTAGGTAGTGTCTTGTCTAAATTCTTAAAAAAGGAAAATGATTCTGCATTTAACAAAATTAAGAGAAATAAAGAAATGCTATCATTTTTCTTAGCGTATCAATGAGAATACCATATCCACTAAGAAAACAAGCAGACACAAAGAAGATTATGATGAGGGATATTTACGAAAAGCAATCTATTGGACTGTATTTTCAAACACTGTATTTTTTTCTAGGTAAAGATTCTAGTGCTTTGAAAATAATAAAATATCAATATGCAACTAGAATATTGTGAAGTGATTGTCTTCCTATGGCATGAATACCAAAGCAACTCACTTATCCTTTCATCCACAAGAGTTTGTTGTAGACTCCAGGCACTGAATACAGAAATGAACAAGATAAATAAAATTTCTGCCCTCACAGAACTTGCATTGTATTAGTAAATGACACCCATATGTTAACATGATTAGAGCAATGATTGATTCAATTAATTAATGGCAAATAAAATAAAAATAATATATAACCGCTGGGAGATAAATATTGATAATATAGGACAATGAAAACATTTAAAAATTCTAGGTTCTATTTAAAGACTAAATTAGTATGTAGTAGAATAGGAAACAGACATTAGAAGAAACAGGTCACGGAGTGTCTTTATTCTAAACATGATGAGAAGCCTATATGGAGGGGTTTAGAGGGGACTCACTATTCTTTTTTTTGACATTTGAAATATGGCTGCAAAGTTTTAAATATCATACTCTTTCATAGTTTATATTTTGAAAAAGAAATTAAACATTTGATTTTTACTGTCTTTAGAAAAATCAATACAATACTTCCAGCAGCATCTTTTAACTCTTTGTTATCAATTGTAGTAATATTCTATAATCATAGAAAGGATGTATGGACACCAATAAATTAAGATCTTGGCCAGTGCATTTATTTTATCATTCAACTCTCACCTGTTTTGTTTCTTCTCTGAAATGTCTATGCTATTTTCATAAAACTGAGAGAATGTATGATTACTCCCTATATGAATGGTAGTAGACTGGATTATTGGTTATGATTGTCAATATTGTGAAAGATTTAGCTGAAAAAGTACCTTTAAAGTTATCATAAAAATAGTAAAATTTGCCTAGATTATTCTTGGAAGTATCATTGACCTTTGGAAAATAATTAAGTCGGTATATGAAATATTGAAAAAGAATCTCTTATTTTCTAGCTTATCACATCTTTTCTGACTACCCAATATGGGACAAATACTGAAGAAAATTTTAGATACATAAAGAATTTAATATATTGTTCTGTATTTTAAAGAACTTGCGGCTTATGAACATGCTTGTGGTAGGTAAACTAAAGTGCTCAACCTGAGAATATAGGATAAGGAAAACTTTCATAAAATTTGTGCAATAGGCAGGCAAAATAATTCAGCTAGTCTGCAATGCATGTGATCCAGGTTTAAACCTAACTCCCACAGGGAAAACTTCAGTGCTGTGGTTTCATTTCCTCTCCCTCTCTCTCTCTCTCTCTCTTTCTCTCTCTCTCTGTCCTATCTGAACAGAAAAAGTCAGCCAGGCATAGCAATGAACAACAACAAAAAAATATGTGCAGAGCAATCAAATTGCTTTCTTAGTCATGTATTTAGTAATTTAAGTAATTTTGATTCATAGAACAGAATGTGTTGTAGTGGGGGAGGGGAGGTATAGTAAGTCAAAGATGTAACAAAGAATGGCAAGACCACAAGCAAATAAAAGTGAAAATATGTCATGATACAGCAATGGCACTCTTAGGCATAAATCTAAAGGATGCACAAGCACTAACGGAAAAAATATATTTATGTTAATATTTCATTATTAATATGTTAATAGCTGTACTATTCATAATAATAAATAAAGTATGGAAGCAACCAATGACAGATGGCTCCATAAAGAAGTTAGATGAATTAAATTTAATGGAATACTACTCTACAAACAAAAAGATAAGATCTGTATTCTTTGGGACAAAGTTTGTAGAATTGAAGGTGATTATACTAGTTAAATAAGAGGTGAAAGACAACACTAACACGTAGCACAGTTCCTCAAGGAGACAGGTGACATAATAGAAATAATTCTCAGAGTTCAGCATAAAAGTTCTTTCTCTTGAAGCATTTCAAGTTGTACAAATTGGAGTATTTGACCTTTTGGAAAAGTGAAAATAACAAAACAGTATTGCCAATCTAATGCTACATGTAAATGACATAATTTGATTGTCTTCATACCTGCCACATAGTCGGGCTGGTTCCCCCTATTGTTCTATAGACATAATAAACTTTCTTCTGTGACACAGAACTAGATTAACAGTGGGCAGTTCTATGGCTGTTCTCAAGCTCAGAAATTAAAATGAGTATTAGATCTTATTTATACTATTTACTTTTCCCATGTGGGAGTTGGGGGGATTAATTAATGCTTAGGAAGCACTTTATGATTTATAGGTCAAGGGCGCTTGCAAATGCAATGGTGCCTTATTAAATGTTGCTACCTGTAGGTCACACTGCTTTTCCTCAACAACACTATGCAAGAAAAGATACACCTTTTAGGAAATCAGATTTTTTTTTTTCATGGTTTTCTTTTTTTTACCACCATGAGAGTTGTACAGTTTCAATGGGCAGTATTAAGATAATACTCCTTCTCATGAGACTTCTAGAAGAAATACCACAAAAACACTTTTCCCCTTGATGGCATTTATAGTTTTAATTATATAAAGGAAAGAGAGAGACAGACTGGGAAGTATGAATCTATCTGTCAGCACCCATGTTCAGCAGAGACGCAATTACAGAAGCCAGACCTTCCACCTTCTGCACCCCATAATGATCCTGGGTCCATACTCCCAAAGGGATAAAGAATAAGGAAGCTATCAAGAGAGGAGAGTGGATATGGAGTTCTGGTGGTGGTAATTGTGTGGGATTGTACCCCTCCTATAGTCTTGTCAACATTTCCATTTTATAAATAAAAATTTAAAAATTTAAAAATCTGGTGTTGTTATTACTCTAGTAAGATTGCCTTATGGAAATCCAAATAATTCTTGTGTTTAGTAGAGGGCAACAAGTGAGTTAGCTAGCTGATAGGAAAATCAAATTCTTAAGAAAATTCTAAGCAACATGTAAGTGTCATCTTCAAGGTAGGAATATGATTCAGAAATCAAATAAAGAAATACCACCTTAATAATTAAGTTATACGCAGTTACCAAAGGAGAATTATTTACTTTTAAACTGTAGATAGTAGCAACAGATTATATATTTTACTTCTAGAAAACTTGTTTCCAAAAAAGAATGGTATCAGTGCCTTGATAATTTGACAAGAAAACTGCTGTTTCCTCTACATTCCCTGTGAAACAAAAAATGTTTTACAATTTGAATGTAAACTAATAACTGTTGAATTAATTGGGCAGGGGTAGGTAGCATAATTGTTATACAAAGAAACTGTCCTGTCTGAGGTTCCAAAGTCCCAGGTTCAATCCCTTGCACCACCCTAAACCAGTGCTGAGCAGTGCTCTAGCAAAAGAAAAAAAAAAAGAATTAATCAGAATTATTTAAAGATGTTGTAATATAATAAAGTTTTAAAATAATAAAGTCTTGTCTGATTAATTAGCATCTATTCTCTTCTAATCTTCAATTTCATAGTGTTTAAATGTGAGAGAATAATACTTTTTTCATTTTCAGAGTGGATTAATAAAAGGTGAACTTTATATAAAATTTATGCCTCATAAAGTAGTGCTGCTGAAGATTAAATATAATTTTATATTTATAATAATGTATAATAGGAGTTTCCAATCTATGTAGGAAAGTAAAACCTAGGCAGAATTTTAAATTATATATTATGAAGTGAACATCTGTAAAATAGTAAATTAATTTTAAGCTATGTCAAAGTTTGCTATATGTTATAATTGCTTTACAGAACTAAATTTTCAACATGTTCACTTTTAGAAATTTTTATACTGAAGACAATAACTATTAAGTGTGCTATACATATAAGGTTGGCTTTGGTTGACTATATCACTGTTTTATTTTATTATCTTTATTACCATTTCAATCCTCTCCTAACTAATGAATAATAATGATATTGTATGAAACTATGCTCATTTTCTTCAAATTGGGATTAGGATTCTAACTCCAGCTACAAAATTCACACTATTTGGTGATCACTAAAGTAAATAATCTGGGCTAAATTCCTTTTTATGCTAGAAATGAAACTTCAGAGGCTCAGTAGTGGCACACGTGATTAAACAGACATGCTATCACCATACATGTTAAAATCCCCAGTCCACACGTGTAGAGGGGAAACTTTAGGGGTGGTGAATGAGTGCTGCGAGTGTTTCTCTTTCTCTTTCTCTCCCCCTTCTCTCTCAATTTCTCTTTGTCTCTATGCAAGATAAGTAAACAAAATGAAAAATTTTAGAAAGAATTGATACTTTAAGCTGAGAAGACCAGCGCGCGTGTGTATGTATGCAAACACACATACACAGAGAGAAAGAGACTGAGAGACTGGGTTATCTATAATGTCACTGGTAATTCTAAGAGACCCATCTTTGTTCTATTTTCTTTAAGTGAGATGCATTGGATCGACCTTCCCGTGGTGCATCCCATGAGTACCCATTCATTGGGGAAACTGACGATCCTTCCTAGCCGACTGAATCCACATGGATCCCAGTCACTTTCAAAGCCAGCAACAAGCAGCTCCTGACAGCTTTCAAGCTGTTGGTCCTGCTCTTCCAGTCCTCCAACTTAATGTGGAGGGGCTGTCCTTTGCCAAACACGTTCTTCTTTAAGTGAGAGGTGTGTGTATGTAAATGCATATGCATATTTCCATTTGAGTAACAGATAAATTGCTTGGAGAATTTTCAGCATCAGTATTCCATTAAAAGATCAAACATAGTTCTTGATTTCCCCTGGATTTGTTTAACTAGAAATTCAAGATTTTAAACCCATTCTTCTCTGACCCCTGCTTTGTTGGTGCTGCCACCTACAGGACGATATGGTGACAAAACAAAAACACAATCTTAAATGTACCTCTTTCCTTCTGTCCCTGTAGTACTAAGTTCTTTAAGCCACTTCTAACATTAAAAAAAAAAAAAAGAAGAAGAAAGGATATAGACATATGAACACATGTTCATATACTCGGTCTTTCTCAAAGTTTTGTCATTCATGTATCTGTATTTAGATGGCATACTTTTATTAACTCTACTGCAAGCATCCTAAATTGCAATGTGTCTATTTTATCCTTCAACCTAATTAATACATATGTTGCTGTTACTTTATCCCCACCCCTTTATTTAAAACCTAAAAAACACATGTAAGACATCACTCCACTGTTGAATTACCTTCCTGACCAATTTTTAAATTATCATTTGGTGGGTGGTAGTGGGAAGGGGTTGGGGGATGAGAGGATTTCCACTTAGTTTTCTCGCTCACTTAAGTAGTTCCAGGGACCAAACCCAGGGTCTCTCCCATTTATGCAATGTTGTTGTTTACTGGTGAGCCTGCTCTCTGGTTCCAGCTGCAGATTTCAGTTTTAAAAGTTAAAAAAGTGAGATTCTTTTCCCTATCATACATCTGGATTAGACTTTCATGTCCACTTTTACTCAGACTGAAATGTCAAGCTGAGCATTCATGTTTTAATTATATAGTACGCAGAAAAGTTTGAGTGACAAGGTGAATAAAGCTTTGGCTTCTTTCCAGAGAGAAACATATTTCATCTGACCTATAGTTCTATACAAAAAGAATAGTTTTGGTTCTGTTCCTAAGGGACTATGCTCTCTATCAGAAAAACTTCTGCATATAATTCAGCACAGCAGGCAGCCCTGTTTTTTAAGTATTAGAACACTATTTACAAAGAAAGGAAAATACTTCTCAAAGAGAGAAAGAAGACGATTCAACTTTCTTCTTAAGTGTTTGATTTACTAGAATAATTCACACTCAAGTTGTTTGTACTTTTTACCAGAGAAACAAGACTGTCATTTTGATAGCCATGAAACAACCATCTGTATTCCAATCAGCACCATTTCTTGCTTCACCCAACTTATTTGAATGTATTTCTGGAAATTAAACATAGTACCCCTCCCAGCCCCCCAAATTCCAAATCCTCCAGTCAATTTCACATTCAGTTAATTCAATTAATTTGTCTAAACTGCACCGAGAATAAACTAGGCCAGTCAATGTGTGACTTAGGTGACAGTTAAATTACTCATAGCTTCCTGGACAGCTCTGCTGAGATGTTTGAAATAAAACTAGAATTTGGCAGGAAATTATACCCTATGTAAAATGCTGGCTGCCAGAAATAGGAGACATAGAAGTGACCCAGTGTAGACTCCCTACTTTGTCATTTTTGGATAAAATTAGTTGAGAAAAGATTTAAAAAATAATAATTTTACCCACTAAAGAAAATTCCATAGGAAATGTAGAAATATTTAGAAAATGGTGATCAAAATTTAAATATATAACACATTTCCATCATACATAGACAAGAAGGCAACTGTAAGTGGCAGGGTGTTGAATGAAAACATAATTGTGGGTTTGATTTATGTAGACGGGTTGGGCAAAGCTGTTAAATAGGGGAGTGTGGAGCAATTCAGAAGCACATTCCTGACTATGTTCTGCTAACAGATTTACCAGTGCTCTTACATGGCTCACTTATTCGGGAATGGCACTTGTAAGACTACATTAGAAACTGGCAAGATTTCCCATCTAAATAGTAATTACTTGTGTCTCCAACCCCTTTTAGTACCGAAAACTTGTGAGTACTGATTTAGACTTTCTGCCTTGTTCTGACCTATCTTCCAGTTTGGGACTCCTCACTGTGTTTCTAATCTCTTTCTTTGTTGTGGTAATACTCTAAAATTTTGACACACACACGCACATGCACACGCACACGCACACGCACATGCACACACACACACACACACACCTTAAGTCATCTAGAAGTTGCCCATACTCCATTCCTATTTCTGAATCTTTATTCTGATGCTTTTCATCACAAATTCAAGAGTGCAGGAAAGAGGCAATGGCAAAAAGAAACAGGACTAGGCTAAATAATAGGAACAGATTGGAGAGAATAAGCTAAAAGTCAAATCTTAGACAAAATTTGTGGCTCCATAAAATGTTAAAATAGACAATTAAGGAATGCTTCAGCGAGATTCATGGTGGGAAATAGAGAAAATGTATTTCTTAAGCATTTTCTTGAGAAACTTGGAAACTGTCTAACTTTAAAGAACTGTGAAAGGAGATCATGGATCAAAACAGTGATACTGTGTGAGAGGATAGTGAGGGAAGTGGGAAAAAGTGTGATCAAAGAATGTGGAGGGAAATAACAGTCACATCTGGCAATGTCCCGGGCTGATCTAGGCTGCAGTTCCCTAGGGATCTGAAGACCCTCAGTACCACCCACTCTTAAAACTCTAGATGATTATTTTAGTGGTAATTAAACTGGGTTGAGTGTGTGTATGCACATTTTAATAAAGTGGGGCTTATGTAAAATTTTTTCAGGGAGAAAAAACATCTCCAGAGCAACAAGGATCATTCCCAGGCCCATTCTTCTCTTTCTCCTTCTGAAAAATAAATAAATAAATATAAGAACCTGACTATAATATCAAGTTTGAGGATTTCTGGATTAAGCCCTACTGTTAGGATCTTACACTTTTTAGAAATTAATTGGCTCAAGCAACATGACAGAAAGCAGCAACACAAAACTTCGAAGGATTTAGTTAAATCCTGAGTGGAGAGGTCCATCCTAAATTCACTGCCTATTGCTTATTAAACAAGTACTTACATGTATAAAAATCTGAAGTGGTTCTTTAACTATAAATTTCTGATTGGTTAGAAAAATAAGATAATCTTTAATACAAACAGTGTAAACATATGGGGGAAACACCCAGCAAATTGAATGCTGTTCAGAATTACTCTGAAGAGGTCATTTCAATTTTCTTTCTTTATCTCTCTCTCTCTCTCTCTCTGCTTCTGGAGGCCATTTTCCCCTTTTGTTTCCCTTGTTGTTTATCACTGTTGTTGCTATTATTATTGCTGTCATTGATATTGTTGTTGTTGGATAGGACAGAGAAATTGAAAGAGTACAGGAAGACAGAGAAGGGGAGAGGGGGAGAGAAAGACAGACACCTGCAGACCTGCTTCACCGCCTATGAAGCGACCTCCCTGCAGGTGGGGAGCCTGGGCTCTAACCGAGATCCTTATGCCGATCCTTGTGCTTCACGCCATGTGGGCTTAACCTGCTGTGCTACTGCCTGGCCCCCTTTAATTTTCTTAAAGGACGTCTTAGCAGAAATCAAATTAGAATGGCATATCATGGTTTAAATGTTTTCTAAAGGAAGAGTGATTTTTCCTTCAGCCAGCTCATAAGAAAGCTTCTGTTTCTATTGTTATCACAGCTTATTTTGCTTTCAATCTTCTTTTTTTACATGATATGGGAAATGTACAAGATTATCTCTTAACAACTCACAGATCTCAACAGACTTGGTGTTTTCAATGAGCAGAACAGAATGCAAAAAAAAAATTACACTAATTAAGAAAAAAAATCCTCAAAGTTGTTTACACATATTTCCAACATATCTGAAACTTCCAAGAATGAGATACAGAAAAAATTCCTGGAATAAAATCTAAGGCTACCCACACTTTGAATGAGGAAAAAGTTCCCAAATTAGTGCTTCATCATTTATCAAATTCTGGAGGATCCACACAACAAAAGCATAGCGACAACCCAATCACTAGAAATCATCTGCAAGGTTCAATAGTCTTGAACCCTCACTTGATGATTATCAACCATGATATATGACAGAATGTAAGAACCTCATGATTTTATTCACTAAGAAAGAATAGCATGTGATTATGCTTCACTCTTTGCAAATAACAAATACAAAGGTAGAGAGAAAAGGTCCCCAAGTGCTCTGTTGTTGTCACTGGAGCTTCATTCCTCTGGGCCAACTTTTTTATAAGCACAGAGTCACCCTCCAGTACTCTTGGGTCTGAGCTTGAACCTGGGTTGCGACCAGAACAAAGCAAGTGCATTCTCCAGATTAATTATTTTGTCAATCATGAATGCTCCTCAATAGAAAGGAGTAGGAGCTTATGATGTCAATCTGGAGAAAAGCACAGCTGAAATATTTTTACTGAATCACATAGTTTACAAGTGCCCAGACACTTATGGCATCCTGGAAAATACACCAAGATCTTTACAGACACTAAAATCTTTACAGACACTAAAGGTTACTGTGCTGAGTAAAGCAATAATAATTACAGCGGGCAGCTATTTTAATTGTGGTTAAATAGGAAGAGCCTGAGGGAGAGGGGAAACCCGTAACTCAGGATAAATTACCAACTTTATTGCTGAGACCAAATAAATGTCAGGATTTCAAAATCAAAATTTCTTCTCTGTTATCTCCAAAAAGATACTGCATTTGAAACTTTCTTTTGACAAATGGTGTTGGTGGCAATGTCACTTTATATGGAAGTAGCTTTGCTTCCTTTTATATTCACGGTTACATTTTCTGTGAAACTTATCAGATGTTTATGTGATTTCTAAGTTCAAAGAAAACCAGGTCAGAATGAGTGTAATTAATTACCTGAATGACTGTTCTAAATGTCTGCTTTTCTCTGTTGCAACTGCCTACTCCAGAAGCAGAAAGTGATACATGATCCACACTGGGAAATACTTTACAAGGGGCTATGACATTTCTCTGTCTTTTCTGGCATTGAGATTTTACAAGTGTTCTAGTGTTGTCTTCATTTCTAGTTAGTTTCTGTGATTCTGATCATCAACTTAATGATAATTTCATGATTCATATTTTACCACCATCTTTTCTAATTCTATTACCTATGTATCTCTCCATCTACTATTTTCTATATACTCCACTTTTCTGTATTGACTTTCTTTTTTTGAATGAGTAAAATTTATTTATTTATTATTGAATAGAGACATCCAGAAATTGAAAGGGGAGGGGGAGGTAGAGGCGAAAAGAGAGAGACACCTGCATCCCTGCTTCATCATTCATAAAGCTCTCCCCTTGCAGCGGATTGAACCTGCGTCCTTGCACACTATAGTGTGTGCACTTAACCAAGTGTGCCACCGCCAGGCCCCAGTATTGACTTTCTATTCACTCAATTTCTACCTTCTGGTAATTATCTTAATGTGTCTTGTGGGCTATTATCCCATGTGTTTATGACACATAAAGCAACCACTGTATAAGCAAAACTGCTATCTGAATTTCAAAGGTAGATTTTGAAATCACTAAATTGACTAGTATTTTGAGAAATTTTCTTCTTGACCCAATTATGTAGTCTTTCATGCTGAAGAAATTCATACTTTCCTAACAGACTTTTTGTAGAACAGAAAAAAATCATCCTAAAATAAAAAGGGAGTCAGGAGGCAGCACAGTGGGTTAAGTGCACGTGGCCCAAAGTGCAAGGACCGGCGTAAGGATCCTGGTTCAAGCCCCCCCACTCCTCACCTACAGGGGAGTCACTTCACAAGCAATGAAGGAGGTCTGCAGGTGTCTTTCTCTCTCCCCTCTCTGTCTTCCCCTCCTCTCTCCATTACTCTCTGTCCTATCCAACAATGACAACAACAATAAAACACCAACGGCAATAAAAGGGAATAAATATTAAAAAAAAAAAAATGCTGTCCCAAAGAGTGAACAGAGGGTCTTGTGCCTGCATGATACCTACACTTGTTTTTTTGGTCAAATATCAATAATTCTATATACTTTGCAGTTGAGGCAGCAGAGAAAGAAAATTAGAAGAGAGAAGAAAAGATAACAATATCCCATCCATGGAACTCCATTGGTGATATTCATTATAATCTCATTTAATCAGCAAGATTGATATGAGGACCTCATATATGGTATGGCATGAACTTCCAGATGAGCAATCACTCAGCCCCAGGAATCATCTTAATATCATGTAACTTGTTAAAAATTACTGGCGATTAATATAAAAGGTTTAATTAACTCAACAATGCTAACACAAGAATAATATATATTGATCATAGAAGATGGGAAATATTGGGGATAAAGTTAGTGCCTAAGTTTCTAATAAATGCAAAAATTGTGATGAAAACTTCTAAAAGGGATTTTCATGCTAAATTTATGCAATTAAAAATTGCTCAAGCTAAAAAAAAAAAAAGAAAGAAAGAAATCAGCTAAAGGGCTAGGCAGTGGCATACCTAGTTGATCACACAGTTACAGTGTGCAAAGACTCAAGTTCAATCAAGCTCCTGGTACCTACCCGCAAGGGGAAAATTTTACAAGTGGTGAAATAGTGCTGGAGCTTCCTTCCTTCCTGACTTCTTTCCGTTCTCTCTCTCTCTCTCTCTCTGTCTGTCTTTCTATCTAGCTAGCTATCATCTGCTTTCTTTCATTTCTCTCTATTTCTAATAAAAATAAATAAATATAATATTTTTAAAAGATTCATCTAAAAAGAAAATTGTAGCTAATTTAGAATGCTGATGGTAAAACTAAGACTTTAAAATACACTGCATATGTTTATTATGTAATGAATGTATATATTTGGATTTCCAGGCAAAGTTTTCAACAACCATATTATAAAATTGGATTTTATGTATTATATATGTATTAGAGGAGATAAATGTTGAAGAATCTTATCTATCATGTTCCTATTTTTTGATAAAATACATTTTAATATGCTTACATTTCAATTATATTGGACAACATTATTAAGTTTTTATACCAAGGGGACCATCATATAACAAAGATTTTGGATACATGGCAATATGCCATATTTTATTTCTCCATTCAGCAATACATATACAGAAATACACTTTCTACTTTACTTATTTGTAGATTTGATGAAATCACCCCAAATAATTTTTTTTCTTTTTTCTTATTTTTTTTTTTAGATAGTCAAAAGTACTTATAAACTGCTGCATGAAATTTTTCTTGTATTTTTGTTGGCCTTTCAACCCTTTCTCCACACCAACTTCCAAAATATTCTTCTAATTTAGAGAAGAGGTTAGAGCACAAAACATGTAGGAAAGATCAGCATATACTTGGTGTTTAAAACCATGCATTTGAATGATAGAGTTTAAGGGAATGACTATGAAGTAAATTTAATTTTTTATTTTATTTATTTATTTATTTGATAGAACAGAGAAAAACAGAGGGGTAGACCAAGGTAGAGAAGGAAAGAGAGACACCTGCAGCATTGCTTCATCACTTGTGAAGCTTCCCTCCTTCAGGTGAGGATTAGGGGCTTGAATCCAGGTCCTTGTTTATTGTAATATGTGTGCTCAACCAGGTGTGGCACCACTCAGTCCCTAGACTAAGTTTTAAAGGAGTAAATTATTCCAGTATCAAAATACAGCAAATACAATCTAAAAAATTAAGAGAAAAATGCTGAAAAGGTAAATTAATAGTGTAGATAGATCTATTACGTCAATTGGTATCAAGAAGTCATGGGGGAAGATTATGAAAATTGAACATTGGATTTTTATTAATTGGAAATTAGTCATCTTGCCAATATTGATTGTGTATTGTTGAGAATAAAAAGTAGAAAGGAAATGTTCTCAAAAGAAATTTAGGGGTAAAGTATATAAAAAGAAACAAGACTCTCTTAAATGAGTTTTACCATAAAGGTGACAGAAAAATCAGTCACTAGTGAAGTGGAAATATCAGGACTGAGTATCGTTTTACTTTCATGGTCAGGGATAACTCCGAATGTTTGTGTGCTGCTGTGAGCGATCCAGTAAAGCAGCAAAAACGAATTATGTAGGAAAGAAAAAGAGCACACCAGAGCAAAGATCTTTATCAGGTGTGAAGAAAAAAGATTCATAGTGATTGACCTAAAAACACAAAGCATTCATTCATTAAACACACACACACAAAAAAACAGTTCCTTTATGCCCACAACCTCTCCAACATTCGTTGTTACTGTCCTTTCTGATGAATTGCATCTCATTGTCCTGATTTGTGTATCTGTGATAATCAATGACTGTGCATTTTTTCATATGTTTGCTGATCCTTTGGATCTTTTTTTTTTTTTTTGGTGAACATTCTGTCCGTATTTTCTCCACACTTCTGATGGGATGTAAATTGGTTCAACCCCTGTTGAGAGCTCTTGTGAACTCTCAGAAGGCTAGAAATGTACCTACACTATGATGCAGCAATTCTTCTCCTGGGGGTATATCTTAAGGAAACAAATACACATACAAAGAGATCTATATACCTATGGTCAGAGCAGCATGATTATTTATTTATTTATTTATTCCCTTTTGTTGCCCTTGTTGTTTTATTGTTGTAGTTCTGATTGTTGTTGATGTTGTCATTGTTGGATAGGACAGAAAGAAATGGAGAGAGGAAGGGAGTCAGAGAGGGGGTGAGAAAAACACCTGCAGACCTGCTTCACCACCTGTGAAGCGATTCCCCTGCAGGTGGGGAGCCAGGGGATTGAACCAAGATCCTTAGGTGGGTCCTTGAGCTTTGTGCCATGTGCACTTAACCAGCTGCACTGCCGCCAGACTCCCAGCAGCATGATTTTTAATAGGCCAAATTGGAAAGCAAGTTAGGTGTCCAATAACAGATGAGAGGTGATAAGTTAATTGACATGTTATAGATCACCTTTATCTTCTACTGTTTCACTTTTTACAATTCCTGAACTCCTCTTTCTTTGGATAGTTTGCCAAAATAAGTCTTCTAATACAAAAGCCCTTATCCCAGAACTTTGTTTTCCAGGGAATCAAAGTTATATCATTATTATATTGTGATTGACAATAAACATATATATTTAGGTCTTCATCTAAGGTTCCTGGCTCACAGACCCATAAGCCTGTGGAATTTTAAGTGACAGCAGTAGTGGGAGCATCTTCTGTTATATGTAACACTTGTCAGCCACACTTGAGTTTATGTCAATCAGGTAACTTTTGGAAGGCTCATAGGTAACATAAAGATGAAGGAAAGTTTCCACAGAAAACAACAACGTAATTAGAGGGCCAGACTTTTCATTCTGACCACCCAACTTTGAGGAAGGGAGAGAGACTATATATTGTGTTTGATTACCAATGATCATGAAGCAGTTCATTCAAGCCTACATACTGAAACTTCCTTACAAGTTCCTGAACAACAGGATTTACACAGCTTTTTTATTTATTAATCAAAGTATATTCACACAGCAGGATGATGATACACACAAAACTCCATAGGGACAGAAATTCTTGTGCCTGTGATTCTTCCAGAACCTTCCAAGTATCTCTTCATCTGGACAGTCATTCACATATTTGAGTGTCTTTTGTAATAAATAATAAACATAGTTAACCAATTTCCTGAGTTCTGTGATAGGCTCTATCAAATAAACAGAACTCAAGGCAAAATCTTAATTTACAGCCAATTGGTCAAAAGCATAAGTGACAACACAAACTTGTGACTGGCATATAAAATGACATATGTTTAAACTTTTACTATCATTTTTTAGTTATTATTTTTTTAATTTATTTATTTATAAATGGAAACACTGACAAGACTATAGGATTAGAGGGGTACAATTCCCACCACCAAATCTCAGTATCCCATCCCTTCCCCTGATAGATTTCCTATTCTTTAACCCTGTGGAATATGGACCTAGGGTCATTATGGGATGCAGAAGGTGGAAGGTCTGGCTTCTGTAATTGCTTCCCCACTGAATGTGGGCATTGACAGGTTGATCCATACTCCCAGCCTGTGTCTCTCTTTCCCGAGTGGAGCATGGCTCTGAGGAAAAGGAGCTTTAGAACACATTAGTGAGGTGATCTGTCCAGGGAAGTCCGGTTGGTAACATGGCAGTATCTGGAACCTGGTGGCTGAAAACGAGTTAACATATAAAGCCATAAAAATTATTGATTAATTATGAACATAAAGGCTGGAATACTGCAGATGAAGATTTGGGGTCTCTATTTTGGAAATAGCTAGTAGGACTATTTTAGTTATATTTCAAAGGGCCTATGACTTTATTAGCTTTTGCCTGAGCCTGATGTCTGATATGTAGGTGGACCCAGGATTATGTCTGGGAAGATGCTGTCATGGCTGGAAAAAGGACTAGAAAGCTGGATCAGGGAAGAGAGTAGCTCCCACATGTAGGAAAAGTGCATAAATTTTGTTGATTGTAAACCCCATCGATTTGATCAGGGGCCCATATTCAGCATAGGAGCCTATGTAACCTCTACATCCCTGTAGGTCCGAACTTGCATTCTGTGGTCATCAGTAGGAACATTACTAGTTGTACCAATTTCAGGACCCATCTTCTTCAGGTGGTAGATAGAGTATGTTATCCAACCACCCTTCAGAGGATGGAACATTCTCTACCATTGTTGATCCACATTGAGGGAAAGGTCCTATGGGTTCCCCAAAGGGATCTATTATGCTGTTCACTGATGAAAATGACCAGTGTCAATGGAGAGAGGGATCTATTTGAGGTCTAGGCTCATCGTATTTGTGTGGGAATCCCAGGACTCCCCAACTAAGCCACCAGCTGATGGGGTGGCCTGATAGTGACTAAAGAATAATCATTAAAGTATGCCAGTCTCGTGCCCTTATTCAGCTTTTGTAGTCATTACTTTGTCTGACAAGTTTAGCTTTGGAGTAACTGAGGGAAGTGTAATAGGAAGTAGGTGAGGAGGGTATCTAGGTCTAAGTAGAAACTATTTTATTAGGCACTTTAAGGTGTCTTTTTAGATCTTTCTACCTGCTTGCTTTATTTATTGACTCACTGCAAACTATTGTGCACTTCTGCTTTAATGTGTATATTTTGCCCTAATTTATGGATACATGTGTACATTAGCCTTATCTCATGGGACCTAGTCTATATCTAGGTTTTGAGTTTTTGTTAGGTAGTGGACTACCCAAAATGGAATTAAGGAGTCCTATGAGAAAGGAAAGGTCTTACCCAAGTAATGATGCTGAAGAGTTGACATTCCACGCCTGATTTCAGAGACACATTCTGAAATAAAGTTTGCCGAAGTGGTACTCATTGCACTGAATAGGTTGGGATAAGCAGATGCAGTATCAGTTGGTATGAACTGAAAGAAGCATGCTGGAAAGTAAGCCCCACTCTAAAGGATCCAGGACTGGGGGAAATTTGGGCTTTATAGAGGAAGTGGGAGATTCCTGCTGTCTTAGGGTTTAAGAAGGCAATATAGTTATTGCTATAATCAAATTATTTGGCAATTGGGTTAACTTTGAAAATCCCGTTGTTGGGATTTTCTGTATCATACAGGACCTCACCATAACCTGTCCTTTGAATATATATTTGTGTGTGTGTGTGTGTGTGTGTGTGTGTGTGTGTGTGTGTGTGTGTGTATTTTATAAAGTATTGCCACTGGTTGCTTCTGTTCTCCCTGGTCTAAGCTTTTAGGAGAGTTAACATTTCAAAGACTCAGCCTATGGTCTGTGCATTAAAAAGTTTGAGACATTGAACCAATTTTCCCCTCTCATATTAATTAAATAGTGATTTATATGACTACAAGTTAATAGGAGTGTACATAAACACTATTCCCAACACCAAAAGACTGTGTCCCATCCCATCCTCCCCCACCAAGTGATGTTGAGCATCACTCTCACCTTCCACCCAGAGATTTTTACTTTGGTGCTCTACTCCAAACTTAATCAGATCCTGCTTTGGGTTTCCCTTTCTGTTCTTTCTCAACTTCTGTTGATGAGTGGGATCATTCCATACTCATCTTTATCTTTCTGACTTAGTTCACTTAACAAAATTCTTTCTACCTCCATTCAAGATGGGTCAAAGAAGGTGGGTTCATTGTTCATAATAGCTGCATAGTATTCCATTGTGTATATATACCACAGCTTTCTCAACTACTCATCTGTTGTTGGGCACCTAGGTTGCTTTCAGGTTTTGGCTATTATGAATTGCGCTGCTATCAACATAGATGTACACATATTTTCTTGGTAGGGTGTTATGGAGGCCTGGGGGTATATTCCTAGGAGAGGAATTACTGGGTCACATGGAAGGTCCATGCCTAGCCTTGTGAGAGTTCTCCAGACAGCTCTCCACAGAGGTTAGACCAATTTTCATTCCCACCAGTAGTGCAGAAGGGTTTCTTTGTCCCCACAGCATCTCCAATATTTGTTCCTGCTGTCCTTTTTTGACATATGCCATTCTCACAGGAGTGAAGTCATATCTCAATGTTGTCTTTATTTGCATTTCTCTGACAAAAGAAATGACCTAGAGCAGTTTTTCATATGTTTGTTAGCCTTTTGGATTTCTTCTGTAGTAAATATTCTGTTCATATTCTCTTCCCATTTTTGGATGGGGCCATTTGCTCTTTTGTCATTAAGTTTGCTGAGCTCTTTGTATATTTTGGTTATTAAACTCTTGTCTGATATATGGCATGTGAAGATCTTCTCCCATTCTGTGAGGGTTCTCTTTGTTTGTATGATGGTTCCTTTTTCTGTGCAGAAGCTCTTCAATTTGTTGTTGTCCCATGATTTGTTTTTGTTTTGATCTTCCTTGCAATTTGATTTGTATCATCAAAGATGTCCTTAAAGTTTAGGTGGGAAAGTGTTCCACCAATGTTTTCCTCTAAGTATTTGATAGTTTCTGGTCTAACATCCAGGTCCTTGGTCCATCTGGAGTTGATTTTTGTTTCTGGTGAGATAAATGGTTCAGTCTTAATTCTTCTGTATGTTTCAACCCAGTTTTCCCAGCACCATTCATTGAAGAGAGTCTTTAGTTATTCTTCTAGCCAATACATGGCAATGTAACAATTGGTCAGGTTTAAAGATACAAACAACAATCATATAAATACAAAGATCTGTTTTAATGAACACTTACAGGCCCTTTTAGGGACCAGTTATTTCTTCTTTTCACTGACTTTGCCCTATATTTTAAATGAGCAAGCTAATCTAGTGAGCACATGGAACAAAAGCTAATCATGCAAATGGTAAGAAAAATCTCTCTAATAGTACATCCATTTCTACCAGTGGATGCATAACTGTATGATCCCTAAGAAGGTGGGGAGCTATAGACACCTGAACTCTCTTTCAGCTTTTTGCCCTAGAGCCCATCTCTCCTTTTCTTTGAGGCAACTCTCTCCAGTTCTTGTCCTTCTCCTCTCAACCAACTTAAGAGAGTAATTCACTAGAGAGTAGAAGTGCTTCTTAACTAAGAACTTTTTTCAGGTGCTTGGCCTCCAACCTGGACTGTTGGAAGGGTCCTATGAATGACCATCATGATTCCATTCCCAAGCTGCTGATCTCTTCCCACTACCCACTTGGAGGTGAGGAAGGGTCAGGGAGAGGTTAGAGGAAAGAGAATAAAGGGAAATACCACAGAATACTGTCAGGTAGAAGATAAAATAATCCCACTACATCATGTGAGTATAATTCCTCTCTAGGACTAAGCCAATTCCTTCCATCCTTTGGATCTGCCCACTACAGGCCAAACTGTCCCTTTGGCCAGCCGGCTTCCCTCATGTTTCTTGGAGAGGTATCTCTGTCTTTCACAAAACATTACAGGGAACATCCAGAACATTCATAACATGTTCATAAAAATAAATCTTTAAATGAAATTATTGTTCCCCCTTGAATGAAGTGAACTTGTTGAAAAAAGAAGCATTTGGCATTCCTCAAAGCTTTGGATCATGTGCTGGTCAAGTAACTATTAGTTCATTGCTGGGTTCATTGACATTTGGTTCTTTAATGGTGCTTATAGTGAATAGGATTGTCTGCACAGAAAGAGTAAAGAAAACAGTCACACAGCATTCAAAGTGTTGTCTGGTGGAGGATGAGAATAGTCCTGATATTATTATTAAATCTGAATTAGAAATTCTTTTCACATGCAGCCAACAAGAAGTCAAGATAGTTATTTTACTCAAATTCTGTATGTACAGGTTTAGACTACTTTTACAAAATGAAAAAAAAATCAACAGATGGCTGGAGAGAGTAGTTTAAGACATCAAAAACAGCTGAGTAAACTTTCAATAGTTTAGGGTAAAAGAAAAAGAGAAAAATAAGCAAATATTTTAACAATCTAGCTCATTACTTATTTATATACATCAGGGGTTTCACTGGATTATGTTACTAGATATATTTTAGCATGCTAATGTTGACATTTAGATGGGAAATATAATCCAAAGGGATGATATAGAACATATAAACATAGATATACATTTAATACATGCATAATGTATTCAATATAATTATAAATATACTTATAATTGTAAGTATAATAAGATCATTATTTTAATCTCCATGATCCTTGTCTGGATAATAATTTTACTTTTATGTTAAGCAACTAATGCTTCTTTGCTATAGAACACACTATCCAGGGGATTATATTTCTCTACAAAAGATTATACACTATCAGTTATATCTATGTCAGATTATACAATACTAATCTGGATATATTAAAAATTATATGCAGAGTCTTACCAGGGGGAATATTTATTGGAAACCTCCTAGCTATCCTACAAAATACACAGGTATGAATTCCAGGAGGCCTGATACTCATTGTTGTTCAGTAGTGATTGTTGTTAAATCATTAACTTTTTTTTCAATTCTGGGAAAAATTTAATAACCATTCTGGGTCTTAGTTTCATTAACTCTAAAATGAATAGATTCACCCCCCAAAAGTCTCTCAGTGTCCTTCTATTTTAATTAAAAATGTGTACTTAAGAGGAACAAAGTTTTGCCCTCCCCCCCGCCCGAGTCCTTTTCTTTACAATCTTCTATTCTAAAATGTTGTTCCCATCACATTATTATTATAGGAAATGATATTCAGGATGGGACCCATGATCAGCATTTTATCTGAAGTTTATTCAAACTACCAGTCACAAAGAAAAGACATATAGGTAATAAGAGGTCTGTGTCTACAGTATGCGTCATCCCCCTGTATAATAGTTGAAGAGGTCAGACCAGTGCAAAGAGGCAAAATAGAATCTGGAACCCTGGAACATGCTAACAGTAACCAGTGAATAAGAATATCACCATTTTGATGTTTGTGTCAGTAAGTTAAAAGAATATATTTTGGAGATGACCTCTTAACACCCAGGTCCACTTTTGTTCTGTTATCAATTCATTCACTAATAATTAAAGAAATAAAAATATCTTAAATGAAGTTTTGATCTTTTTTTCATGCTCCCGCTTATTCACAGAAGATTCCAGTATATTCCATGTATGTGCTACAGATTAAATTTCTATTACTAATAAAATATGGCATTTGGAGCTAAGGAGCTAACTCAGCACTAACGTACAGAGCTTGCACACCTGAGGTCACAAGTGTGATTTCTGGCAAATACGATCTGCCAAAATGGAGCAGTTCTTGGATCTCTATTTCACATGAAGGCAAATGCACTAATTAAAAACTTGTCATTTATTTATGCAACCAAAGGCACATTAACATCTCTATTCATTAACACTTACATTTGAAAAAAAACCCAAAACATTAAGCAAGTCTTCAAACAATACAGTAGGTCCTTTGATATCATTAAAATGCAAACACTTTTGGACATTGAACTATTATAATCACTATACTACTTTGGTTTACTATAAGATTAAGTTTATTTTCAATGTGACATCAGGCATCACCCATGCGCTATACCATCCGTCCAGCCATCTACCCAACTTCTTTCATTACTTTGATTTTAGATAGAGTGGGAGAGACACCACATCACCACCGTTCCACCACACATGAAAGCCACTTCTGTGTCATGGTACTTCCTTATGGCGACGGAGGTTGCATCCAGCCATGGTTCTGATGGGCAAGATATGTGTTCTACCAGGTAAATTATTTCCTGACCCCTAATTAGTATTTTTAACCTTGATATTTATCATACAATTTCCTGTTCCCTCCCATGAGTTCACAAGTCAATTTTTGTTGATGTGTTAGAGGATACTCAGGTATCTAAATTTCTGAAAATTCTTATTCATTGATGTCACCTTGTGGTTTTAAGCCTACATCCTTACATAAATACAGCCTCTTTTACTTGACATAAAACTATTTTATTAAGACTATGCCACAATGGTATCTCTTTATATTCATCCCAAAATCTCCTTAGTAAATATGCAAAAAGATCAACATAAAATGAAAGGCAAGTTATAATGTAAATAGTTCATCAAATAAATACGTCATTTATAGTAGAAACTAGTAAAAATTTCTTTCAAATAGCAATCTGTTGTTCTGTTTATTGTAAGCTTCTTCAAAATGTTTCCAAATTCTTTTATTTCACAAAATAAGATAATTTTCTAATATATTTATTTATATTCTGAGGTAGATTTTTTTTTTCTGAGTTAAAATGCCATTATAAATAAAGAGGAGGGGGTCAGGCAGTAGTGCAGAGGGTTAAGAGCACATGGCACAAAGCACAAGGATGGGTGTAAGGATCCGGGTTTGAGCCCCAGGCGCCCCACTGCGGGGAGTCGGGGGGTGGGGGGGGAGGGGAGGGTGGCTTCAAGAGTGGTGAAACAGGTCAGCAGGTATCTATTTTTCTCTCCCATTCTCTGTCTTGCCCTTCTCTCTCCATTTCTCTCTGTCCTATTTAACACCAACGACATTGATTACAACAATAATAATAATCACAACAACGATAAAACAACAAGGGCAACAAAAGGGGGAAAAAAAGAAAGCCTCCAGGAGCAGTGGATTCACCAAACCCCAGGATTAACCCTGGAGGCAAAAATAAAATAAAATAAAAAATAAAGAGGAACTAGCCTGGTCACAAAAATAAAAATAAGATCTTATGTGGAAAATAAATAAATAAATAAAATAAAATAAAGAGGAACCAGAGAGCTAGTGTAATGTTTACGCAACAGATTTCTGTGCCGGAGGCCCCAAAGTCCCAGATCCAATTCGTAAGACAGAGCTGAGCAATGTTCTGATAAAAAACAAAAACAAAAAACATCATTGTAGTTACAAATAGTTCAAAAATTACATGAAGCCCTATGTTTGAATCATATGACCATTGTGAGTATAAGTTTCAGAGCAAGATGACAAACATATGCGATAATTCTTACTTGAGTTTATATTTAATTTTAGCATGTTTATTTCACTAAATCTGATTAATTAACACATTGCTTGGCAATTTGTTATTTTATATGAACATTTGTTAATTTTTACTGGGTGCCATATGTAAAATTATAAGTGATAGATTAAATGCTATAATTGTATGAAAGTGCTTCTATTACATCTAGCTTTTCTCTCTGTCTTCTCTTCTTGTATCTTTCTTTAGCAACATATAGACAAGAATTCCTACAAATTGTTTTTGAAACAGAATTGCATATCACTCTGTATAGCTTTGTGACAGATCCTCGTCTCACAGACTCTCTTTGTCTACTTCATTATGCTCTGAGAAGATAAGAATGTAAAATAGGAATTTCTTGTGATTATGCACTCAGACTTACAATGAATACAACAGAAAGAGATTACATATGGATGATTTAAATCTGACTGAAACCTGTAAATGAATTTGTCTTATTCTACTTACACAGCATGCTTGATAGTTTTCTACTCAGCCTATTGGAAAGCTTACATAAGTCATATATATAGTTCCTGCAAAATTTCTCCCCAGTCTTTTTACCAGGCTATTTTCCCGCCTTGATTTCTCTCTAAAGTCTTCCAGAGATTCCAGGACAGGCAACCAAACTGGCCCAGTAGCACAGCTAGAACTGGTCACATGCAAATAAAGAATCTGCTCATTTAGAAGATAACCTTCTATTCTGGATGTTCACACTGGCACCTCTCTTTTCCTGTTTTTCCAGACAACTGGAAAAGATACATGCAATATTACCAGACCAACCCATTATGGAGGCTCCAAAAGTTTTATTTCCTGTGAAGAACTAAGGCTTAATTAGCTAAAAAGGAAGTTAACAGAAGAGTGATAAGTAAAAATTGGTCTGTCTCTCTAGAGAGATTATCCTCAGTACCTCTGAACTTTATTATCCAAACAATGAGGGGATGGCGTGACTTGGAGCCTCTGTTAATCTCCTACTCATTATTGCTCATGTGAAGTTGTGAGGAGTCTGTTAGCTATTGCAGTGGCTTTGGATTAAGGAGAAGCAAGCCTCAAACGGTTTGTGATTTGGAGGAAGTTCAGATATGCTTCCAGAATTTGGCTGCTTGTCCAAAGCTTATCCGAACTATCTGAACCTTTTAAGTCTTCAGAATTGGCCAGGATATTTCTGGCTCTTTCTTACTGGACCTGGCTCAGAACTATAAAAGGATAGCCTTTTATAGAGAATTTTTTGGCACCTTTTGTTGTGATGTTGCTTACAAACTGCAAACAAGAAATTAACAAAGAAAAAATGTATTGTAATTGTCTTGGGGTATTAGGAAGAGTTTGAAATTTTGTAGAAGCATACTTAAAATATTCTATTTGTTTTATTTGAGTGGAATAGAAAGATACAAAGCGGAAGATATACAGAGAAGAGAGCATAGCTCAACTATGGTTTATGGTAATACTGGGGATTAAAACTGGGATTTTTCAGAGCCTCTGACTTTAGTCTTTTTGCATAACTAGTATGCTACCTCCCCTGCCTCAAAGGTATTTTTAATACCAGTTTAATGTATCTTTTATAATACTTTGACTATGTGAATTATCATGACCAGTTTTCTTAATCTATCAAAAACTGGGATTTTACCTTGAATGTCAGAAGCCTCAATTCCCAAAGGGGGGACCTCCAGGTAAACTAGAACATTTTAGTCAATTTAAAGCATAATGGAAGTACACAGACTTTCATGTCTCAGACTCCTAGGTCCCAGGTTCAATCCCCAGCACATCCATAAACTAGAGTTGAACAGTGATCTAGTAGGAAGAAAGAAAGAAAGAGAAGGAAGGGAGGGAGGGAGGGAGGGAGGGAGGGAGGGAGGGAGGGAGGGAGGGAGGGAGGAAGGAAAAAAAAAAGATTTCAAAAGCAAACTAAATAGTGGCTAAAGTTCAGAGTAGACAATAGCTTATGACATATATTTTATTTCATATATTTGTGCTATTTATTATATAGTTAGGACTTTAGGGCCAAGTGGTGGGACACCTGGTAAGCACACACACACACACACACACACACACACACACACACACACTACAATGTGTAAGGACCTAGGCTCAAGCCCATTGTCCCTACCTGCAGGGGGAAAGCTTCAGGAATGGTGAAGTAGGGCTGCAGGTATCTTTCTCAGTCTCTCTCCCTCTCTGCTTTCCCCTCCTCTCTCAATTCCCCTTTGCCTCTATCCAATAATATATATTTTTAAAGTATTTTAAGGTCAGGAAAACTTTAAAAGATAACTTTTTCCCACTCTCTCTAGATCTATAGTATGAACTGCACTTTGTTTAGCTAGTGACTTCATGAATGCGTACATGTACTTATGGATAATAAAAACTTCCTAGCTCTTGTAGAATAAAACTATGAAATTGTTGGAACTTGGAACAGCTTGGAACTTGGAACGTTCCAAGCTGCTCCAGTCTCTGGACCCATCGATGCCTACTAGCTATCTACAAAACGGAGACACCCCCCCAAGACCACCAACTCTTCATCTTCACTATTCCAGCCTTTAGGTTCATGTTTAGTCAACAATTTGTTTAGCTTTATACGTTAACTCTCTTTTCAGCCACCAGGTTCCAGATGCTAGCAGGATGCCAACCAGATTTCCCTGTACAGACAACCCCACCAATGTACCTGGAGCTTAGATTCCCCAGAACCTCACCCCACTAGGGAAAGAGAGAGGCAGACTGGGAGTATGGATCGACCTGTCAATGCCCATGTTCAGCAGGGAAGCAATTACAGAAGCCAGACATTCGTCCTTCTGCATCCTACAATGACCTTGGGTCCATACTCCCAGAGGGTTAAAGAATAGTAAAGCTATCAAGGGAGGGGTTAGGATATGGAGTTCTGGTGGTGGGAATAGTATGGAGTTGTACTACTCTTATCCTACGGTTTTTGTCAGTGTTTCCTTTTTATAAATAAAATAAAATAAAAATTTAAAAAATCCTACCTTTTATACTCTCTCCTTTGATCTCATTTCTTCTGAAGAAACTTCAATTTTATTTCCCTGATCATAGGGAATCTGGAACTATAGCAACTATATTGTCTTTACTAAGATTTTTATCTAGTGTGCTAAACTTTTCAAGAGTGAATCTGCTCTCCAGTCATAATTTCCATCCTCTGCTTGCTTGCCTTTCTTTCCTGTCTCCCTTCTTACTTTGTCCCATTGTTTCCTAAGTATTTCATTGTTAAACTCTAGCTTGAGGATATAGCAAAGGAATTACTTTTTCATAATGATAATACATTCCTTTCTAACATCACTGGGTTTTCTTTTCTTTAAATATTTCATGTCTTATTTTTAGTATCTTGTAACTGTTTTTCTTTTCATTTTAAATTTCTTCTGTAAGGAAATAAGAACTGGTTTCCAAATTTGAATTATCCTTCTCAACTATTTTTGTTGTGGGGGTTTGTGTCTGTTCAATACCACACCTCACAGAGGATATTTTTTCTTTTAAATTTGAGACATGCATAAAGAAAATGAGAAAGAGAGGACATATGGTAGTACACCTGGTTGAGCACACAGGCTACCATGCACAAGGACCAAGGATCAACTTCCACTCCCCAACTGTAGGGGAGACTGTGAGTGGGGAAGCAGATCTACAATTATCTTTCCTCTCTCTATCTGCCTCTCCCTTCTCAATTTATGTCTGTCCTATCAAATAAAATGGGGAAAATGGTCATTGGGAGCAGTGGATTTGTAGTACCAGGACCAACCCCCAGTAATAACCCTGGTGATAATAAAAATAAAATGGTGATGATGATAATAGCAATAATATAAAATTTTTAAAAGAGTGAAAGAGAGCCACAGGTAGCAGATTTTGCCATAGCTTTTTTCTCATTGTGAGGGCTTCACTGTCTATGTACAAAAGTAGAGAGACAGAATAAGAGGGAGAAATACCATGGCACCAAAGTTTCCCTAGTGCTGTAGTTCCCCACGTTTTATCTGGGGATCTAACCTTCACAAGTATGGCAAAGTAGGTGCACTCACAAGTGACCTATTTTGTCAGGACCAAACATAGGTTTTTCTTTTCTTCTTTTTTCTTTTTTTTTTTTTAGTGTTTAATGTTTTTATAAGATTCTCTTTTCTGGATCAGAGAGAGGTAGTTTATGGGGTAAGGTACATGTCTTACCCTGCATGAGGCCCATGTTCAAACCCTGGCACACATGGGAGTACAATAGTACTAGGGAACATTCTGGTTTATTTATCTATCTATCTATTTATCTATCTATCTATCTATCTATCTAATCTGTCTGTCTATCATCTATCTATCATCTATTTTATATCTATCTCTATCTACTTACCTATCATCTATTTTTATATCTATCTCTACATACTTATCTATCATCTCTTAGTCTCTCTGTTTAACTGAAAAAGCCAACATCAGAATGATAAAATTGCATGTCCACAAGTCCCACTTACACACACACACACATACACACACGGATAAAAAAAATAATCACCCCCATCCCTTTCTCCTTTCATTTCAAACAAAATACACTTAACCACATCATAAGTTAACATAGTAGGATGAATCAGATTTCAAGTCTCTAAGAAGAGACTGGGATTAAAAGGAAAATGAACCAGATAGAATACTGTCTACACCTCATCCCCAAACTCTGCCTGCCACTTTGAGTAGAACTTGGTTGTGTCCAAATACTGCATTTTATATGCTTTACCCAGTGTGTGAGAAACACTACTACCCAGTGTGTGAGAAACACTACTACCCAGTGTGTGAGAAACACTACTTTTTTTAAATTTATTTTAAAAAGGAGACATTAACAAAACCATAGGATAGGGGGGTACAACTCCACACAATTCCCACCACCAGGTCTCTATATCCCATCCCCTCCCCTGATAGCTTTCCTATTCTTTATCCCATTGGGAGTATGGACCCAAGGTTATTGTGAGTTGCAGAAGGTGGAAGGTCTGGCTTCTGTAATCACTTCCACACTGAACATGGGCTTTGACTGGTTGATCCATACTTCCAGCCTGCCTCTCTCTTTCCCCATTTGGGTAGGTCTCTGGGGAAGTGGAGCTCCAGGACACACTGGTGGGGACATATGTCCCGAGAAGTCTGGTCGGCATCCTGCTGACATCTGGAACCTGGTGGCTGAAGAGAGAGTTAACATACAAAGCCAAACAAATTGTTGAACAATTATGGACCTAAAGGCTGGAATAGTGCAGATGAAGTGTTGGGGGGTACTCACTGCAGACTATTGTGTACTTTTGCTTTCAGGTATATATTTTGCACTTGTTTATGGATACGTGTGAACATATGCTCTATCTCAGGGGACGTAGTCTATCTCTAGGTCTTGGGACTTTGTTAGGAAGTGAACCACCTGGAATGGAATTGGAGAATATTATGAAAGGAAAGGTCTCACTTGAGTAATGAAGCTGAAGGGTTGTCATTCCACACCTGAAGTCTCTGGACACAGTCTGAAGTGAAGCATGCTGAGGTGGTACTCCTTGTGTTGATTAGGTTGGAATCAGCGGATGCAATATTATTTGCTATGAATTGAGAAAGCATGCAGTAAAGTGCACCCCACCCTAGAGGTTCCAGGACTGGGGGAAATATAGGCTCTATAGTGGAAATGTGAGGTTCCTGCTCACATTTAGGGTTCAAGAACACAATGGATAATTATTGTTATCATCACATTATTTGGTAATTGGGTTAACTTTGAAAAATTCCTTTGTTAGGATTTGCTGTATAATACCCAGCATCTTGTATATACCTGTGCCACCGGTTGCTTCTGTTCTCCTTGGTCTAGGCTTTTGAGAGAGTCAACATGTCAAAGACTCAGCCTATGTATTAAAAAGACTCAGTCTGTGTTTTAAAAAGTTTGAGACATAGAATCAATTTTTCCCCTCTCATATTAATTAAATAGTGATTTATATGACTACAAATGAATAGGAGTGTACATGAACACCATTCGCACCACCAAAAGACTGTGTACCCTCCCAGCCACCCACCCCTGCCCCCGCCATCTTAGCACCAAAAAAGCAAATGACCCCATCCAAAAGTGGGAAGAGGATATGAACAAAACATTCACTTCAGAGGAGATCCAAAAGGCTAACAAACATATGAAAGCTGCTCCAGATCGCTGATTCTCAGAGAAATGCAAATAAAGACAACATTGAGATATCACCTCACTCCTGTGAGAATGGCATACATCAAAAAAGGACAGCAGCAACAAATGTTGGAGAGGCTGTGGGGACAGAGGAATCCTTCTGCACTGCTGGTGGGAATGTAAATTGGCCCAGCCTCTGTGGAGAGCTGTCTGGAGAACTCTCACAAGGCTAGACACGGACCTTATGACCCAGTAATTCCTCTCCTAGGAATATACCCCAAGAACTCCATAACACCGAACCAAAAAGATATGTGTACTATGTACTACTATGTACTACTATGTTTATAGTAGCACAATTCATAATAGCTAAAACCTGGAAGCAACCCAGGTGTCCAACAACAGATGAATGGTTGAGAAAGCTGTGGTATATATACACAATGGAATACTATGCAGCTATTAAGAACAATTAACCCACCTTCTCTGACCCATCTTGGATGGAGCTAGAAGGAATTATGTTAAGTGAACTAAGTCAGAAAGATAAAGATGAGTATGGAATGATCCCACTTATCAACAGAAGTTGAGGAAGAAGAACAGAAAGGGAAACTAAAAGCAGGATCTGATTAAATTTAGAGTAGGGCACCAAAGTAGTCCCTATGGTGGGGGGAGGGTGGACATTCAGCAGAAACATTACTTTTAAGTAGCTAAAGGTAACATTTGACTTGAGGAAGGATGATCATAACCAAATTGTATGATGAATGCAGGCTATCCATGGTCTGACTCCAGTCCAGTGACTGTTGTCAAGAAAATATGACCAAGCCTATTACATTTAAAAGGAATCTGCTTAGTTATGTTTCACAGACCTTAAACAGTCTCAACCATGGAGAAATGCTGCTTTTTTGGCACAGGATGAGATGGCTGCAAATATCAAGTAAGTTCCCTAACCCTTAATTGATAATGGCAAAAAGTCCTGCCAATCATACGGGAACTCCTCATCTCCATCTCAAGTAACACTGTGGATGAGGGCTGGCAAAGCTCCTTGTCTTTCAAACGTTGCAGATACTATTTCTTACTTTCTGGCAAGAATTCTCGCTGATTCTGGAAGAAGACCAAGAAATATCATGTTGTTGCTTTTTCAATCCTGACTTTTCTTTGCTTTAGACATAATGCTCCTTAATTTGCTTAGAGTAGGAAAAAAAATCTCCCCCTTCTAATTTTCCCTTCTTATTGAAGGTTCAAGGTGATGTCAGGGGTGCCATTAAATGGCACCTCTTGAGATGGCATGCTAGACACATGGTAGTCAGATCCATTTCACTTGCACCTTAGTTAATGGGCTTTTTATGGTACACTTGTACACATAGAGTTTTATGACTCATTTCCTAAGTTAACATTTGGAGGAGGGAAAAATGTCCCATTACAGCATGATGTCCTATTGTGTTGAGGTAGGGATATTATTCAGAAAATTTAGCACACTGTTTATTCGATACCATTCATTAAGTTATCAAACCTCAGTGGCTATTCATTAATTCACAACTTCACACTGACTGAAGTTTTCAAGGGAGAATCAGTATAACAGGCAGCCCTCCCAGGTAGTTACTTGTCACCCATACGAAGCTGCTGTCACCCACTACCTCACCGTGGAAACCTTAGGCCCAAATTTAGCACAGTCATAGTAACTTTCTTGCTGACCCTAAATAAGCACTTATTTATCTTAGATGGTTTCATTTACCTTTCTTGGAGAATCTGAGAATTTATCAGTTCTAAAGACTGGATCAAGCTGTAGTTCTCTCCCCTGATGTGATTTCATTTCTCAGGGAGGTAAATCTATTCCCTTGTACCTTCACCCCCCCGCCCCCCCACCACTCTACCACCCCAAATAGTTTATTAATTGTATATACAGAGAGAAACAGGGAAAGAGCTTTCAGGCTAACTTTCTACCCCAGAAATAAGTGTATACTTTCTAAGGCTGTTACAGCTTATTGTAGTTGTCTGTCACTTAACAAAAAAACAAACAAAAAAATGTATTTAAGTTCAGTTTTCTCTTATCAGTTGCCATATATATTTTATTTTCATCAGTATGTTAGGTTTAGGCAGTGGCATTAAATTAAAATATATATGGCAACTAGTCCACTACTTAAAGCATAAAGAGGAAAACAACTGTTGGATTTTTAGCTGATAAAAAGATGAATAAAGTTAGTAATATTACCAGAAAGGAAAAAACAATGAAAAATTTCCAGGACTGAGAGACAAAGAAAAGACTGAAGCTAAGAATTGATAATATGCTCATCATGTTTTCAGATGAAAGAAGCAATTTACCTAGAAAATATTTGTACTCAGTAAGAAATTCAGGTGTACCACAGATGGGTTTACTGTCTAGTATCTGGCCTCCACAGTCTTTTTTAATTGTTAATATTATTTATTAATTGTCAATTCAAAACGGTCACACATATTTCTAATCTTTTTTCCTACTATGTTGAAGTTTATATAAGGAGAACAATACAGGTTAGAAAGTCTTGGGTGGGAGATAGATAGTATAAAGGTTATGCAAAGAGTCTCTCATGCCTGAGGCTCCAAAATCCCAGGTTTGGAGGCACTATCATAAACCAGAGCAGAGCAGTGCCCTGGTAAAATAAAATAAAATAAAATAAAATAAAATAAAATAAAATAAAATAAAATAAAATAAAATAAAATAAGAAAAAGTCTTTTTAGGTCAATTCTGCTTCATAATTCAAGTATTTATATATTTAAAAACAAGAAACCTGTGAAAACTTCCAAAGTCTCCAACTTTCAATCTTTTGAATTTTCTTTCTTTTTTTTTTTTTTAAGTAGAGCATTGCTCAACTCTGGTTTTGTGGTGGTGGTGTTGGGGATGGAACCTATAACTCTGAAACCTTAGGCATCAGTCATAACCTCCTTAGTTTAGTCCTTGGAATTGAAAAGAAACATTATGACCATAAATGCCATAGAGAGATGACTTGACCAGCTGTTCTCCGTCTTCAGTGAGAAGTCCAAGGGGAAAATAAATTAATTCTCTGAGAATGTGATTGAAATTAAATAGATTGGAGACTTATCTTTAGCAAAGACTATGAAAAACTAGAGTAACTAGGCAGCACTTAAAATTCCTGGTGATATCTGCTTGGTTTGCATTTAACTAGTGTTAAAGTCTGACAATGAACAATCTATGTAACTTTCTGGGCATTTTAATTGAGATTTAAAATTTTGCTTTTTACATCAGGGGCCTGATCAGTGGGAGTATTGTTTTTCCAGTCGTTTATATTACACAGTAGGTGGCCTAGACATATTGTAGGTATTTTCATTATTTAAATTGTGTCATAGGCCTTAAATGTCTCATTGGGAGAGGTTCTGGGGCAGAGAGCAATTTCTGTAGTTTAGGAGTTTATTTTTGTGACACTTCTCTTTGCATCTTCATTACTACCTGCCTGTCCTCTCTCTCTCTCTCCGTATTTATGTCTGGTAACATTAGTGAACAAATAGAATTCTCTGAAAGGTTTTGTTTTTCCCCTGTGGACCAGAACATTTTTGTTTGTTTATTTTTGTTTTTGTTTCTATATCATGTTAGCCTCTTCAGCATCTACTGTGTGTCTGGATTAGTAGTGTGATGAATTCTTTCGGCTGTTGCTTATCTGAGCACCAAATAAAAAGAAAGAAAGAAACAAAGAAAGAAAGGAAGAAAGAAAGAAAGAAAGAGGGAAAGAAAATCTCTAATTTTTTAAACCAGGATTTTAGTTTTGCATTATTAGATTAGAATTTAAAAGAAAAATATGTACACAACTAGCAACAAGATGATGATATTGACTTTTTCATTAAGAAACAGCCTGAATATTCTGTCCACAATGTGTGCAAAATATAATACTTGTTGCTAGTTTACCAACTCCTCTAGGCAAAGTCCATTAATTTAAAGAAATATAGAAACCATCCTTCTGGTTTCTGTAAATATTTGCACACCTCATTTACTACTCCCTCATCAAATGTTCTTACATTCCTCACTTGCTTCTCTCACTGTCTTAACTTCACTTAGATCTTTGCGCTTTTTTTTTTCCTGTCTAAAGAAGTAAGAAACATGGCTTAAATATGAATCAGCAATAAGTACAATTGATTTGTCTGTAGACAATATCCTAAAATAACTGATAAAATAAGATACAATTTAGAATACAAAATATGAATCAAGATAATCCTGTTTATTTCTGCACTGTTCATATGTGCATTTCATTTATAATAATCATTCATATTAGCTGAGGAAATTTTCAAAAATGCAGATTCCAAGGCACACAAGCAAGAGATCTTCCCAGAAGTCTGGAATGGAACCTATGATACTTTAGGTTTGGAGATCGTGCCACTTAGTGAGTATAGCCTGTACTGAAGAACTGAGATCCTAAAATCAGACTCTTAGAGTAGTTAGCAACAACACAGAGGAATTACAATTAAGATAAAAAATTAAAGATTGTTTTGAATTTCTGTTTTTCTCCAGCATATTGTCCTTCTTGACCTTCCTTTCTACTTTTGTCTGAGTAATTGCTGCCTATTAAGAGGGGAAAGATTTCCCTTTGCTATGGGATTAGCCAGCAGACCAATCAACAATCAATTGACCTGTTTTCCTTCTCTTCCTGTTAGCATTCCAGGCATGTTCATGTGATTAACTACAATTTGAACTCTGGCTGGAAGCAAGGTGATGACAGAACTTGAGGAGAAATAAGTCACCTTAACATAGTGCCTGTTTTAGAACGTAGAAATTCAGATGTTTACTTGCTTCTTTGAGTTCAAGGAAAGCATTAAGTTTCTCATCCCTGCAAGTCTAAATGTAGACTAAACAGCCTTTGATCCCTCTCTAATTCAAATGTTACAGAGGTTCATATTTTGCTGATTTCCTGTTAAAAAAATTCTCAGTTTTTCATATTGCAGGGAATTTCACAGCTGTACTGAATGTTATATATGAACATTATTATATGTGGTACAGTGATTCCTAAAGAACGATGCAAGAAAAGAGAGAGACCTGAGAAACCTAATGAGATGCTATCCAGTGAAGTGAACAGAGTGAGAGAACTCTGAGTTACAGAGATTGGTTATGAATATAGTCAGGTAACACTCAGCAATGGGACTTGGACAGGGATTATAGATAAAGTGGCAGGACAGTCAAGGCCCTCCCTTTTGTTCATAGAAAACAAAGCTATGGTTATTGACATGAGGTTCAGGAGTGAGTGTCCAATCTTAAAATTGATAGGTAGAACTGGCAGAAAGAAGAATGGGCATGATCCTTGCTGAATTAATGCCCCCATATGCACCGGACTCTAGAAAGATTGGCAGATAGAGAGCCCACTGGTCAGTAAACACACACACACACACACACAACTTTAGTGGCATAGAGAAAATGTTTATTGGAAGATTTATTTTAGGATATATTGAGGATGAAGGAAAGAATACCCTCTTGAAGGAAAGACCAGTGAGCCAAATCTGAAAAACAAAAACAAAAACAAAATAGAAACTATGAAATGAACTAAGTGCTGACGAGAATAAATGGTAAGTGTACCTAAACATTTTATGGAGTGCTATACCAATGGTGTGCCTGTCCTATTGGAACACAAGCATTCTTATATGCTAGAAAAGAATATTAAACCCAGTTTGAAACTTTGGAAGGAAGAACTCAGAACAGACAGAACCAATATGCAAATTATTTAAGCTTCATCATTTAGAACAAACATTGCAAATTACATTTTTCATTCCACTTATGAATATATATATATTCCTAACAATCTGTTCTTAACCATAACTATATATGCCCTGACTCAAAATAACTAATGAAGTTTATATAGGATAAAATTCAGTCTCAGTTGACATTCAGACATCTATTGCTTTTAAACTCACCTCTTATGCCCAGTCTACCCATGCCTATACTCAATATCCTGAATAAATTAAGAAGTTTTACAACTTTACGGCTTTGCCTCAGTCGTTGCATCAATAATATGCAGGTTTCTTTCTGTTTATGAATATTCTGTGCAAATGGAATAAAAATAGTCTTCTTTTTTTTTTCCCTTTTGTTGCCCTTGTTGTTTTATTGTTTTTGCTGTTATTGATGTTGTCATTGTTGGATAGGACAAAGAGAAATAGGGAGAGGAGGGAAAGACAGAGAGAGGAGAGAAAGATAGACACCTGCAGGCCGACTTCACCACCTGTGAAGCGACTCCCCTGCAGGTGGGGGGAGCCATGGGCTCCAACCCGGATCCTTAGACTAGTCCTTGCACTTCGCGCCACGTGCGCTTAACACACCGGACATTTACAATAGCCTTCTAAGAACACTAGGGGTGACTGTTTTTTCTTTTGGGTACCTTAACTTATACACTTAATTATATTGTCAGTTAATGTCTCTCCTATACTTAATTCATCTGAGACTTGAAATAATATACTCAGAAAGCAAGCAGTTTTATGATTTCATTTTTTAAGATTTATTTTCAAAGAGAGAGATAAATAGATATATAAATAGACCTAAATTCTGGAATAAAGTTATGTGAGGGATTCAACCAGGAATCTCAAGGCCTCAGGCATGAACTCTGGTGCTTTATCACATTCATGAAAAGATTTCTTTTCAGCCACTGTTATAGTCCCCAGAGCCTAGTACAGAAATTTGCATATGGGGAACTTGATAGACATTTTTTAATTAAATTATGATTTTTTCCTTGCATCAATGTAATATTTATATTCTAATTTTATTTAGTATTCAAAAAAAGCATAGATCTTCTATTCATAGTATAAGAGAAAAACTTTATTTCAATGAATTACCTTCTTGGTCCCTAATAAAATATTTTCTATGGACTGATCCTCACTCAATTTTCATTAATATGTAGTAATATAATTTAATAAATGTGTTTAAATAATACTACATTTACTCAAAGAAAAAGCTGCCTATTCCAAGAACAGCAGTCCATTCTAGTCATAGAATGCAAGGCAGGTAAATTGTGTAGATTCCAAATTAAGCTTTTGAAGTTAAAGATCAGATTAACTCTTTGCTTCTTTTCCCCTGAAAGTTTCACCTCCACCCCTTTATTTCTAGTTTAACCTAGATTAGAAAGTAATGTTTCTCTCTTTCTTACTCAAAATCTACTTTAGATTTTTTTTTTTTTATTCATTATCTTTGATCTGTTGGGTTAAGAGCACTCTGGAGGCAGTAAGACCAGTCTCTGATGAGAAGGAAATAAAACATTTTAAGTTTAACCAAAGCTATTTCTCTAGCCAAGAGGGCTCCACATTAATGAGCTTAGAAGAGAACAAGGTCCAGTCTCCCCATGGACCATGCAGGGAGTCCTTGAGAGGCCAAAGACATCAATTGAATGAGAGGGTGTCTTGGTGTCAATAGGACTACTCACTCCAGGCATAAGAATACAAATAAGTAAACCACTAAAAATAAATAGAATCTAATTAGATATTTCACTATGTCAGGTTTCTTTTGAAAGTGGAATCTTCCATTATAATAGATCCATCATCTGAATTCAAATTACAATTGTTCTGTAAAATTTAATTGTGATAAATAATTAGGTTACTGATGTTGTCACAAAAATTCCCTTTTCCTTTTGTTTTTATAGTGGATACATGCAGAGTATCTTCTGAGTGGTCACAAAGTGACTTGTGTTTAAAATACATATTAGCTCCAGAAAACTGTGCCCAGTTTAGAGGTAACAGCTATTTCAGCAAGGAATTTCTTCCTCATATCATGTAGCTGAGTTGAACAAAGTCTTAGAAAGTCAAAGTTACTTTTCTGGTAAACTTTTCCAGAATGACTAATTTAGAGAAAAGTATTTTTTAAGCTTTAACTCATTAGTTTATCCCAGAGTTGAAAGTAAAACAAGCTAGCAATTACTTAAAATTGTAAATAGAAATTATATCAGCTTCAGGAAATGTATGTCACTAAAGAAACTCTAGTGCACAGTCAAGATAAGCTGAATATCTACCTGGAAGATACTAATATTCAATTCAATACTTACAAAGCAAGTCATTTATTTGAAAAATGTCTACTTATTTAGATATTAGTATTAAATATTTACAAGGTGATGGTCACTTTATTTTTAGTTTTTTTTATCTTCATAGTAGCTTTGAGAAGTATTTGATATCCCCTTTGTAAGGATGACTGGAGTGAGACTTAAAGCAGTAAAGAAATTTGCAGCTCAGGAGGTAGAGTAGTGGCTAGAGTGTTTGCCTTGAGAGGGTGTGATAGTGAGTTCAGTTCTCTTCACTGAGTATGCCAAAGTAATGCTCTGCTTCTTTCTTGCTCTTCTTCTGTCTTCATGTTAATAAATTAAAGGATTGAAGCAATTTGACTAATGTCTCATTACTTAGTATGTGTGCAGAATGATTCTCTAGCCTGTGTTCCTTATATCACACCACTCTCATTCTAAGAAAAATAGTCTTTAGAACTGATGACTTATTTCATATGCTCATTTTCACAAGAGTTTGAAACTATATTATAAAAAGTCAAACACTACAATTATGTGGAAAAAATGTAATACAAAAGGCAATTCTGTGGGTAGATAGAAAAAATAGTGTCTTCCATCATTGTTCCTAATAGGTTTTTTTTTTTAATGTGTGGTCTTATTTTAGTCACTAATAAAATTTAGTAATAAAAAACCCATAGTCTTAATATTCACTTTAAACCAAACTCTTGATGTTTTTTTTTTATTATTAAATAGAAGGAGAAGAAGAAGTAGGAGAAGGAGGAGGAGGAGAAAGAGGAAGAGGAGGAGGAGGAGAAGGAGAAAGAGGAGGAGGAGGATGAGAAGAATCAGAATCAGAATCATAATCAGAAGAAGAAGAAGAAGAAGAAGAAGAAAAAGAAGAAGAAGAAGAAGAAAAAAAGAAGAAGAAGGAGAAGAAGAAGAATGCGGAGGAGAAGAAGGAGAAATGAAAAGGTGTATTCAATAAATTTTTGCTTTTTAAAATGATTTCTTCATTTTGCCTCTAAAGTACATACCCTTCCTTTCTGGACATTTTTTTATTCATACATATTTGCTCCTACTTGTCTCCCTGACATTTTAACAATTTTTAAAATTTGCCTCTAAATTCTATATTTATCATCACCTCTTTGGTTAACTCAAGTAATTATATTCATTCATGGTGCCCCCCCAACCCCCCTGATAGATCCCTAAGAGAGGGATTGCTGGGTGGTAGAGTAGATTCATTTCTAATGTTGACCACAGCACAGCCTTTAATAAGCTAATCTATTTACTTCAACAGCTTAACAATAGTAACCAATGAAATGAACCAGTTAAAAAAAAAAAAAAGAAAAATGAACCAATGAAATGAAATAATTTCAACATTTCCAGTCATTTAAGTTCTTTTGTAGTTATGTAACAAAAATAAATTTTTATATAGTGATGGTTCTCATCAAATGGAGACAATAATGGAAATACTCAAAATAGTATCATATTTTGGTGTTTGTTTACTCTTCAGTAATTTAAATATTAAAGGTATGGTAAATAATCTCACTTTTCATGCTCATGACCAAGGTTTGAGTCTGGGCCCTACTATACTTGGGGAAGTTCTGATGCTGTGAATACCCTCATTCTCTTTCTCTCTCTCTTTCTTTTTGTCCTTTCTCTCCCCCTCTCTCTTGCTCTTTTTCTGTCTTTATCAAAAAAATAAAATAAAAATAAAATAAAATAGCCTGTAGTTATGAAGTCTAGAACTGACCCAAAAGAAAAAAAAACAAATAAAAGATTTTTAAATCTTCCTGTATTAATGGTCCTGTTTTCGTCTGTCTGTTTTTATCAAGTTTATTAGGTGGCTTTGGCACTTTCCTTATACAATCCCTCTTTTCCTCCTCTCCTACCTTCCCACCCCACTCTACAACTTTCACCACATTTCTCCTGTGTTAATTTGTATACCTCACCTGCTCACTATAATTGACCATTGCTTAGTGTGTGGTATTGACAGACAGAGAAAGAAAAATGAGGGGAATGTGCCTGTCAGTTTTCTTTGCCTGATACACAGCTGCTGGAGCTGGGTTACTGCTCTCTCTTTGGGGTTAGTAAAAATGCATAAGTAATAATCTTGTATAGTACTTTGAATATCAACCAAAGAACTCACAGTACTTTGTGAATATGATGCCCTTGACACTGAGTGACATTCATTATTCTCTATCTGGAGAGGGAAACTGATCCTGAGTCTTTGAGCCCTGCCTATTGAGAACATTAGGTGCTAGACCCTTTGACTTGCACATCTGGCAATGTGAACTAAGAAATTGCTACCACTCAGACTCTGGAAGTATCCTGCACTCAAAAAGTCTGCATGATTAAGTGGGTGAACAGCAGACATCACTACCACCACCCTCCCCAGGCATTTCCCCTGATTAGCCTGAGACCCAGCCCATATTCTTTACAAGACTATTTTGAGCTGTGGGTTCATATTAGGTTCACAGATGAAAATAAGCAAAATGAAGGTGCACATTTCCACTTGGAATCAAGAGGAAGTAATTTCACCTATAGATCATTTTTTTCTTTTCTGATTATTAGTAGGATATGTAGAAATTTTAAATTAAAATCTATTTTTGTCTCCCCATTTTATTGTATTTAATATACTTTTTAATAGTGATTTAATACTGCTTTACAAGATCATAAGATAATAGGGATATATTTCTACCATTATTTCATAACTGCTTATTATATTTCTTTAGTTTTGAAAAGGATATTCTGGTTCTATGATTTTCACATATCCCTGCATTAGAAAGAAATGCATGTAATATGAATATTACATACAGTAATATTCTTAACATGAATATGAACTTTCACTGTCTAGTGATCTCTAGTTGGGGGTGTGTGAAAATAGTTCAAAGTTATCCAGTTTTTGGTGACAACTTTTATCCTTTGTTAGAAATGATTTACCTTTGGCAAATCTGAGAGAGATAGTAGTATACAATGAATATTTGTGTTAACATCCAAAATCCACATTCAGAGTCTACATCCTTCACCAGTCATCCTTGATATTATTTGTGACAGCTCAGGAATATGCAAAAATCATAGAATCAAAAATCATAGAATCAAAAATAATTTCAAAAATAAAGAAATTTAATAAGTAGTTATATAATTATGATAGCTACTAGTTTGACTACTTGCACTTTCATTTTTCTCCCTTCTGCTTGAAGGGAATCACTTAATCTGGATGGAGGAAAAAACCTATTTATTTAAAAAGTAAAACAGTGATATGACACTATAGAAGACTTCAAGGAAGGGGGAACTGAAGAAATTGTTCTTTAGTTCAGTAGAGATTTATAAAGCCTCATTGCTTGAGCCCATGGTAACTGAAACTTTTGAAAAGGAATGTGGTCATTAACCATCTGGATTACTACAAAGTTAACTAAAACAGCATCTCTGAAATGCCAAAACTGGATTGAACTACTAACACTAGTTTATTGCTCCAATGGCACTAGCATGCCTAAACTCAAGGGAAGGCAGTGTTACAGAGCAGTGCAGCACAAAAAACACCTGGAATATATTCTCCAGAGTGAAAACAGCAGGGAACTGACCAGAAATAACCTCTCTCATATTATTGCTTCAATTAGACCAAAACAACTTTCCCTTTGAAAACTTAATAATAAACACTGCAGGTCATTCACTTGTTTTGAGCCCCTTTGGGAGAAAGGAGCAGATGTATCCTCTTAGCCAGTCCCTTGCTGTCATAGAGACAAGAGGCACAAATCAAACAGATATTGATTTTAATTGGAACCAACAGCACCTACATGCCATATTAATTTTCACATCTTGCTGCAAAAAAAAATTAAAGACTGGTTTTTGGTTCTGTCAAGTTGATTCAGCAGTGATATAATTAATGCATTCATAGTTTGAGCAATACCTGAAAATAATTTGAATACATTGCTATCTAATTTGACTAAGTTTATACTTTCTCTGTAACGTTTGAGGTGACTAACCTTGACCATACTACAACATTGAGAAAACATGATTTTACAAAATGAGCAAGTTAAAAAAGCAAAGATAAATGAAGTTAAAAACCCAAGCACCTTAATATTAATTGGCATTCTTAGAGAAAATAAATAGAAAGAATGACAAGAAGAAAACAACCATTTGCTAAGCATCCGTTGAAAGACAGTTACTGCTGGACAATTTATAGAAGTCATCTAGCTTTGACACAACTGTGAAAATATAGTTAATAATAATCACATATATATGTGATTATTATATACACATATTATATACACATATATATTAAATAGATTTCAAAAAGATTAAGTGAATTGCTCAAGGTCATTGCACATCATGGAAGATATGGAACAACTCCATATCATATCATATGGCTTCAGAAATGCTTGGATTAATTCTTTTGTTTAGTCAGTGACTGAACAAACCACTGGAAAATAAATAGACAAATACTGCCTTTGTGATTTTTCTAACTAGCAAAGCTATCAAAAGAATAATAAGTAGATTACTGTGTTGGATAGCGGCAAATGCTATGAAGGAGAACAAGGCAGGAAAGAAGCCTAGATAAAATTGATGGCAGTGGGGCATCTGTCAGAACACTTTTCTTAAATTTTAGATATTTAAAATAACATTTAGAGAAATTTAGACACTACTGTAGCTTACTTATTTTCAGAGAAGCTATTATTTTTCCTAATAGAATGGAAACTGAGGAAAGTTACTTTTACGTATATAAACTCCATGCCATCTGATTATTCTTTTCTATATTTTAAAGAGTAAGATCTCATCAGGAATTCGTAGTCAAGTTTTCCTCTCTTTCATTTGAAGCTTTTTCCATCCTACTGCACTGCTCTTTAAGTTCTGAGAGTTCTGTTATTTTTTTCTCCAAAAAACTTCCTTGTCACATCAGATTTTCCCAAGCTTGAATTTAAAAGACAGCCCTAGAGAAGCACTACAGGAAAGATACTAATTCGTGTGACACTTTATTAAGAAAGAACTTTGATCTCTTCTCACCTATTTAGTTGACTATTTCTGCTGCTTCTGCAAAATTATAAAATTATTTACATTACTAATTAACACAACAGATTGTGTTTTACTGGGGACATGAGAGTAAGTGGTTCAAATGGTTTGATCTCATCATAAAGAAGGAAGTATTCAGAATTAGCACTTCCTGAGATCCAAATGGGAGTAACTAATATAGAGTACTCATAAAACAAGTTCCTAATGTTCCCAAATGCATAGTTTAAAGTAGCCAGCTACAGTATTTGAACTCTCAGATTAGAATTTGGGGGGGGGGGGTGGTCCCAGAAGATGGCAGACTGAGTGGCTTGAGCTCTGATCACATCTTCTGGAAACGGTAGGATTTTCTGCCTTTAGCAGGCCAGTCAATAAGGGGTCCTAGCAGTAACACCAAGGAGGTGACTATAACTTAATTTGGGTTAAGAATTAGAGTAGGGAAAAAAGGGGGAAAAAAAAGTGAAAAAAAATTTTTTTTCTTCCTTTTAATTCAAGCATACCTCCTTCCTCAGCCCCCTCCCCATAACCAGTCCTTTACTTTACCAAATTCCTGTCCCACCAGGGAGTATCATTAATTCTAAGTCTATACCCTTCTGAAACCTCTGGCCTTTTTTCTTTCTAAGTAGAGACCCCACCCACCTCACCCCGCATAACTAATTAAATAATTAAAAATAAATACATTTAAAAAAAAACTCTTTCCTATCACTGCCCTTTTATGACTGTTCTTTCTCTTATCTTTTTCTTTTTTCTCTTCTTTTTTTTTTCTTTTTCTCATTCTTGTCATCCATTCTTCCTTAATCCTACAGCTTCCAAAGTCACAGCCCCCAGCCCTCACACCAACAAACAGTGTGCTTTTTTGAATTCACTGATACACATTTGGGAATTTCCTTTCACTGTTCTTTAATTACAGCTCTTTTTCTTATTTTTTCCCTTTTCTCTCTCTTGTCTCTCTCTCTCTCTCTCTTTTTTTTAATCTTGTCATACACTTCTGCTTTCTTCTTTGCCTTTCTGAATTTATGAAATATTTTGGGGAAGAAATCTGACTCAGAGTAGACTCTCTATGTATGTATCTCTGCTCTAGTTCCCTTTCCCCTTTTGTTACCCCTAGAATATACAGTGGATAGTAGATTTTCATAACTGTCTATTCTTGCTATCCTCTCTTTCTTTTCTCTTTCTTCACTAGGATTTGGTTACTATTTTTTCATGGACTGGAAAAATTGTTTGGCTAACGGGTAACAATTAAACTACTTCAATACTTGCTTCAGTTGCTACTGTAATTCCTGAGGTTGGTGAGTGCAATTGTCATAAAGGTATTTAGTACAGTGTTACTTGTACTCAAGACACAACAACTGAGGAACAACAGAGCATAAAAAAAAAGAAACACATAAATAAAAAAAAATGGGTAGATCAAAAACAAATAAAACTGCTACTCCAATGAATTAAGACAAGAGCCCAGAAGAAACTACAAATCAGCCAGAAGTAACCATAGATAAGAAAAGTATGCAAGCAATAATAAACTTATTAATCACAGAAATGAAAACAACATTGGAGGAAAGGAATGGCAGTATTAGGGAAACAACAGTTGAGACCCCCAAGGAAAATACTGATTATCTTGAGGCAATTAGAGAACTGAAAGCTGAAATAGCTGTACTGAAGAAAGAAGCTGAGGCAAGGGAAAGCAGACTAACAGAAGCAGAAAACAGAATTAGTCAGACAGAGGATGAGCTAGAAAAACGAAGAGAGAGGTGAAAGAGCTTAAAAAGAAATTGAGAGACACTGAAAACAACAACAGAGACATATGGGATGATCTCAAAAGAAGTAACATTCGTATAATTGACCTGCCAGAAGAAGAAAGAGAGGAAGGGGAAGCAAACATTCTAGAGGAAATAATAGAAGAAAACTTCCCAGACATGAATAACAGAAAGGACATCAAGATTCAAGAGGCCCAGAGAGTACCAAACAGAATCAACCTAGACCTGAAGACACCAAGACACATCATAGTCACAATGAGAAGAAGTAAGGATAAATAAAGGATCCTAAAGGCTGCAAGAGAGAAACAAAAAGTCACATAAAAGGGAAAACCCAAAAGATTATCTGCAGACTTCTCCACACAAACTCTAAAAGCCAGAAGGGAATGGCAAGATATTTATCGAGCCCTGAATGAAAAAGGGTTTCAACCAAGGATAATATATCCTGCTAGACTTTCATTCAAACTAGATGGAGGGATCAAAACCTTCTTAGATAAAAAACAGTTAAAGGAGGCAACAATCACCAAGCCAGCCCTGAAAGAGGTTCTAAAATACCTCTTATAAACAAGAACATCACTATAATACTGGCAATATATCAGAGCAAACAAATTTTTTTTAGAACAATGGCTCTACAATACATTAAATCCATAATATCAATAAATGTCAATGGCTTAAACTCACCCATCAAAAGGCACAGAGTGGGGGGATGGATCAGAAAACATAATCCAACCATATGCTGCTTGCAAGAATCCCATCTGTCACAACAAGATAAACACAGACTTAAAGTGAAAGGATGGAAAACTATCATACAGGCTAACGGACCACAAAAAAGGGCAGGAACAGCCATTCTCATCTCAGATACGAAAGATTTTAAATTAAATAAAGTAATAAAAGATAGGCAAGGACATTACATAATGATTAGAGGATCAATTAGCCAAGAAGACTTAAAAATTATTAACATCTATGCACCCAATGAGGGACCATCTAAATACATTAAGCACCTACTGAAAGAATTTCAAAAATACATCAATAGTAATACAATAATAGTGGGAAACTTCAATACCCCACTCTCACACTTAGACAGATCAACAAAGCAGAGAACCAATAAAGATACAAGAGAATTGAATGAAGAGATTGACAGACTAGACCTCTTGGACATTTTCAGACTCCTCCACCCCAAAAAACTGGAATACACCTTCTTTTCAAATCCACATGACACATACTCAAGGATAGACCACATGTAAGGCCACAAAGACAGCATCAATAAATTCAAGAGCATTGAAATCATCCCAAGTATCTTCTCAGACCACAGTGGACTAAAACTAACATTTAACAACAAACAGACAATTATTAAAAGTCACAGAATTTGGAAACTAAACAACATACTCCTTAAGAACCACTGTGTCAGAGACTCACTCAAGCAGAAATTCAAATGTTCCTGGAAACTAATGAAAATGAAGACACAACCTATCAAAATATTTGGGACACAGTTAAAGTGGTACTGAGAGGGAAACTTATAGCCATACAATCACATATGAAACACCAAGAAGAAGCTCAAAAGCCTTACCGCACACCAAAAGGACTTAGAGGAAGAGGAACAAAGGAACCCTAAAGCAACCAGAAGGACAGAAATCACTAAAGTTAGAGCAGAAATAAACAACATCGAAAATAAAAGAACCATACAAAAGATCAATGAAGCCAAATGGTGGTTCTTTGAAAGATTAAACAAAATTGACAAACCCTGAGCCAGACTCACCAAACAAAAAAGAGAGAAGACTCAAATTAATAGAATTGTAAACAATGGAGGAGATATCACAACTGACACCACAGAAATCCAGAGAATCCTGCGAAACTTCTATAAAGAACTATATGCCACCAAGCTAGAGAATCTGGAAGAAATGGAACAATTCCTAGAAGCATATGCCCTTCCAAAACTGAACCAAGAAGAACTACAAAATCTAAATGCACCAATCACAGACAAATTGAAGCCGTTATTAAGAATCTCCCCAACAACAAAAGTCGTGGACCAGATGGCTTCACAAATGAATTCTACAAAACTTGCAGGAAACAGTTAATACCCATACTTCTTAAGCTATTCCATAAGATTGAAGAAACAGGAATACTCCCTTCCACCTTCTATGAAGACAACATCACCCTGATACCAAAAGCTGATAGGGCCAGAACAAAAAAGGAAAACTACAGAGCAATATCACTGAGGAACATAGATGCCAAAATAATAAACAAGATCTTGGCCAACCAGATACAGCAACACATCAAAAAGATTGTTCATCATGACCAAGTGATGAACAATCCCAGGAATGCAAGGCTGGTTCAACATCTGTAAGTCAATCAATGTCATTCACCAGATCAATAAAAGCAAAGCCAAAAACCACATGATTATCTCAATAGATGCAGAGAAAGCCTTTGACAAAATCCAACACCCGTTCATGCTCAAAACTCTACAAAAAATGGGAATAGATGGGAAATTCCTCAAGATAGTGGAGTCTATATATAGCAAACCTACAGCCAACATCACACTCAATGGACAGAAGCTGAAAGCATTCCCCCTCAGATCGGGGACTAGACAGGGCTGTCCACTGTCACCGTTACTCTTCAACATAGTATTGGAAGTTCTTGCCATAGCAATCAGGCAAGAGAAAGAAACCAAAGGAATACAGATTGGAAGGAAGAAGTCAAGCTCTCATTATTTGCAGATGATATGATAGAATACATAGAAAGACCTAAAGAATCCAGCAGAAAATTACTGGAAGTTATTAGGCAATATAGCAAGGTATCAGGCTACAAAATCAGTGTACAAAAATCAGTGGCATTTCTTTATGCAAACACTAAATCTGAAGAAGAAGACATCCAGAAATCACTCCCATTTACTGTTTCAGCAAAATCAATCAAATACCTAGGGATAAAGTTGACCAAAGAAGTGGAAGACTTGTATACTGAAAACTATGAGTCACTACTCAAGGATATAGAAACTGATACCAAGAAATGGATAGATATCCCATGCTCATGGATCTGTAGAATAAATATCATCAAAATGAATATTCTCCCCAGAGCCATATACAAATTTAATGCAGTACCCATCAAAGTTCCACCAAGCTTCTTTAAGAGTGTAGAACACTACAATCATTTATCTGGAACCTGAAAACACCTAGAATTGTCAAAACCATCTTGAGGAAAACAAACAGAAATGGAGGCATCACACTCCCAGATCTCAAACTATATTATAAAGCCATCATCATCAAAACAGCATGGTACTGGAACAAAAATAGGCACACAGATGAGTGGAACAGAATTGAAAGCCCAGAAATAAATCCCCACACCTATGGACATCTAATCTTTGATAAGGGGGACCAAAGCATTAAATGGAAGAAGGAGGCTCTCTTCAATACATGGTGCTGGGAAAACTGGGTTGTAACATGCAGAAGTATGAAGTTGAACCACTTTATCTCACCAGAAACAAAAATCAACTCCAAATGGATCAAAAACCTAGATGTCAGACCAGAAACAATCAAATACTTAGAGGAAAACATTGGTAAAACAGTTTCCCACCTACACCTCAAGGACGTCTTTGATGAATCAAACCCAATTGCAAGGAAGACTAAAGCAGAAACAAACCAATGGGACTACATCAAATTGAAAAGCTTCTGCACATTCAGAGTAACTATTAAACAAACAGAGAGACCCCTCACAGAATGGGAGAAGATCTTCACATGCCATACATCAGAGAAGAAACTAATCACCAAAATATATAAAGAGCTCAGCAAACTTAGCACCAAAAAAGCAAATGACCCCATCCAAAAATAGGCAGAGGATATGAACAAAACATTCACTACAGAGGAGATCCAAAAGGCTAACAAACATATGAAAAACTGCTCTAGGTCACTGATTGTCAGAGAAATGCAAATTAAGAAAACACTAAGATACCACCTCACTCCTGTAAGAATGGCATACATCAAAAAGGACAGCAGCAACAAATGCTGGAGAGGATGTGGGGACAGAGGAACCCATTTAAATTGCTGGTGGGAATGTAAATTGGTACAGCCTCTGTGGAGAGCAGTCTGGAAAACTCTCAGAAGGCTAAACATGGACCTTCCATATAATCCAGTAATTCCTCTCCTGGGGTTATACCCCAAGGACTCCATAACACCCAACCAAAAAGAGGTGGGTACTCCTATGTTCATAGCAACACAAGTCATAATAGCTAAAACCTGGAAGCAACCCAGGTGCCCAACAACAGATGAGAGGCTGAGAAAGCTATGATATATATACACAATGGAATACTATGCAGCTATCAAGAACAATTAACCCACCTTCTCTGACCCATCTTGGACAGAGCTAGAAGGAATTATGTTAAGTGAGCTAAGTCAGAAAGATAAAGATGAGTATGGGATGATCCCAATCATCAACAGAAGTTGAGGAAGAAGATCTGAAAGGGAAACTAAAAGCAGGACCTGACCAAATTGTAAGTAGGGCACCAAAGTAAAAACCCTGAGGTGAGGGGTAGACATGCTGCTTCCTGGGCCAGTGGGGGGTGGGAGTGTGTGGAAAGGATGGGTCATAGTCTTTTGGTGGTGGTAATAGTGTTTATGTACACTCAGGAAAATGTAGACATATAAATCAGTAGTTAATTAATATGAGAGGGGGAAAATTGGCAAACACTAGAAGAAAAAGAGGGGGAAAATCAATTGTATGTCTCAAAGTTTTTCAAAACAGAAACTGAATCTTTTTAATATATAGGCTTGTATTTGATATGCGGACTCTCTCAAAAGCCTAGACGAAGTAGATTAGAAGCATCCAATAGCACAGCTATATACAAGATACTGGATACTGTACAGCAAACCATAAGGAAAGGACTTTTCAAAGTTAACCCAATTAACAAATAATGTGATGATAACATTAACTATCGATTGTCTTTTTGAACCCTAAGACAGCAGGAACCTCACATCTCCACTATAGAGCCTCTACTTCCCCCAGTCCTGGAACCCTTGGATAGGGCCCACTTTCCCGTATGCGTCTGCCAATCCATACCAAAAAATATTGCATCCGCCGATCACAACCTAACCAACGCAACGATTGCCACCTCAACATGCTTCACCTCAGACTCTGTCCAGAGACTTCACGTGTGGAATGACAACCCTTTAGCTTCATTACTCGGGTGAGACCTCTCTTTTTATAGTACACTCTAATTTCATCTCAGGTGGTTCACTTTCTAACAAAGTCCCATAACCTAGATATACACCAGTTTCTGTGAGAGAGAGCTTATGTTCACACGTATCCATAAACTACTGCAAAATATATACCTGAAAGCAGAAGTACGCTAGAGTTTGCATTGAGTACCCCCCTAACACTTCCTCTCCACTATTCCAAACTTTGGGTCCATGATTGCTCAACAATTTGTTTGGCTTTGTATGTTAACTCTCTTTTCAATCACCAGGTTCCAGATGCCACCAGGATGCTGTCCAGGCTTCCCTGGATTGAAGACCCCACCAATATGTCCTGGAGCTCAGCTTCCCCAGAGACCCACCTAGTAGGGAAAGAGAGAGGCAGACTGGAAGTATGGACCGACCAGTCAACGCCCATGTTCAGCGGGGAAGCAATTACAGAAGCCAGACCTTCTACCTTCTGCAACCCTCAATGACCCTGGGTCCATGCTCTCAGAGAAATAGAGAATGGGAAAGCTATCAGGGGAGGGGGTGGGTTATGGAGATTGGGTGGTGGGAATTGTGTGGAGTTGTACCCCTCCTACCCTATGGTTTTGTTAATCAATCCTTTCTTAAATAAAAAATAAATAAATAAATAAAATGGAATTTTTTTTTGCCTCCAGGGTAAATGCTGGGGCTCAGTGCCTGCACCATGAATCCACTGCTCCTGGAGGCCATCCCCCCCCCCCTTTGTTGCCCTTTTTGTAGCCTTGTTGTGGTTATTATTGTTGCTGTTGATGTTGATGCCGTTCATTGTTGGATAGGACAGAGAGAAATCGAGAGAGGAGGGGAAGACAGAGAGCGGGAGAGAAAGATAAATACCTGCAGACTTGCTTCACCACCTATGAAGCAACTCCCCTGCAGGTGGGGAGCTGGAGGCTTGAACAGGGATCCTTGTGCTTTGTGCCACATGAGAATGTTTTATAAGAAAAATATATAATTATTTCCTGAGCTGTTTTCAGAATAGAACAAGCTTCCAGGAAATGTAGTGTTTAGTTTTCCATGTAATTATCCTATTTGTGAATTAAATTAATTTTAGATGAAGTATTGTTGGAGAGAACCAGAGAAGGTAGCTGATCTGAATTGTGTGCCTGCTTTGTCATGAATATGTACGGCCAACTTTTTTTGTTGTTGTTGTTGCTGTTGCTGTTGCTGTTTTTTAATAGCCAAGTTTCGAATGTAGGCTCCCAACACTGGAGGATGCTCCTATGTTGTGGTATCTTTCCCTCTCTTCTTGAATCTCTGTAACAAAAACCAGGAGAAAAGAAAGAAAGAAAGGAAGGAAGAAAGAAAGAAAGAAAGAAAGAAAGAAAGAAAGAAAGAAAGGAAGTAAGTTATCTCAGAATGCTAGTGTTAGTAACAACTTCAAAAAGAATACTTAGGAGGAAAAAATAGTCTGTAAAGTCTAGCTAGTTCTTAAATGAACCCAATTATTAAATTCAAAATAAGATTATTTTCTATAAAATAAAAATAACATTATTCATGTTCATAATTGTATTTTTAAACATTTTATTTATCGGTATTTTTACCACCAAATTATTGCTGGAACTCAGTGTCTGCACAACTCCACCCCTCACAGTGTTGTCGTTTCCTGCCCTCTAGGTAAATGGTGAGAAACAGAAAGAGATGAGAGAGAGAGACAATGAAAGAGAGACAACACAACGTGTTCCACCGCAGTGAAGATTCCCCGCTACAGATACTCTCATATGGTGACCTGGAACTTGAACCCCCATTCTTGCACGTTGTAATATAATCACTCTATATGCAGACCAGGAGTCATAATTCTTTTTAATTTCAAATAGTTTGGGTCTTTGTGATTCAATGGTCATTTGCCCCCTCCTATTATATATTTTAACAATACATTATCTTGGGGAGAAGATTCACATATTTCCAAGCTAAAAGGAATTCTACATCAAAAGACTTGAAAAGAGGACCGACCAGTCAATGCCCATGTTCAGCAGGGAAGCAATTACAGAAGCCAGACCTTCTACCTTCTGCAACCCACAAAGACCCTGGGTCCATGCTCCCAGAGGACTAGAGAATGGGAAAGCTATCATGGGAGGGGGTGGGTTATGGAGATTGGGTGGTGGGAATTGTGTGGAGTTGTACTCCTCCTACCTTATGTTTTTGTTCATTAATCCTTTCTTAAATAAAAAATTTAAAAAACAAAACAAAACAAAAACAAACAAACAAACAAAAAAAGAAGTCAAACACTTTAAAATTTTTCTCTTCCTAAGACCAGGTGAGACATACACATTTTTGCTTCTACTTGATTTCTGAATCTAACATTGAATGAACTCTTCCTCTAAGAGATTGTTCTTTACACACATTTGAAAACAGTTAACTTTCTATGGTCAGAAAAAAAGTAGAGACATATAATTTAAAAAATTTCAACAATTTAGGTGTGAATAAATAAGGAAGAAATGAATTAAATTGTTCTTCAGAGGGCCAGATGGTTGGCACACCCTGTTAAGTATACACATTACCCTGTTCACTAAGATTCAAGCCCATGCTCTTCACCTGCAAGGTGACCACTTCACAAGTGATGAAGCAGGTCTGTAGATGTCTGCCATTCTCATTCCCTCTCTGTCTCCTCCTCCCCTCTCAAGTTCTCTTTGTCCTATTAAGTAAAATAAAATGAAAAAAGAAAAAGATAAAAAATGGCTACTGGGAACAGTGGATTACTAGTGCCAGCAACGAGCCCCAGAGATAATTGTGGTGGAAAAAAAATTATCTTGAAACACAAAACAGTTTGAAATATAAAAGAGGTTAGTAACAAACACTTTCATTTTTGCCAAACCCAAAACATTTGAAAAGTAATTCAGATTGTGGTTGAACTTCTTCCTCCATAGACAATTCTACATTTTAGTGCAGTAATATTGGAGTCTCAAATGACAAAAGCAAGATATACATATACAATTATTCAGCATATCTATTTTTATGTTCATGTTATTTTAGGATCAATAGAATTAAAAAAGACTGTGAAGAAATTGCATTAGGTGGAGTAGAGAGAGATTACTTATTAATGAATTAGCACACATTCCCAAAATAAATGGCAGCAGGCACATTCTAAACTACAGAAGGATATGGATGTCTCACAATTTAGAGAAGCAAATGCTTTTACAAATAAATTAATTCATATTTAGGATAGTCAATAAAATGCAAGTCATGCAGGCCAATAGTGTACTCATAAAATGGCATACCAGTAATCTCTCATAATATTTTTAATACTCTGATTAGTATTTCTGAAGGAAAAATATCTTCAGGAATTCAAACTCTTACCAATATTTACAAGACTACAGAACTATATGCAAAGCCAAGACTTTCTCACTCTAGAGCCCAAGTAATAAATCACTTGTCTCCTTGTGAATCATGTTCAGCAGTGAACTTCCTCAAATCCAAAACTAATATGTTAGTTCAAACTATTCAATACTAATTAGGAAATCACTATCTAACCTAGTTACTGATATAAGCAATGTTGTTTTTTTGTTTATTTGTTTTTTGTGTGTGAGAATCCCTGAATCAAATCTTATCAGACAAGGGTCTCTTATAGTTTATATATGAACATATTTTCAAATCAGAACCCTTTTTCTCACTAGTAACTCAGAATCTGTTCTAATTTCATACATAGTTGTTTCTTAATATATGCAAACTAATTAGGAAGTTTCACATTATGCTACTATATAAAATAGAACTTTGCATAATTTTAGAAAAAAATAAAGCAATATATTTTAAAAATTAATTTTCCCTTCACCCTCATTACTCCAGTGAGACATAGTATTCTTTCATAGTATTCTCAAATTCTATTCCAAAAGATTCACTTCCTAACAAAATCCCAAAACCTAGATATAGACGAGGCCCCGTAAGATAGAGCATATGTTTACATGTATCCATAAATTAGGGCAAACTATATACCTGAAAGCAAAATTACACAATATTCTGTAGTGAGTCAGTATAAAGTTCCTAATGAAATAGTGTCTACTGAGACTTAGATACCCTCCTCACCTACTTCCTATTACAGATCTCTCACTCACTCCAAAGCTAAACTCATCAAAAAAAGGACTGCAAAAGCTGAATAAGGGCAAGAGACTGGCATACTTCAACGATGACTCTTTAGTCACTCTCATGCCACCCCATCATCTGGGGTCCTAGTCAGGGAGTCCTGAGATTCCCAAACAGACATGATGGGCCTAGACCTTGAATAAATCCCTCTCTCCATTGTTACTGGGCATCTCTATGAGGAACAACAAAATAGACCCCTTTTTGGGACTCACCTAGGACCTTGCCCTCAACTTGGATCCATAATGGTAGAGAATGTTCCATCCTCCAAAGGGAGACTGGACAACATACTCTATGCTACACCCAAGAAAGATGGGTCCTGATATTGGGCAGCTTAGAACATTCCTACTCATGATCACAGAATGTGAGCTCAGATCTACAGGGACGCAGAGGTCACATAGGCTCCTAAACTGAATATGGGCCCCAGATCACATCAAATCAATGGGATTTACAGTCACCAATATTTATAAACCTTTCCCATATTTTGGATCTACTATCTTCCCAGACACAGCTTTCTGGTCCTTCTGCCAGCCATGACATCATCTCAGCAGACAATAATTAGGATCCACCTGTATAACAGATTTCAGGATCAGGAAGAAAAAAAAAAAAACACTAGTATAGCCACAAGCCCTTTGGAATATAACTAAAACATGCCTACTAGCTATCTAAAAAATAGAGGACCCCCAGCTCTTCGTCTGCACTATTCCAGCATTTAATTTCATGATTGTTCAACAATTTGTTTGGCTTTGTATGTTAACTCAGGTTTCAGACACTAGCATGATGCCTACCAGACTTCCCTGGACAGACAACCCCACCAATGTGTCCTGGAGCTCCACTTCCCCAGAGCCCTTCCCCACTAGGGAAAGAGAAAGACAGGCTGGAAATATGGATTGACCTGTCAACACCCATGTTCAGCAGGGAAGCAATTACAGAAGCCAGACCTTCTACCTTCTGCATCCCACAATGACCTTGGGTCCATGCTCCCAGAGGTTTAAAGAATAGGAAAGCTATCAGGAGAGGGGATGGGATACACAATTCTGGTGTTGGGAATTGTGTGAAGTTGTACCCCTCTTATCCTATGGTTTAGTCAATGTTTCCTTTTTATAAATAAAAAAAATAATTTACACAAAAAGCTCTCAAAGATAGTTATTTTGTTATTTTAACAATAATGGAAGTTATTAATCTCCAGTTGAAAGAAAAACACGAATGAAGTTTTAGACACTAAACCTATTTGATCAGGTCAATAACTACATGGAAACGTAGCTATATTACTCAGTAATACTCAAATTATTTGTAAATTGGTGTATATTAATGATTAAGATCAGTTTTTAGAGTCAACTACTCTAAAACTGTTCAAATTTCTTTTTATTTATTTATTTATTTTATTTATTCCCTTTTGTTGCCCTCGTTGTTTTATTGTTGTAGTTATTATTATTGTTGTCCTCATTGTTGGATAGGACAGAGAGAAATGGAGAGGGGAGGGGAAGACAGAGAGGAGGAGAGAAAGATAGACACCTGCAGACCTGCTTCACCACCTGTGAAGCGACTCCCCTGCAGGTGGGGAGCCGGGGTTCGAACCAGGATCCTTATGCCAGTCCTTGTGCTTTGCGCCACCTGCGCTTAACCCACTGCGTTACAGCCCAACTCCCACTGTTCAAATTTCTAAGGGAAAATTCTAAGTGAAAGTTTCATTATATAAGAGAATCAATTGTTTATCTTTAAATAAATATTATTATAGATCAGCATATTTTCAAATAAAAATTATCTATAAATAAGATACATAACCTTTTGATAAAAAAATAGGGCAGTTTCTAATGGAGGGGACACAGAACTCTGGTGGTGGGAATTGTATGGAATTACACCCCCTTTAATTTTACAATCTTGTTAATCATTACTAAGTCACTATAAAAAATTAAACCAAAAAAAGATACGTAGCCCTCTAATGTCATTTCCCCCCCCTCTGAAACATTTACAAACACCAGGTGAGTTTCTGGAACCTGCATTTTTTTTCTTGAAAATGTTTTGAAATAAATGATTACTTAGGAATATTGGTTCAACATCTGAAAACATCACTATAATATATAATGTCTTGAGACAGTGTAATAAAATAAATAACATTATATTTTGCCTTCAAGGAATATGAAACAGAGCAGGTAGACTTTCAGCATTATTTAATACAATAAAGTATTTTTTCAGAACAAAAGAAACATTTCTTTTACCTAATTTCATGTCATTACTGTTAGGGTGATACTTTGATTAAATACCCTAGCTATTTGAGAATATTAATATTTAGTCTCAAATGTTCCATTTACCGCTTCTCCCTCCTTACACAAATTGATTTTTCTGTCTGTGTGGAAGTTTCAAAAATTAGAAAAGAATATTACCAGAGTGAAGATACATATCAAAAAAGAGTTAGAAGATATATTTACTTGGAATTTAAAATCATCCTGAAACATTTCCTTTGCTTTAAATTCATTAATTAAAGATGTGCTACATATCTCTGCTTTAGGCATGAGTACTGAAAGATGAGCAAACCAATCGGTCAGTGTTTTCAAGAAACTTATGTTCCAGAAACACTGAGGTAACCTCTTTTTCATTTCACTTACTTTGGATATTGACACAGAGATTGAAAAACAAAAAACAAACAAAAGCACCCTTGGATTCACCTCAAAATCCTTTTTACCATTACTTTCTTACATTGCCAACCACGATATTCATCTAAGAATTAATTTTAGATTGAAAAACATGAAAATAAGCTGAAATTTCTCTGAAGGAACTACATCAACTAAAGGTAACTCATGAAGAGTACACTCTTATCTCCTGGTAATGTGAAAGACAAGCTCCTTCAGAGTTGCCACCTGTGGGGTGTGGGATGATGAGCCTCTTTCTTCCATTCTCAAACCACAAGATTCATTCTTAACATAATGAAGAAGTTGATTGATGAAGTCACCTTCCACAATGCTGACTCTCTTATCTTTCTCAGTTTAGCAGTAACAGACATGACCTGCTCCCTTCCAGCTGGGCCCTGTGTAAGGGGCCCGTCCATCACTCTGTTTTCCTACTCTGTCTGCTTTTTCCTTCTCCTTCAGATTTCAATCCATGTGCCTACTGGCAACAACCAATATGTCTGTCTGTCAGTAACTCTGTAATGAGACCAATTTATAAAGTCACATAATCCCAATTCTTCAGGGAGGGGAAAAAAATCCTCTCTTCCAGTCATTGAAAGTCACCTTTGCCTCTTGTTCTTATAACTCTGAGAGGTCATATACAAAAAAAATAACATACCTAAAAGTAATTTAGAATTAATTTTAGATGACCCCGTTCTCACATAATTTCCTTTAAAAGATACTCTCTCCCCCTATTTGCTAATGTTTTAGCTAGAAGTTACAAAATATCAATCAAAGATCTAGAAGCAATTTATCTTACTCTATTCCAGGTCACTCTACTTCAATTCCAGTAGTTTTTGGTTGTCAGAACACCCTCTCTCTAACTTGCATTCAAAGTTTGGGCACGGAATCTCCAACTGTCTGTTATTAAGAGTTGATTAATCTTATGGTACAGCAGAAACTTCCCAGGGATACTCTACTCTGTGCTTTCAGTTCACTAGTACCAACTGAATTCTGTGTCAGTTTTGCCCAGAGGCTAGAAGAAACTTACTACATTTTATTGAATTCCAGTTGGCTACAATAAAAATATTTATAAATGCAAAACAACCAGTGAGCCTTTGGTATAAACTATGATGGGCAGTATATAAAAATTCTTTCACACAAAATATGGCAACCTTTGCCATTCAATTTTCTAGAGACTGTGTTCAGAAGATGAGCTGGTTATTCTATGCACTCGATACTCTGATTAACAGGAACATATGAATATTAAATGCTGGAGTAAATTAAAAGCCTTCTGGTATATCTAAACTTTGGAAATTATCAATTTTTCTTTTTCATTTGGTCTAGTCAAAAAGGTGGTACAGGTGAAACTCTCTAGATGCCTAGCATTATCGTATTGCTTAATGGAAAGAAGTTTTTTTTTCTGAGGGGCTCAATTTTAAGTCACATATTTTCCATTCATGAATTGAAGGTGGAATCATATGTGAATATTATGAACATTTTTATGCAAATAAATTGGACAGTCTAGTTGAAATGGATGTATTCCTAGAAAAATACCACATGCCAAGCTTAACCCAAGAAGTATATAACTTAAGTAGGCCAATTACTAGTACAGAAATTAGATCAGAATTCAATTTTTCCCCAAGAATAAAAGGCCAGGTCCAGAAGACTGTGCTAGTGAATTGTACAGGTCTTTCAAAGAAATAACACTAATTCTCTTCACACTCTTCCAGAAAATTGATGAGAGGGAATCATTCCCAAATACATTCTATAAGGATAAAATCAAACAAAAAAATTATAGACCTATATCTCTGATAAACATTGATGCAAAGATTCTCAACAAAATCTTGGCAAATCACACCCAAGAATATATCAAGAGAATAATTCACCTATATCAAGTGGAATTTATCTCTGGAAACCAGGGATGGTTGGGGGCAGGGGTAGTAGATAGCATAATGGTTATGCAAACAGACTCTCATGTCTGAGGCTCCAAAGTCCCAAGTTCAATCCCCTGCACCACCATAAGCCGGAGCTGAGCAGTGCTCTGATAAAAAAAAAAAAAACAGGGGGAATGATTCAATATCCAATAGTCTATCAATTTAATCTATCATATCAACAAAAAATACATAAAAACATCACATGCCATATTAGTTTATGCTGAAAAGGCATTTGACAAGATCCAACATCCATTTATGATAAAGACCCTCCCAAAACTGGAAAGAAGGATAATCCATCAACATTATCAAGGTCGTTTGTAGAAAACTGACTGCTAATATCCTTCTCAACAGGGAAAAGGTGAAAACTGTGACTCTATAATTGAAAACTAGACAAGGATGTCCATTCTCACCCCTATTATTTTACATAGTCCTCCAAAACACTACTGGAAATAATGAATAAATTTAGAGGCATAGCAGAATACAAAAACCAGTACCTATGTTGGTGGCATTTCTGTATACAAACAACGAGTATGAGGAAATAGAAATAAAAGACTCAATCCAATTCACAATTAAACCTCAAAAGATAAAATACATTGGAGTGACGTTCATGAAGGAGTTGAAGGACATTTACAATGAAACTATATTACACAATTCGTAATAGCTACAATCTGGAAACAACCCAGGTGCCCAACAACAGATGAGTGGCTGAGAAAGCTGTGGTATATATACACAATGGAATACTATGCATCTATTAAGAACAATGAACCCACCTTCTCTGACCCATCTTGGACAGAGCTAGAAGGAATTATGTTAAGTGAGCTAAGTCAGAAGATAAAGATGAGTATGGGATGACCCCACTCATCAACAGAAGTGCCCCTGAGGCTACAGACAGACTATGACCCACATAGTCAATGACTGCCACCTCTCCAGATTCAAAGAAGGTCTCAAAACTTTATATCAGGCTCAACCTGACGCTGTTGACTGGCTACAGAAGAAGGGCAAACGCTAGAAGAAGAAGAAGAAGAAGAAGAAGAAGAAGAAGAAGAAGAAGAAGAAGAAGAAGAAGAAGAAGAAGAAGAAGAGGAGGAGGAGGAGAAGGAGGAGGAGGAGGAGGAGGAGGAGGAGGAGGAGGAGGAGGAGAAGTTGAGAAAGAAGAATAGAACGGGAAACTAAAAGCAGGATTTGACTAAATCTGGAGTAGGGCACCAAAGTAAAAACTCTGGGGTAGTCTTCACTTGTGGAATGACAACCCTTCAGCTTCATTACTCGGGTGAGACCTTTCCTTTTATAGTACACTCTAATTTCATCTCAGGTGGTCCACTTTCTAACAAAGTCCCAAAACCTAGATATACACCAGTTTCTGTGAGAGAGAGCATATGTTCACACGTATCCATAAACTACTGCAAAATATATACCTGAAAGTAGAAGTACGCTAGAGTTTGCAGTGAGTACCTCCCTAACACTTCCTCTCCACTATTCCAAGCTTTGGGTCCATGATTGCTCAACAATTTGTTTGGCTTCGTATGTTAACTCTCTTTTCAATCACCAGGTTCCAGATGCCACCAGGATGCTGGCCAGGCTTCCCTGGACTGAAGACCCACCAATATGTCCTGGAGCTCAGCTTCCCCAGAGACCCACCCTAGTAGGGAAAGAGAGAGGCAGACTGGGAGTATGGACCGACCAGTCAACGCCCATGTTCAGCAGGGAAGCAATTACAGAAGCCAGACCTTCTACCTTCTGCAACCTTCAATGACCCTGGGTCCATGCTCCCAGAGGGATAGAGAATGGGAAAGCTATCAGGGGAGGGGGTGGGTTATGGAGATTGGGTGGTGGGAATTGTGTGGAGTTGTACCCCTCCTACCCTATGGTTTTGTTAATTAATCCTTTCTTAAATAAAAAAAAATTAAAAAAAAACTCCGGGGTGAGGGTGAGGGTGGATATTCAGCTTCCCAGGGTGGTGGGGGTGTGGGAGGGGGCTGGGGGGGTAGGAGGGTTGGATGGGACACAGTCTTTTGGTGGTGGGAATGGTGTTTATGTACACTCCTATTAATTCGTAGTCATATAAATCACTATTAAATTAATATGAGAGGGGAAAAACTGATTGTATGTCTCAAACTTTTTTTTTTTAAATTTTTTATTTAAGAAAGGATTAGTGAACAAAAGCATAAGGTAGGAGGGGTACAACTCCACACAATTCCCAACACCCAATCCCCATAACCCACCCCCTCCCCTGATAGCTTTCCCATTCTCTATCCCTCTGGGAGCATGGACCCAGGGTCGTTGAGGGTTGCAGAAGGTAGAAGGTCTGGCTTCTGTAATTGCTTCCCCGCTGAACATGGGCGTTGACTGGTCGGTCCATACCCCTAGTCTGCCTCTCTCTTTCCCTAGTAGGGTGTGACTCTGGGGAAGCTGAGCTCCAGGACACATTGGTGGGGTCTTCAATCCAGGGAAGCCTAGCCAGCATCCTGGTGGCATCTGGAACCTGGTGATTGAAAAGAGAGTTAACATATGAAGCCAAACAATTTGTTGAGCAATCATGGATCCCAAGCTTGGAATAGTGGAGAGGAAGTGTTAGGGAGGTACTCACTGTAAACTCTAGTGTAGTCCTGCTTTCAGGTATATATTTTGCAGTAGTTTATGGATACGTGTGCACATAAGCTCTCTCTCACAGAAACTGGTGTATATCTAGGTTATGGGACTTTGTTAGAAAGTGAACTACCTGAGATGAAATTAGAGTGTACTATTAAAGGAAAGGTCTCACCCGAGTAATGAAGCTGAAGGGTTGTCATTCCACACGTGAAGTCTCTGGATACATTCTGAGGTGAAGCATGTTGAGGTAGCAATCGTTGCTTTGGTTAGGTTGTGATCGGCAGATGCAATGTTATTTGGTTTGGATTGGGAGATGCATACGGGAAAGTGGGCCCTATCCAAGGGTTCCAGGACTGGGGGAAGTAGGGGCTCTATAGTGAAGATGTGAGGTTCCTGCTGTCTTAGGGTTCAAAAAGACAATCAATAGTTAATATTATCATCACATTATTTGTTAATTGGGTTAACTTTGAAAAGTCCCTTTGTTATGGTTTGCTGGACAGTACCCAGTATCTTGTATATAGCTGTGCTATTGGAAGCTTCTAATCTACTTGGTCTAGGCTTTTGAGAGAGTCCGCATATCAAATACATAGCCTATATATTAAAAAGATTCAGTTTGTCTTTTGAGAAACTTTAAGACATACAATTGATTTCCCCCTCTCATATTAATTAGCTACTGATTTATATGTCTACATTTTGCTAGGAGTGTACATAAACACCATTCCCACCACCAAAGGACTGTGACCCATCCCTCCCACCCACTCCCACCCCCCACTGGCCCAGGAAGCTACATGCCTACCCCTCACCACTGGGTTTTTACTTTGGTGCCTAATTACAATTTGATCAGGTCCTGCTTTTTAGTTTCCCTTTCAGATCTTCTTAGTCAGCTTCTGTTGATGAGTGGGATCATCCCATACTCATCTTTATCTTTCTGACTTAGTTCACTTAACATAATTCCTTCTAGCTCTGTCCAAGATGGGTCAGAGAAGGTGGGTTCATTGTTCTTGATAGCTGCATAGTATTCCATTGTGTATATATACCACAGCTTTCTCAGCCACTCATCTGTTGTTGGGCACCTGGGTTGCTTCCAGGTTTTAGCTATTATGAATTGTGCTGCTATGAACATAGGAGTACACACCTCTTTTTGGTTAGGTGTTATGGAGTCCTTGGGGTATAACCCCAGGAGAGGAATTATTGGGTCATATGGAAGGTCCATGTCTAGCCTTCTGTCTCAAACTTTTTAAAGCACAGACTGAGTCTTTTTAATACATAGGCTGAGTCTTTGATATGTTGACTCTCTCAATAGCCTAGACCAGGGAGAACAGAAGCAACTGGTGGCAAAGCTATAACAAATAATGTCAAAGGATATAAATTATGGTGATGTTGGGTATTATACAGCAAATCCTAACAAAGAAATTTTTCAAAGTTAACCCAATTACCAAATAATGTGATTATAACAATATCTATTGTGTTCTTGAACCCTAAGACAGTAGGAACCTCACATTTCCACTATAGAGCCTATATTTCCCCCAGTCCTGGAACCTCTAGGGTGGGGTGCACTTTCTTTCATCTTTCTTTTAATTCAGACCAAATAATATTGCATCAGCCAATCCCAACCTAATCAAAACAAGGAGTACCACCTCAGCAGACTTCACTTCAGACTGTGTCCAGAGACTTCAGGTGTAGAATGACAACCTTTCAGCTTCATTACTCAGGTGAGGCCTCTCCTTTCATAGGATTCTCTAATTTTATTTCAGGTGGTTAACTTCCTAACAAAGTCCCAAAACCTAGATATAGAACAGGTCCCATGAGATAAAGCATATGTCCACACATATCCATAAACTAGGGCAAAATATATACCTGATAGCAAAAATACACATTAGTCTGCAGTGAGTCAGTATAAAGTTCCTAATGAAATAGTATCTAATTAGACTTAGAGACCCTCCTCACCTACTTCCTATTACAGTTCTCTCACTCACTCCAAAGCTAACCTCATAAAAAAAAGGACTGCAAAAGCTGAATAAGGGCAAGAGACTGGCATACTTTAACAATGACTCTTTAGTCACTATCAGGTCACCTCATCAGCTGGGACCCTATTCTGGGAGTCCTGAGATTCCCAAACAGACATGATGGGCCTAGACCTTGAATAAGTCCCTCTCTCAATTGTTACTGGTCATCTCTATCAGGAACAACAAAATAGACCCCTTTTGGGGACTCACATAGGACCTTTCCCTCAACTTGGATTAACAACAGTAGAGAATGTTCCGTTCACCGAAGGGTGGCTGGACTACATACTCTATGCTACACCCGAAGAAGATGGGTCCTGATATTGGGCAACTTGGAACATTCCTACTCATGATCACAGAATGTGAGCTCAGATCTACAGGGATTCAGAAGTCACATTGACTCCTAAGCTGAATATGGGCCCCAGACCAATTCAAATCTATGAAGTTCACAGTCAACAATATTTATACCCCTTCCCCATATTAGGGAGCTACTCTCTTCCCAGATGTAGCTTTCTGTCCCTTTTCCGGCCATGACATCACCTCCTCAGACAATAACTTGGAACCACCTGCATATCAGGTTTCAGGCTAAGAGAAAAATAAGCTAGTATAGCTACAGGCCCTTTGAAATATAAATAAAGTATGCCTACTAGCTATCTACAGAATGGAGGATCCCCCCCCAAAAAAAAACACTTCATTTGCACTATCCCAGCCTTAGGTCCATGATTGGTCAACAAATTGTTTGGCTTTGTATGTTAACTCTCTTTTCACCCACCAGGTTCCAGATGCTAGCAGGATGCCGACCAGACTTCCCTGGACAGATGATCCCAAAATGTGTCCTGGAGCTCCACTTCCCCAGAGCCCCACCACACTACGGAAACAGAGAGGGAGGCTTTGAGTATGGATTGACTTGTCAATGCCCATGTACAGTGGGGAAGTAACTGCAGAAGCCAGATCTTCCACCTTCTGCATGCCACAATGACCTTGGGTCCATACTCCCAGAGGGATAAAGAATAGGAAAGCTATCAGGGGAGGGGATGGTATATGGAGATCTGGTGGTGAGAATTGTGTGGAGTTGTACCTCTCTTATCCTATGGTTTTGTTAATGTCTCCTTTTTTAAATAAATTAAAAAATGAATCTAAAAAAATTAGATGCTGAAAAAAAAGAAATAATATATGCATTACTGGCTTACCAGTGGAAGAAAGAGAGGGAGGGGAAGAAAGCATTCTTCAGGACATAATAGCTGAGAACTTCTCTAGTCTAGACACCATAAAAGACATTAAGTTTCAAGAAGCCCAGAGGGTCCCAAGCAGAATTAACTCAGACCTAAATACACCAAGACACATCATATTTAGAATGGAAAGGAATCAGGATAAAGAAAGGATCCTGAAGACTACAAGAGAAAAACAGAGTCACCTACAGAGGAAAACCCATAAGACTAGCAGCAGACTTCTCCACACAAATACAACAGACCAGAAGAGAATGGCAAGATGTCTACTGTATCCTGCTAAAGTGTCATTCAGAATAGATGGAGACATAAAAACTCTCTCAGAAAAGCAATGGTTGAAAGAACCAACTATCACCAAGCCTGCATTGAAAGAAGTTCTAAAAGTTCTCCTATTAACAGTCAGACCACCATAAATATGCCAATATCAGATCACTCTAAAAATCTACAAGAATGGCGTTAAAATATCTTCAACCTTTGATATCAATAAATGTCAATGACCTAAATTCACCTGTTAAAAGACACAGAGTAGGAAGATGGATCAGAAAACACAACCCAACAATATGCTGTCTACAGGAAACCCACCTAATTCAAAAAGACAAACAAAGACTCAAAATGCAAGGATGGAAAACTATCATACAAACCAATGGCCCACAAAAAGGGGTAGGAACAACTATTTTCATATCTGACACGATAGATTTTAAAATAAATAAAATTTTAAAAGATAGGGATGGACACTACTTAACACTCAGTGGATCAGTCAATCAAGAGGACTTAACAGTTATTAACATCTATGTACCCAATGAGAAGACATCTAAACACATCAACTATCTACTGAAAGAGCAAAAACAATATATTAATAACAACACAGTCATATTAGGCACTTCAACACCCCACTCTCTCAACTTGACAAATCATCCAGGCAGTAAATCAATAAAGACATGAGGGAGCTAAATGAAGAGATAGATAAACTAGAACTATTGGATATTTTCAGTGCCATTCACACCAAGAAACTGGAATACACATTTTACTCAAGTCTACATGTGTCATTCTCAAGGATAGACTGTATGTTGGGCCACAAAGACAAAATCAGCAAATTCAAGAGCATTGAAATCATCCCAAACATCTCAGACTACAGGGGAATTAAACTAACACTTAACAATCAACAAAAGATTAGTAATAGTCCCAAAATGTAGAAGCTCAACAGTACACTACTTAACAACTACTGGGTCAAAGAGGAAATGAAGAAATCAAATTGTTTCGAGAGTTCAGTGGAAATGAAGACACAAGCTATCAAAATATTTGGGACACAGCTAAAATAGTAATGAGAAGGAAGTTCATAGCAATACAAGCACACATTAGGAAACAAGAAAAAGCAGAAATAAACAGCTTGATTGCACATTTTAAAGACCTAGAAGAAGAAGAACAAAGGAACCCTAAAGCAACCAGAAGGACAGAAATCACTAAAGTTAGGGCAGAAATAAATAACATTGAAAATAAGAAAACCATACAAAAGATCAAAGAAAGTAAATGTTGGTTCTTCGAAAGAGTGAACAAAATCGACAAACCTTTAGCCAGACTCACAAAACAAGAAAAGGAGAAGACCCAAATAAATTGGATTGTAAATGAAACAGGAGATATCACAACAGACACTCCACTTTCAACATAGCATGCAAGACTTCTATGAACAACTATATGCTGCCAAGCTAGAGAACCTGGAAGAAATAGACGACTTCCTAGATATCTACGAACTTCCAAAATTAAGTAAAGAGGAAGTAGATAACATGAACAGGCCCATCACAGCTAATGAAATTGAAAAAGTTATCAAAAACCTTCCCAAGAATAAAAGTCCTGGACCATCTGGTTTTACAAGTAAATTATATAAAACCTTCAAGGAAGAGTTAATACCTCTACTTTTAAAAGTCTTCCAGAACATTGAATATACTGAAATACTTCCTTCCAATAAAAATATTGTTCATTATGGCCAAGTGGGGTTTACCCCAGGGATGCAAGGTTGGTTTAATATATGTATATAAATCAACATGGTCCACCACATCAACAAAAGCAAGACTAAAAACCACATGATCATATCAATAGATGCAGAGAAACATCTTTGACAAAATACAACATCCCTTTATGATCAAAACACTACAAAAAATGGGAATAGATGGAAAATTCCTGAAGATAGTGGAATCTATATATAGCAAATCTATATATAGCAAACCTATATATAGCAAACCTATATATAGCAAACCAAATCTATATATAGCAAACCTACCATCATACTCAATGGTGAAAACTGGAAGCTTTTCCCCTCAGATCAGGTACTGAACAGGGCTGCCCACTATCACCATTACTATTCAACATAGTGTTGGAAGTTCTTGCCATAGCAATCAGGCAGGATCAAGAAATTAAAGGGATACAGATTGGAAAAGAAGAAGTCAAGCTCTCTCTATTTGCATATGAAATTATAGTATTTATATATATATGACCTAAGGAATCCAGCAAGAAGCTTTTGGAAATCATCAGGAAATATAGTAAGTTGTCAGGCTACAAAATTAAGATTCAAAAGTCAGTGGCATTCCTCTATGCAAACACTAGGTTAGAAGAAATTAAAATCCAGAGATAAATTCCTTTTACTATAGCAACAAAAACAATAAAATATCTAGGAGTAAACCTAACCAAAGAAGTGAAAGAAAACTTGTATACTGAAAATTATGAGTCGCTACTCAAGGAAATTGAAAAAGACACAAAGAAGTGGAAAGATATTCCACGTTCATGGGATGGAAGAATTAACATCATCAAAATGAATATACTACCCAGAGCCATATACAAATTTAATGCTATCCCCATCAAGTTCCCAAACACATTTTTTAGGAGAATCGAACAAATGCTACAAATGTTTATCTGGAACCAGAAAAGACCTAGAATTTTCAAAACAATTTTGAGAAGAAAGAACAGACCTGGAGGCATCACATTCCCAGATCTCAAATTGTATTACAGGGCCATTATCATCAAAACTGCTTGGTACTGGAACATGAATAGAGACACTGGCCAGTGGAATAGAACTGAGGGTCAAGAAGTAAGCTCCCACACCTATGGACATCTAATCTTTGACAAAGGTGCCCAGACTATTAAATGTGGAAAGGAGAGTTTCTTCAACAAATTGGTGTTGGAAAAAATGGTTGAAACATGCTGAAGAATAAAGTTGAACCACCATATTTCACCAAATACAAAAGTAAATTCCAAGTGAATCAAGGACTTGGATGTTAGACCAGAAACTATCAGATACTTAGAGTAAAATATTGGCAGAACTCTTTTCCGCATAAGTTTTAAAGACATCTTCAATGAAACAAACCCAATTACAAAGAAGACTAAGGCAAGCATAAACCTGTGAGACTACATCAAATTAAAAACTTCTGCACAGCAAAAGAGACCAATACCCAAATCAAGAGATGCCTCACAGAATGGGAGAAGATCTTTACACACCATACATCAGACTAGAGGCTAATAACCAAAATATATAAAGAGCTTACCAAACTCAACAACAAGAAAACAAACAACCCCATCCAAAAATGGGGAGAGGATATGGACAGAATATTTACTACAGAAGAGATCCAAAAGGTTGAGAAACGCATGAAAAAATCCTCCAAGACTTTGATTGTCAGAGAAATGCAAATAAAGACAACAATGAGATACCACTTCACTCCTGTGAGAATGTCATACATCAGAAAAGGTAACAGCAAGAAATGTTGAAGAGGTTGTGGTGTCAAAGCAACCCTCTTGCACTGCTGGTGTGAATGTAAACTAGTCCAACCTCTGTAGAGAACAGTCTGGAGAATTCTCAGAAGGCTAGGAATGGACCTACCCTATGATCCTGTAATTCCTCTCCTGGGGATATATCCTAAGGAACCCAACACACCTATCCAAAATGATCTGTGTACAGATATGTTCTTAGCAGCACAATTTATGATTGCCAAAACCTGGAGGCAATACAGGCGTCCAACAACAGATGAGTGGCTAAGCAAGTTATGGTATATATACACAATGGAATACTACTCAGCTATAAAAAATGGTGACTTCACCATTTTCAGCCTGTCTTAGAAGGACCTTGAAAAATTCATGTTAAGTGAAATAAGTCAGAAACAGAAGGATGAATATGGGATGATCTCACTCTCAGGCAGAAGTTAAAAATAAGATCAGAAGAGAAAACACAAGCAAACCTGAACTGGAATTGGCATATTGCACCAAAGTAAAAGACTCAGGGGTGAATGGGTGGGGGGGAATACAGGTCCAAAAAGGATGATAGACGGCCTAGTGGGGGTTGTATTGTTATATGACAAACTGGGATATTTTATGCATGCATGAACTATTGCATTTACTGTCGAATATAAAACATTAATTCCCCAATAAAAAGATTTTTTTAAATTTTTTATTTAAGAAAGGATTAATGAACAAAAACATAAGGTAGGAGGGGTACAACTCCACACAATTCCCACCACCCAATCTCCATAACCCACCCCCTTCCATGATAGCTTTCCCATTCTCTAGCCCTCTGGGAGCATGGACCCAGGGTCATTGAAGGTTGCAGAAGGTAGAAGGTCTGGCTTCTGTAATTGCTTCCCCGCTGAACATGGGCATTGACTGGTCGGTCCATACTCCCAGTCTGCCTTTCTCTTTCCCTAGTAAGGTGTGTCTCTGGGGAAGCAGAGCTCCAGGACACATTGGTGGGGTCTTCAATCCAGGGAAGCCTGGACAGCATCCTGGTGGCATCTGGAACCTGGTGATTGAAAAGAGAGTTAACATATGAAGCCAAACAATTTGTTGAGCAATCATGGATCCCAAGCTTGGAATAGTGGAGAGGAAGTGTTAGGGAGGTACTCACTGCAAACTCTAATGTACTTCTGCTTTCAGGTATATATTTTGCAGTAATTTATGGATACGTGTGAACATAAGCTCTCTCTCACAGAAACTGGTGTATATCTAGGTTATGGGACTTTGTTAGAAAGTGAACTACCTGAGATGAAATTAGAGTGTACTATAAAAGGAAAGGTCTCACCCGAGTAATGAAGCCGAAGGGTTGTCATTCCACATGTGAAGTCTCTGGACGCAGTCTGAGGTGAAGCATGTTGAGGTGGCAATCGTTGCGTTGGTTAGGTTGTGATCGGCAGATGCAATATTATTTGGTTTGGATTGGGAGACGCATACGGGAAAGTGGGCCCTGTCCAAGGGTTCCAGGACTGGGGGAATTAGGGGCTCTATAGTGGAGAGAGGAGGGAAAGACAGAGGGAGAGAGAAAGACACCTGCAGACCTGCTTAACCTTCTGTGAAGAGAACACTCCACCCTGCCATGGGGTGCTGGGGGCTGGAACCCGGATCCTTATGCAGGTCCCTGTGCTTTGCACCAAGTGCACTTAACCCCCTATGCTACTGCCCAGGCCCCTCTTGATTTTTTTCTTTTCTTTTCTTTTCTTTTCTTTTCTTTTTTACAAGTCGTATTTTCAGATTTCTTTGATAGGAATTGTAGTAGTTTTCAGAAATATATGCATCTAAATAGATATTGTGCTGTGTTATTTCACAGTAGATCACATCTTAATATTGTATGTTATATGTTTTATATTTTCTCAAAAGAAAATGCTATTTTCTATGATAGGTAAGCTAACAAATTCATCACAGATTTGACTATGTGGAGGCTAGTTATGGCTTTAATGTCTCCAATGTCAAGTCAGGCAAAATGTTTCTTTTCTAGTTTCATATATAAGCTTCTGGGATGACTATTGCTGATATCAGATGTTGATTTAGGTTAGGTTTAGACTGAATATTCAGTTAGATTAAGATCTAACTGGAGGTGATTTTAGACAGTGCGCTGGGACTACAGACTGCCTGACCTTCAGCAGTGCTCAGCTTTTTCACATGTGTGACATAGGCCCATCCTTAGCATATTGTTGGGTGATTAGTGCTTTGGTTCCTCTCTGCCTCTCAGTGTCACTTTTTCTATCTAAAAAAGACTGCCTTGCGGTGGGGGGGGGGGGGGAGACGGTAGTGCAGTGGGTTAAGTGCACATGGCATGAAGCTAAGGGACCAGCCTAAGGATCCTGGTTGGAGCCACTAGCTCCCTACCTGCAGTGATGAAGCAGGTCTGCAGGTGTCTATCTCTCCCCTCCGCCCCCGCCCCAGCTCTCTCTATTTCTCTCTGCCCTGTCCAACAACAACAGCAATTACAACAGTAATAATAATGACAACAACAAGGGCAACAAATAATGGAAAAAAGGGAAGGGCCTCCAGGAGCAGTGGATTCGTAGTGCAGGCACCGAGCCCCAGTGATAACCCTAGAGGCAAAAAAAAAAAAAAAAAAAAAAGTGAAAGCCTGAAAAAAGTGAAGACCTGGAAATAACACACACACACACACACACACACACAAACACATACATCTATCTACATACATATTTATTTATTTATTTATTTTTGTCTCCAGGGTTATTGCTGGGGCTCAGTGACTGCACGACAAACCCATTGCTCCTGGAGGCTATTTTTCCCCTTTTGTTGTCCTTGTTGTTTATTTTTGTTGCTATTATTGTTGTTGTTGTTATTGAATAGGACAGAGAGAAAGCGAGAGAGGAGGGGAAGACGGAGAAGGGGATAGAAAGATAAACCCTGCAGGTGGGGAGCCGGAGGCTCAAACCAGGATCTTTATGTCGGTCTTTTAGCTTTGTGCCATGTGCCCTTAACCTACTGTGCGACTGCCTGGCCCCCTACATACATATTTATATCTAGAGAGAGAGAACATGTGTATGAATCTGCTTGACCTCCAGACTGCAAGATATTTAGATTAATAGGCCTGGAGATAGAAATTTCAAGGCTGGGGGACTGGGAGGTAGTGCACCCGGTTAGATGCACATAGTAGCACCCACAGAGACCCTGGTTCGACCTCCTGCCCCCTACCTGCAGCGGGGGGGGGGGGGAGCACTTCATGAGTGGAGAAACAGGTCTGTAACTATTTCTGTCTCTCTCCCTTTCTATCACACCTCCCCTCTCCATTTCTTTGTCCTATCAAGATAACAGAAAGAAAAAGAAAAAAATAAATAAATGTCATATATGTCCTATCATGAGACCTTATGAACATAAGTCTCTAGAATGTGAAACTCTTAGGTTTGCAGACCACAGTCTTTCTAGCTTGCAAGACTTCAAAACCGTAAGTCGACCAAACTGCTAAGTCATCAAAACGGCAAGTCTGAAAGATGGTTACATGGCAGAATAGTCTCTGGATTTGCAGCTTCTTCATACTCAAAACTAATAGGCTTGTCTATAGAACTAGTGAATTTTTCAGGTTTCTCATTGTCCTTTGGTTATCTTGCTTCCTTAGCTGCTTTCAATCTAAGGATTTTTTTGTTGTTGTTTGTTTGTTTTTAACTTATCCATCATCTGAAATTTTGACCTAAGTTTAGTTGTTCTAGATATCCAGAGTTCATCAGTAAGAATCTCGGGCTTATTTTTAATTTCTTGGTATCAGTGAAGATAGCTCACATCTTTCTATCTCTTATAGTAACTTCACTGAAACCATTTGAGGAGGTAGGACAATGAGGAACAATAACAATAGCTTCACTCTGTAGCTTGCTCTGCTTTGCCTCGTTGTATTCCTTTGTCCTTTGACTTCTACCCAGTGAGACTATTCATTCTCCCTGATACCTCTTTGTTGACTTATCAAAGATTAGATGAGTCTCTAAAATGCCAGAGTTCTTGTCAGAAGGGCTCTATGACATTATAGTTTGTTCTACAGACATTCAGTGTTCAGCTCTCCATGGAGTAGTACCAACATTCTGATGTTACTGTCTCAAGGCACTATGCTGTGTAACCTGGAACTGGGAAGTAGATGTGACTTTTGAAAACCAGGGTTATATAAATGACAACATCTTATATAGTCTTAGCACTTTATAAGTTATATAGCTCAACAAAAAGTTTCTTTTTAATCATACTTTATATTTAGTACAGGGTTAAGTGAACATATGCACATACTTGCTCTTTAACATGATGCCTGTTCTCAGGAAACTCAAAAGTCTAATATAAGAAATGTCTTTTTTTTTTTTTTTGAAAACTAGGAGGAAGCACAATGGATAAGATGCTGAACCCTAAGGCATGGCATTCTGAGTTTGAGGCCCAGCTTCTCTCTCTCTTTCTGCCTCTGTCTTTCTCTCTCTCTTTCTCTTTTCTTTATCTCGTGAATAAGTAAATGTTTTTTTAAAAGTCAGTGTCATTCTAAATAGTATCTCATATGCTCCCCCACCATAAAATAGTATTTGCATTGCAACTGATTATACAAAAGTAATGTGTAAGGATCTTTCTTGTTGTGTAGATCTCAGACCAAACTTTGATGTTTCCTGAGCTTGAAAACGTTCCTTCTAGCCTTGGTGTTTAATGATTGAGAAGTATGAAGTAAACCTGGATTTATTCCCATTTCCTACCTGCAGTTTAGACTTAGTTTAAGAGGTATAGCAGATGGGTGAATTCCCAACTATCACACTTTAAGTCAACCTTGAAAATAAGTGCAAACGGTTCATCAGTACACATCCATTTTTTTGATTGGTGTCTGCCTCCCAGGAGGAGTGCAGGTGGGAAAATGAGTGGGATCAGAACTCTTTTCTATTCACCCAGCATAAATTATTACTTTCCATTGGAGTATGGTTATTTGCAAGGTTGCCGTAAATCTTACAAATGAATGTTTGCAAGGCAGCAGAGAGCTAGTTCTCTCATTTTCTCCAAAGAAATGGGGGAAGGGCGGTTTGAAAAATCATCTCTAACGTTGCAGATTAATAGAAGAACTTCATAGCTTCAGCTCCCAAAATAGCAGGAGAGGAAGACAAAAGAGAGAGAGAGAGAGAGAGAGAGAGAGAGAGAGAAAGAAAGAAAAAGGCATGCTGATTGCATTGTTACAACTTAAATTGTACTCAGATGCTCTCTCTGATGTGCCAAAAACAGTGAAGGCTAGGCCTGAAAGATCAGAAAAGTGACATCTGGTATTGGATGCCCCAGCAGACATGACTAATACCATTGGTATTGTGTAGATTCTGTCTTCACTAATTTAATATTCAAATATGAGGGTCAGGATCACAGTACTCTCTAATAACAGAAGATAGAGATTTCTCAGAAATCACCTACTTGCCCCCAACAGGGCTATTTACGGATTGGATGTCTATCTTATGGGTTGACCAAGACAAGTTCTGCTATTTCCACATGTTCGTTAAGGTCCTTTGTTTCATGGCTCTCACACATGGCTGAGCTATGAGGGAGCCCTGAGAACTCATCCATAACTTGTAATAAATAAATAACCTCCTCATAGTTTGCCCCTTGGATATTTGCTTTATGCCAGAACATTTTAGTTTTATATGTACACACGCATGCAAATGTATTTCTCCACTGAAAATAAAAACCTGATGTCCCCCCATAACTTTTTCCTCTGACTTTTAAGAATACCATATTGGTTTGAGACTGGGAATGATCTGACTAAATCAACAGCTATCTTTTACCCAGTGCAGACATTTCCAATTGTTGAATTAGCAGTTTAGCAATGATGTACTGAACACCTCCTAAGCTCAATGCACCCTGGCAATGTTTACAAAGATAAAGTTTAAAATGGCATAAAACAATTGGAAATTGTGATTTGATCATGCTTTGATGATTTCAAAAGACAAATTAGGTTCAATCAAATCAATACAACCAGTACCACCTCAAAATTGTTCACTTTGAATTGTTTCCAGAGAAACAAGGCGTGGAATGTCAACCCTTCAGGTCCAGCACTCTGGTGAGAACGTTCTTAGCTCATAGGACTCCTCAATTCCATATCGGGCACTGTACCTCCTAACAAAGCCACAGAACCTAGATATAGATCAGGGCCCATGAGACAGAACACATGTGCACATGTACCCATAAGTTAGGGGAAAATATACACCTTAAAGAAAGAGTGTACAATAGTTAGCAGTGACCAAAACAGCAAGCAAGTAGAAAGACCTAAAAAATAAATAAATAAATAAAATGATACTTATATACTCTTCCCATATTTGGGAGCTACTCTCTGCCCTGATTCAGATTTCTAGTCCTATTTCCAACTCTGACACCATCTCCCCAGATAATACCTTTGGTCCAACTGCATATTAGCTGCAGTACTCAGGAAAAAAAGAGTAAAGTGATGAGCCCCTTGCAATATACCTAAAATAGACCTCCTAGGTTTTTCTAAAATGGAGAACCCAAATCTCATCTTACAGAGAAATTCCTATCACCCGCCCAAGCTGGTTTCCGCCCAGGAAGATCTACCTGCGAACAAGCCCTGGCCCTTTCAACTTACATTGAAAATGGATTCCAGAAGAATTTAAAGACGGGTGCTGTCTTTGTTTATCTCACAGCAGCCTATGACACGGTTTGGCACCGTGGTCTCCTAGTCAAGATCTCAAGATGCCTGCCTCCATGGGTGGCCAACACTATATCGTTTCTTCTCCAAAACAGAAGATTCCGGGTGCATCTGGGTGACAAGTCTAGCAGATGGAGACTTGTCTCAAGTGGCCTCCCCCAGGGCTCTGTTCTGGCTCCTACACTACTTAATATTTACATCAATGACCTCCCAGAAACTTCTTCAAGGAAGTTCATCTACGCTGATGACATCTACTGTGCAACTCAGGCATCCAAGTTCGACATCCTCGAGGAAACACTCATGAAAGACATGTCTCTGATATCTGATTACTGTAAAAAATAGTGACTAATCCCTAGCACTGCAAAAACGGTATCATCTGTTTTCCATCTACACCATGCCTCGGCCTCGCGTGAGCTTAATGTGCAACTAGATGATACGAGAATCCGGCATGAAGCCCAGCCAGTCTATCTTGGCGTTACTCTCGATCGCACCCTGTCATTTCATGAACATCTCATAAAAACTGCAGCAAAGGTGGGCGTGAGGAATAACATCAGTGCAAGACTGGCCAGCTCCTCATGGGGCGCGAGCGCTTCCACACTACGATCATCATCTCTGGCATTATGCTATTCCACTGCAGAATACTGTGCCCCAGTATGGTTCCGTAGCCCCCATGTCCACTTGGTCGATTCCAAATTATATTCCTCCATGAGGATAATTTCTGGAACCATCCGTTCCACCCCGGTTCCATGGCTGCCAGTTCTCAGCAACATCGCCCCGCCAGATATTCATCGGGATGCGGCATCATCTAAGTTCATTTCCCACGTCTACGCTCGACCGGACCTGCCAATATACGCGGATATCTTCGCCCACCCTGTCCAATGCTTGACGTCTCGTCACCCAATCTGGTCCCCTACGCCTACACTGAACTTCTCTGTTCCAGACTCTTGGAAACAGAGTTGGCAGTCAGCTGAGGTCAAGAACAAACACCTCATCACAGACCCCTGCAAGCGTCAACCCGGCTTTGACCTAGCACGTTATGATTGGGCCCTCCTCAATCGCTATCGAACAGGCCATGGCCGGTGCGCCGCCATGTTCCATTGCTGGGGAGCCAGAGACGACCCGAACTGCCCCTGCGGCTACAGACAGACTATGACCCACATAGTGAATGACTGCCACCTCTCCAGATTCAAAGGAGGTCTCGAAACTTTACATCAGGCTCAACCTGACGCTGTTGACTGGCTACGGAAGAAGGGCAAACGCTAGAAGAAGAATCTGCTATATTCTTGCCTTTAGATTCAAGATTATTAAGCAGTTTGTTCTGCTTGATATCTTAATGCTTTTTAGCCACCAAGTTGCAGATGTTACCATGATGCCAACGTGACTTCCCTGGACAGAGGACCTCACCAATGTACCCTGGACCCACATCATCTCTCCAGAACCCTACCCTACTAGGGAAAAATAGGGACAAGCTAGGAGTGTGTATCGACCTGCCAATGCCCATCTTCAGCAGGGAAGCAATTACAGAAGCCAGACCTTCCACCTTCTGTACCCCATAATGACCCTGGGTCCATACGCCCAGAGAGATAAAGAATAGGAAAGTTTTTAAGGGATGGGATGGGATTTGGAACTCTGGTGGTAGACATTGTGTGGAATTGTACCTCTCTTATCCTATGGCCTTGCTGATAATTTTATTTTATAAATAAATTAAGAACAATTAAATAAAAGACAAATTAGAATTTTTGAGTGGCTCAGGGTTTTTCTGGAAACCTTCAACTGCCACTAAAGAATAACACAAAGTTTATTCTTGGAATCACAATAGTGATAATGATAGCAGTATTAGCGATTACTTGCTATAAACTACATTGTACTTAACATTTCACATATAATATCTTGACAATTTTATAAGTAGGAAAATCAAACTTTGTAGATAAAGAAATAGATTAGGAGAAACAAAGTAGGCTATATAAAGTCATAGCTTAGTAAAAAACTGAGAATTCTATTGTAATCTACCTGCTGTTAAAGCATATGGCTTTTCCTCTCCTCTTTATTTCATTATAACCTTTAGTACAGGAATATAAGTAGTTAATCTTTCAAGATTCTGCCATAACTGCATGTCCAGATAAGAGTATAGGAACTCTTTTTTAAAAATTTATTTCTTTATTGAGGGATTAATAGTTTACAGCAGACAGTAAAATACAAGAGTTTGTACATGTATGGTATTTCCCACATAACAATTCAACCCCCTACTACTAGGTCTTCCTCTAACATCATGTCTCAGAACCTGAACCTTCCCCCTGCCACCACAAAGTCATTTACTTTGGTGCAATACACCAACTCCAGCCCAAGTTCTGCTTAGTGTTTTCCTTTCTGATCTTGTTTTTCAATTTCTGTCTATGAGTGAGATCATCCCATATTCATCATTTTGTTTCTGACTCATCTCACTTAATATGATTTATTCAAGTTCCATTCAAGATGGGGTAATGAAAGTAAATTCATCATTTTTAATAGCTGAGTAGTATTCCATTGTGTACATACACCACAATTTACGCAGCCAGAGTATAGGAATTATAAGGAGTAGATATTATAAAAAGTAACTTTTATTTTCTTTTGCAGAAATATAAAATTATAAATGTAGCATTTAACTGTTATCTATATAGCCTTTCTGCTCCATATCTCCCAAATATCTAGCATCCATATTCCATCTCTCATCACTATGTTTACCATATTGCCTCTCAAGAGTCCATTCATTGTGCTGTATTTTTGTCTTTTATATAAAATTCTCTTTCCTTCAGTTTTCTCAATAATTTATAATATAATACTTTATCTCTGTGAATCCTGAGGAAAATTGCAAACGCCCTTCTGAGAGTTAACTTATTTTGTTGATAGTTCTTCACGAGTTAGCATAGTTTTGATTTGCTAAATAATCAGTCAGTCACCTAATCAAGAAATCTAACCTAAGTAACGTTAGTAGAAAGTGAGTCCAGAAAGCTCGAAACCTCTGGGTCACAGAGACTGAAGGCTACTTAGAAAAGCTTATTAAGTGACTTAGAAGCTCTAAAATATCCTAGATAAGGAGACCTGCAGTGACACCCCTGGTTGAGTGCATGCTTAAACACTCATATACCAGGATTCAAGCCTGGGCTCCCCACCTGCAGGGAGGCAGCTTAACAAAAGGTGAAGCAAATACTGCAGATGTCTTTCTGTCTCTCTCCCTCTCTCCTCTCCTCTCTCTTCTCAATTTCTTTCTGTCCTACCAAATAAAGGGGGAAAATAAGGAAAAAGCATTGGATTTGCTGTGCAGGCACCTAGCCTTAGTGATAACCTTGGTGGGAAAAAAATTAAGTAATCAGGGAACAGTGTAAGTACCCTGTACTAGAAAAAGGAAGAATGCAGAAGAAAAGTCAATTTAAATAGGTAAATTTTAAGGAATTGTATTTCTGGCTGGCAGATCAATTTTATCTTCAGGTCAGTTTGTACTTGTGAACCAAATTCATCACTTTTCTTTTTTTCTTTTAACACTATTTTCCTTTTAATTTTCCCTTGGGGCAAGGAGAGTGAACCTTTGAGAAAAAACATTACTGAGATTATCCCTGGCAGAGATTTTTCTGAAGATTATATCCTCAGGTATATTTGGAGGCAGGGATATATGCAGGGGGAACTTAAGGCATTCATAAAAATTAACAACATAAATACATAAAAATGACAATTGCCCTAGACATGGCTGGGTCTTCTTGAAGGACTGGCAACAACCATACCACACTCAGAGAATCTTCTCAGGAGAAGAATGAGTTCTCCACTCAGAAATGAGGCTAAGAGGATACTAGGCTATTTTTTTTATTTTTATTTATTTATAAAAAGGAAACACCCACTATTTTTTAAGTGGGTATTAGAGGAGGAGTTAGGTAGAGGGGGAGGGTTAGTGGATTGAGGGTTCGCATTTAATTTTGCATTGAAGAGTCAAGTTAACAATAGTTGCAAAATGAAATTAAAAGCCTGGAAGCAGTTGAGGTTTTTTGTTATTTCTGAAGTTACAAAACACATCAGTATTATGCAGGCCAGTGTTTAATGTGGTATAACAATGTGACAGCCTTTGTGGGTAGGTTCTGGAACCCTTTGAATGGCTTCCATGAGCAAATCAGCATTCTCTTTATTACTGTGACCCTTGGACTGTGTTTGCCTGATTTTTTTAGCCCTCAAAGGGCATAGTCCTAAACTTGTCATGAAATGCATTCAAGCAATGTGTGTTTGTGGATTTGAGAGAAAGAAGATAGGTCTGGCGGGAAATGTCGCTATGAAGTCGAGGAAGGGAAGAGTATAGGGAAGGACCCTCAAGTGACAACTGAAACCAATAATGACAACTGATAATTCTTATAGTGAAATTGCCACTTAAGTCGCTAAGCATAGCCAGAACATTATCATAGGTGCATACTTAAGTATACAAGTGTGCATAATGCAACATTATTTATGACTTAGAGAAAAGAGGACCTTGGGGGCCAGCCAGGCAGTGTTGCACCCAGTTAAGTGCACATAGCACCATGAGCAAGGACCCGGGTTTGAGCTCCTGATCCCAACCTACAGTGAGGACGCTTCACAAGAAGTGAAGCAGGTCTGAAAGTATCTTTCTCTCTCCCTCTCTGTTTCCTGCTCCCCTCTCAATTTCCATCCTATCCCAATAAAATGGAACGGGGAAAAAAAATTGACCACCAGAAGCAGTGGATTCATAGTGACAGCACTGAGCACCAATGACTGGAGGCAAAAAAAAAAAAAAGATAATTTTTTTACATTGTATTTCTTTTCTAAAAAAATATTTATTTATTAATTATTGGATAGAGACAGAGAGAAATTGAGAGGGGAGGAAGAGATAGGAAGCAAGAAAGAGAGATACCTGCAGCCTTGCTTTACCACTCATGAAGCTTCCCCCCTACAGGTGGGGACCTGGGGCTTGAACGTGGGTCCTTGTGTACTCTAATGTGTGCACTTAACCACAAGCACCATCATCTGGCTCCCATTATATTTCTTTAACAAAGGATACATCTACCAAGCTCATTTTGCTAGCTGATGAGCACCACAGAACTACACTGAGTAGTAGAACAGAGAGAGCTTCCAACATTTATTGATTTTTAAAAAAATCAATATTTATCATTAGTAATTTTTTTGCAGGAATTCATCAGTCTTGTAATTTTAATTAGTCATATAATCCTCAATGTAACAGTAGGAGGTTGCTGATTAGGTATATTATTGATCATTCTATAGAGGAGAAAGGGAAACAGATGTAAAACAACTTGTCTTCATATGGCTGTAAAGTTGGGAATATATCACTCATTCCTTGACAGATTAACACCAGTTACCACACACTTCACCCTATCCTCTACTCACAAATACCTCATAACTTCCTTTTCTTCTTTTATTTATTTATTTATTTATTCTCTTTTGTTGCCCTTGTTTTGGTTATTATTGTTGCAGTTGTTACTGATGTCATAGTTGTTGGATGGGACAGAGAGAAATGGAGGAGGGGAAGACAGACAGGGGGAGAGAAAGATAGACACCTGCAGACCTACCTCGCTGCCTGTGAATCGACTCCCCTGCAGGTGGGGAGCTGGGGGTTCTAACCAGGATCCTTACGCTGGTCCTTATGCTTGGCACCATCTGCGCTTAACCCCCTGCGCTATAGGCCGACTCCGTTATTTTTTTTTTAACCAGAACACTGCTCAGCTCTGGCTTATGGTAGTGCAGGAATCAAAACTGAGACTTTAGAGCCTCAGGCATGAGAGTCTTTTTGCATAATCATTATGCTATCTACCACCACCACCACCACTCTCAGTCTCTATCTAAAAGAAAGAAAAAAGGAAGGAAGGAAGGAGGGAAGGAGGGAAGGAGAGAAGGAGGGAAGGAGGGAAGGAAGGAAGGAAGGAAGGAAGGAAGGAAGGAAGGAAGGAAGGAAGGAAGGAGGGAAGGAGGGAAGGAGGGAAGGAAGGAGGGAAGGAGGGAAGGAGGGAAGGAGGGAAGGAGGGAAGGAGGGAAGGAGGGAAGGAAGGAAGGAAGGAAGGAAGGAAGGAAGGAAGGAAGGAAGGAAGGAAGGAAGGAAGGAAGAAAGGGGGGCCAGGTGGTGGTGCACTTGGTTGAGTGCATGTTACTGTGATTGAACCCCTAGTCCCCACCTTCAAAGAGAAAGCTTTGCAAGTGGTGAAGCAGTGTTTTGGGTGTCTGTCTCTCTCTCTGTCACCACCTTCTCTGTTTATTTCTGACTGTCTCTGTCCAATAAATAAATAAAAGACAATAAAACATTATAAAGAAAAAAGAAAAGGTGTATCTATTATGACAAGAATTTACTAAATATTAAAATGTTTTTGCTGAAGATAAATAATTGGAAAAAATTAAGCTTATAAATTTTCACAATTCTAACATATAATTTTAATAAAATCATATATAAAACTATATTTATTATTATTTATAAATATTAGCAACAGTTATTTCTCTGTTCACTAGAACATGAAATCTTCCCAAAAAGACCATGAACCTCACCAGAAGATTACAAGAACCTTTTTATAATTACCCTCCTCATAATCTTCCCAATATAAAATAAATTGTATAGCTACTTGTTTTTGGGTCAGGATTTCTTTATTAAACATTTATGCTAACTACAACAATAAAACGACAAGGGCAACAAAAGGGAATAAATAAATAAAATAAATATTTAAAAACAAACATTTATGCTATGTTCTCATTGATAAAGAAGATGACACATTGTCAGTTGATCTTTATTTATTTATTTTTCTCCACCAGAGCCCCAGATTGAAACTGGGACTTTGAACCTCAGGCATTAAATTATTCTTTTTAAAAACATTTTTTTTTGGAATTACTTTAAATCTTTATTTATTGGATAGAGAAAGCCAGACAGAAATCAAGAGGGAAGGAGGTGACAGAGAAGGAGAGAGACAGAGAGACACCTGCAGCACTGCTTCACCACTCGCAAAGCTTTCCCCCTGCAGGTGGGGACCAGGACCCGGTCCTTGCTCACTATAGTGCGCTTGCTCAACCAAGTGAGCCACCACCCACCCCTTAAATTCTTTTTGCATAATGATTTTGCTATCTTTCCCATCATGGATGTTTTCTATCACCCATTAAAAATTTGAACCGGTCACTTCCATCAGGAAAATCATCATAATCCCTCTTGTGGGCCTCTCCAGGGCCTTGCCCTCACTGTAGAGCAGCAATGGTAGGGACTGCCCCACTCTCCGAAGGGAAACTGGGTCAACCTACTCTGCCACTCAAGGAAGACTGGTCATTAAATGAGTGCAGCCTAGAATGTTCCCAGCTGTGACCATGGATTATAAACTCAGACTGACAGGGACTTAGAGGTTACACAGGCTCTTGTGCTAAATCTGAATTTAGATGGGCCCTAGCTCAGATCAATGGGGTTTACAGTTAACAGTATTTATATATTTTCTCAAATTTGGGAGCTACTCTCTGCTCTAGTCCAGCTTTCTAGTCCTATTCTCAACTCTTAGACCATCTTCCTAGACAATTATTTCAACCCACTTGAGTGTTAGCTAGCAGGCTCAGGCAACAATCACTAAAGCCATCCCCCCTTACAAGATACCTAAAATAGATTTCCTAGCTTCTTCCCACACTAAGACTCTTAATTTTGTCTTCTCTTATTCTTACCTCTCAGTTTCTGTTTATTAAATAATTTGACCTGCTTTGCATTTTAATGCTTTTCAGCCACCAGGTTGCAAATGCTACTATGATGCCAATCTGACTTTTCTGGGCAGACAACTTCACCAATGTGTCCTGGAATCCCACCTCTCCAGAGCCCTACCCTGCCAAGGAAAGACAAAAACAGGCTGGGGGTATGGATTGACCTGCCAATGCCCTTGTCCAGTGGAGAAGCAATTACAGAAGCCAGATCTCCCACCTTCTGTACCCCATAAAGAATTTTGGTCCATACTCCAGATGGATAAAGAATAGGGAAACTTCCAGTGGAGGGGACACAGAACTCTGTGTGGAGGGAACTGTGTGGAACTATACCCCTGTTATCTTATAATCTTCTTAATCATTATTAAATTACTAATAAAATTTATAAAATTAAAAAAAAGTAATTTGAATTTGAAGTGAGTCCAGTTTGGGAAGAAAGCAGAATCATGATTTAAAAAGGTGAATGAGCCGAAAATCTTATCATATTGACAAAATAACACAGGGTTTCTCTCATGAAATTTAAAAGTTGAAAAATTAAAAGTTGATTAATAAACTACACCCAACTCTTCCTGAGATTCTTCCAATTTCTACCTGCACTCAGGTAGCCTCTGTGAATCCATGCTCCAAAATAAATTTAAAAGCAAATATAGAAAGGGGTGTGGCTTTAGAAAGCATGAACTTTACAAATGTAAATTCAGAGTCTGCATTCTGGAACCAAGTATATTGCTTGTGCAAATTGGGATAAAGTGCAAATTGGGACTTAAAATTTCTGAGGCTCAGATTTTTGTCCTTAGAAATGAGAAAAATGACTTATTTGCTCTCAAGGTGATAGGGAAAGTAAGCACTTGTCTACTGATAGCTCTTGGTACTTGCAGATCAGTGAATGACAGGTACCTCTGGTTTGTGTTTGTTTGCTTTTAACTTAATTATGCACCATAGAAATAAAACTGGCATTGATGACACCACTCGAATCACATAACTTGATCAGACTATTAAGTAGGACTGGCTACATTTCATACAGAGCTAAGTGAGAAGTGAAAATGTTAGGCCTCCTGTTAAAAATAATTGCGACTATAAGGGGAGGGGCGGTAGCGCTGCGGGTTAAGCGCCCAAGGAGCAAAGCGCAAAAGCCGGCTAAGGATCCTGGTTCGAGCCCCCAGCTCCCCACCTGCAGGGTGGTCTCTTCACAGTAGGTGAAGCAGGTCTGCAGGTGTCTCTCTTTCTCTCCCCCTCTCTATCTTCCCCTCCTCTCTCGATTTCGCTCTGTCCTATACAACAACAACAACAGCAATAAAAACAATAAATGCCAAGGACAACAAAAGGGAAAAATATCCTCCAGGAGCAGTGGATTCATAGTGCTGGTACCGAGCTCAGCAATAACCCTGGAAGAAAAAAAAATAATAATCCCAACTATCAAGACTACAAAGATGACCTGATCATAAACCAAGAACAGGGTCCTTCTGAGTGTCGGCCTCTTGACATGTCTATGAAACTGATCTTTCTTTTAAATGACCCTTGAAATTTTCAAGTCTTTCTTTAAGAATATGAATAAATAGAAAGGCAATTCTTATTGCAAAGAGTACCTCTTGCTACAGTAGATCTAATAGTATACCCATATCAGTATGAATAATCTGTGTGTATCCTACAAAGGAAAATTGTAAAGCCAGTTTCTCTTTTACTTCTCTTTAGTGCTTAGGTCATACTGCTCAAGGAAAACACATTAAGACTCTAGTCCCGATGAAAAAAGACTTCCATCAACCCTGCTTCATTTTGTAGTACAATCAACCCTTAGAAACAGAAAGTGAATTAGAAAAACAAAATAACCATTCAAAAACCTGAGGCATTCTGGAAGATGATCAGAGATGAATATGTGTTAAATGTAATTCTGTTTAGGACTACAAAATGAGAATACAGTTTTCACTAATACTCTGGGCTGAATCTAGGCTTTTGTCTGATTGCTATGGAGAATCACAACTGTGGGGTTGGAAAAGAGACTGAGATTTATGTGCACCAGTGTTTTTTACAGTTATGGTCGTGACTCCAGAGGCCTAGGCAGATTTAATAAATCAAATAAATAAGTAGGCAAAAGAAGCATTCTATGCTCAATTCTTCATGCAAAGTTTCCATTGTTGTCCAAGAGATTTCCACATGTATAGTAAGGACAGAGGATGGTCTTCTTCTTACTCATCATTTGAGAAAAATGTCTAGCTTTGATAATGATGTAATATTATGACTTTCTTCCCCTGAACACTACAGAAGTCTACTTAATCTTTGCCAATGTCCCTTTCTGAGGAAAAGCATATTTTCCATTCTTAAAGCTGGTTAAATAGCTTGTGAATACTTGTAGAAGGCATATGCTACTGCTTTGTTTTGGGGTTTCTATGTGGTAAATAATTTCAGCTGTGACTGTCAGAGCCACCTGAGATAAAGAAGGTGGAATGGAAGAGAGAATGACTGTCAAAATTCCACTAATGAACTAACATACTAATTTTTAATGGCCACTGATATTAGTATAATTTATGGACTCAGAAGGTCAAATACTTTTGAACTGAAAGGGATCAAAGAAACACTGGACTAAAACTTTAGTTCTTAGAAAAAGAAACAAAGCCCAGGGAAGTTAATTTACTTCTAAACACTGCTGGTTTATACACTCATTTCTGTTTTCTGACCACATTCTTGTATTTTTCCTACATGACCTCCCTATAGAGTTCATTTCAGGGATTTTTATTTATTTATTATTTTTCATATTTATTTACTAATTGAATAAATTAGATAAATCTTTCAGTGACTATATGTTCTAAGCCCCTGTTACTTTTGAGACTAAAACAGAGACCTTGCTCCTGACTGCAAGAGATAAAAACAATATGAAGACAACAAAGAAAGAAAAGAAAAGAGACAAGGTCTGTGGTAGCATGTATTTGCTACAAACCCACAAAGCAGGGTAGTGGGATGGTAGCATAGTGGGTTAAGCACAGGTGGGCAAAGCGCAAGGACCAGCATAAGGATCCAAGTTCCAGCCTCTGGACCCCCACCTGCAGGACAGCCAACCTGAAGGGGAGTCACTTCACAAGCAATGAAGCATGTCTGCAGGTATCTATCTATCTCTCCTCCTCTCTGTCTTCCCCTCCTCTCTCCATTTCTCTCTGTCCTATCCAACAGCAATGACATCAATAACAACAATAATAACTACAACAATAAAATAACAAGGGCAACAAAAAAGAAATAAATAAATATAAATTTTTTAAGTTAAAAAAAAAAAAGAAGCAATGTGTCAACCAGTATATTCAGTTGTATTTCTCCTTACCCAGGCTAGGCTTTGGACTGAGATAAAATCTGTAGGCTTGTAATGGACATCAAAATGTATGCATCTCTTTCTAAGTGTTTATCATCAGCCTTTTTTTCCTCATCTCAGGTGTTTCCTAGTTATGCCTTGGCCCTTTTCCCTTAAAAACATGAAACATTAAGATATTATTCTCATTTGATTGAACTTAATTACACTATGTGGCATCTCTTGTAGGAGTTTGTGGTTGTATTACTAGCATGTTATTTCCCTTATTTAGCATTTAATCAGCATACAAAAGAACTAGCTACTTTAAAGATAAACTAGAGAAACAATATAATGGTTATGCAAAAGACTTTGATGCCTGAGGCTCCTAGGTCCCAGGTTTAACCCCAGCACTACCATAAACCAGAACTGTGCAGTGCTCTGGTCCTGAGCTCTCTTTATCTGTATTTTACTTTCTGTCTCTGTTTCTCTCTCTCATTGGAATAGGTAAATAAATAATATATTAAAAATAAATAAAGTGGGGTTTTTTGGTTTGTCTTTTTGTTTTTCCCTGAGCCTGAAATCTGTTATGCTATGGATCCAAGTTATTGTCAGGGAAGATGGTGTGATGGCTGTAAAAAGGACCAGAAAGCTGGATCAGGGAAGAGAGTAGCTCCCAAATATGGGAAAGGTGTATACATATTGTTGACTGTAAACCCCATTGATTTGGGTCTGGGGCCCATCTTCAGTTTAGGAGCCTATGTGACCTCTGCATCCCTATAGATCCGAGTTCACATTCTGTGGTCATGAGTAGGAATGTTCCAAGCTGCCCAAATATCAGGACCCATCTTTCTCAGGTGTAGCTTAGAGTATGTTGTCCAGCCTCCCTTCAGAGGATGGAACATTCTCTACCATTGTTGATCCAAGTTGAGGAAAAGGTCCTATGGGGGTCCACAAAGGGGTCTATTGTGTTGTTTTTGACAGAGGTGACTGGTAACAATGGAGACAGGGATTTATTCAAGGTCTAGGCCCATCATGTCTGTTTGGGAATCTCAGGACTCCCTGACTAGGACCCCAGATGATGGGGTGGCATGAGAGTGACTAAAGAGTCATCATTAAAGTATGCCAATCTCTTGTCCTTATTCAGCTTTTGCAGTCCTTTCTTTGATAAGGTTAGCTTGGGAGTGAGTGAGGGAAGTATAATAGGAAACAGGTGAGGAGTGTCTAAGTCTCAGTAGACACTATTTCATTAGGAACTTTATACTGACTCACTGCAGACTATTGTGTACTTTTGATTTCAGGTATATATGTTTGCCCTAATTCATGAATACATGTCCTATGTCCTATGCCCTATGTCATGGGACCTGGCCTATATCTATATTTTGGGACTTTGTTAGGAAGTGAACCACCTGGAATGAAATTAGAGAATCCTATGAAAGGAAAGGTCTCATCTGAATACTGAGCCTTAAGGGTTGATATTCCATGTCTGATGTCTCTGGACACAGTCTGAAATGAAGCATACCGAGGTGGTATTCATTTCATTGATTACGTTGGGATCAGCAGATGTGATATCATTTGGTATGAATTGAGAGAAGCATACAGGAAAGTGAGCCCTACTCTAGAGGTTCCAGGACTGGGGGAAAAAAAAACAACAACTATTATAGCCACATGCCCTTTGAATATAACTAAAATATGCCTACTAGCTGTCTACAAAACGGAGACCCCCCAGCTCTTCAGTTGCACTGCACCAGCCTTTAGGTTCATGATTAGTCAACAATTTATTTGGCTTTATATGTTAACTCTCTTTTCAGCCACCAGGTTCCAGATGCTAGCATGATGCCAAACAGACTTCCCTGGACAGACGACCCCACCAATGAATGTGTCCTGGAGCTTGGATTCTGCAGAACCCCGCCCCACTAAGGAAAGTAAGAGGCAGGCTGGGAGTATGAATCAACCTGTCAACTACCATATTCACTGGGGAAGCAATTACAGAAGCCAGACCTTCCCCCTTCTGCATCCCACAATGACCTTGGGTCCATACTCCCAGAGTGTTGAAGAATAGGAAAACTATTGGGGGAGGGATGGGATACAGAGTTCTTATGGTGGGAACTGTGTGGAGTTGTACCCCTCTTATCCTATGGTTTTGTCAGTGTTTCCTTTTTATAAATAAATTTTAATACATAAATAAATAATAAGTAAACAAGTAAAGTTAAGCCAGCCATCATGAAGTCTGCTTCAGTATTTTGGAGCATAGGAAGGCTTAAATCAGAAGGAACTTTTAGATGTACCTGGAAGAAGGATTTGGATGAGCATCAGTTTCTTCTCTTCAGTTTCTCCATTAATGTCTCTAAGTCATCTGGCCAAATGCTTCCTCTATGCAAGTTCATGGCCAGTACCTTTCTCCTGATCACTTTTTGTGGTTGTTGTCAAGTCTTTCTCTATGGAAGTTGCCTGATACAAAAAAAAAAAAAAAAAGCCCCAGCATCATCATAAACAGAATACAGAATGGAGCAACACTTTGTTCAACAACAGAGTATAAGGGATCCAACACAAAATAAAGTTATGAAGGCAATAATAGTTCTCGGTTTTGGAGAAAGAAAAGTTAAAGTGGGATTGTGAGTAGGTTAGGTAGGAGAGGACAGAGCAATTTATCGGCAGGATTAGAGTAAACAGTATTTTAAACTTGAAGCAGAAAGCAGGCAGGGAAATTGTGATAACATAAATGAACTGTAATGCTATATGACACTCTAATTAAAGAAAACTAACTATCCTCTAGAAACTATCCCTAGTAATGCTGCAACATTGGGGGGTATACGTAAGCTACTAAATATGGGTTCTAAACCTAGTAGATTTTTTTCACCAAGTATTTATAACTTTAGGGAAATGTTTACATTCAATAACTTAATTGTGAAGAGGAAATATCAAAATGTGGGGTGTGCATTATTTTAAAAAGGATTAAGCACTAGCTGACATGAGAGGAAAAGATCCATTGTGGGATACAGTGAAAATAAGTCTTATATGATACTATTAAGAAAATAAAATGTCTAAGAATATATTTGGAAGCCTATCTGGTTTTATTAAATTACTATTGGATCCGGTAGTTTTGCAGAATCTAGTAAGTATAAAAGCACTTCAAGGAACTGCACAAACTGGAAGATTTTATACTCAGAAAGATGATGAGACACGATTATTAGAAATGGGGGAAAAAATCAGGCAAAGTCTCTTTCATGGAAATTACCTCACTAATGAAGGATTAGATTAATTGATTAAGAATTCCATTTTCAGAAGAAGCAAAAACAGCAATTAGACTATTAAGTCTTAGTAAGGCGCTTTATGAATGAATCTACTTTTATAGCTCGAGTGACTAGTTTTTTGTGTCTTGTCTTAAAGGTGTAATTTGTCAAATCTATAAAAAGAAATCACTTGGTTATTTTGTATAATCCTACTTTTCAGCTAGAGTTTCATGTATGAATTGCCTTTTTATTGCTGGTGGTTTTTGTTCATTTGTTTGTTTTTCAGTTGGTGAATTTGAGTAAAAAAAAAATTCACAATATTGGCATGTTGAGAATTTTTACCTAGTTAAAATTTCTGTGTATTTATTTCATGTTTCCAGTAATTATTTTATTTTTTTATTTTATGCTTTAGTTAAAAAATAAAATAAAATAATCACAGCTCAGCAGATAACTTTCCTGGTAGATTAAGCATTTTAGGAGGCACTGGTTTAGAGACGCAGCACTAGAGAAGAACACTTGAGAAACTACCAGGTGGGCACTATAGGAGATGGGGCAGTGCTGTCATGTTTCTCCTATGTCTCCACCTCTTTCCCTCTTGCTTCTCATTCTCTGTATCTCCTAACTTCTATAGAAAGGAAGTACGGAAGGAAGGAAGGGAGGGAGGGTGAGAAGGAAGGAACAAAGGAAGGAAGGAAGGAAAGAAGGAAAGAAGGAAGGAAGGAAGGAAGGAAGGAAGGAAGGAAGGAAGGAAGGAAGGAGGGAGGGAGTAGAAAAGGAAAGAAAAGAAAAGGAAAAAAAAGAAAAGGAAAGGAAAGGAAAAGAAAAGAAAAAAGAGAAATGAAAAAGAGAAAGGAAGAGAGAGGAGAGGGTGAAACCTGAAAGGGAAAATTGGGCCTGTAAGAATGTTCAGCAGCAGGAGTCTGGCTATAGTGCAGTTGGTTATTAAGCGCAGGTGGCACAAAGTGCAAGAACCAGCATAAGGATCCCGGTTCTAGGCCCCGACTTCCCATCTGCAGGGGAGTCGCTTCACAAGCCGTGAAATAGGTCTGCAGATGTCTTTCTTTCTCTCCCCCCTCTGTCTTCTCCTCCTTTCTCCATTTCTATCTGTCCTATCCAACAATGATGACATCAATAACAATAATAATAATAATAACTACAATAAAAACAACAAAGGCAACAAAAGGAAATAAATAAATATTAAAAAAAAGAATGTTCAGCAGTATGGTCCTGAGTTTATTCTTCAGATCTTCATTAAAAAAAAAAAATCACAAATTTAGAGATCTAATTAGCTTTAGTAAATGATGCATGAATGGGACAGAGTAATCCCTAACAAAAGAGGTGCTGCAAGGAATAATATGAAAAGGAAGGTTTACATAGACAGCAAAAAAAGTAAAACAAGATTATTAGCAAGAGGAAAAATTATTCCAAGAGAAAAGATTATTATACCTTTCCTCAGGGGGTGGGGAAGAGGAAGTGGGCTTTATCATGCAGATTACCTCACTGATGAAAAGCAGGGAACTACTGACTGACTGAATTAAGGATACACTTTTCTTAAATTAGATTGACTAGTGATCAATAGGACTGTTGAATAAGAGGCGGTACAATTCCATATAATTCCTACCACCAGGGTGCCATATCCCATCTCCTCATTAGAAGCTTCCCTATTCTTTTTTTTTATTTTATTTATTTATTTTCCCTTTTGTTGTCCTTGTTGCTGCAGTTATTATTGTTGTTGTTATTGATGTCGTTGTTCGATAGTACAGAAAGAAATGGAGAGAGGAGGGGAAGACAGAGAGGGGGAGAGAACGATAGACACCTGCAGACCTGCTTCACCACCTATGAAGTGACTCCCCTGCAGGTGGGGAGCGGGGTGTGGTGGGGTGGGGGCTCAAACCAGTATTCTTACCCAGGTCATTGTGCTTTGCACAACAGACTCCCAAGAAGCTTCCCTATTCTTTATCCCTCTGGGAGGATGGGTCTGAGATCTTTATGGAATGCACAAGCTGGGAGGTCTGGCTTCTATAGTAGCTTCTGGACATGGGTGTTTTCAGGTCAATCCCCCAGCCTGTTTCTGTCTTTCCTAGTGGAGTACAGCTCTGGAGAGGTGGGATTCCACTGCACATTGGTGAGGTCATTTGCTTATGGAAGTCAGGATGGTGTCATAGTAGCATCTGCAACTTAGTGACTGAAAAGCATTAAGATATAAAGCAGAACAAATTGTCTAATAATCAGGAATCTAAAGATAAGCAGAACAAATTGTCTAATAATCAGGAATCTAAAGATAAGAATATAGCAGATGGGGTTTGGGATCTTCATGTTGCAAGTAACTCAAAAGTCCATTTTAAGTATATCCCAAGGTGACCAGGACTTTAATAATATGGAACTATTCCCTGTTATCTTAGAATCTTGCAAACTATTATTAAGTCACTAATAAGTAAAACAGAAAGACTGGACTGTTCAGAGTGACTGCACAGGTGGCTCAGTAACAGAGGGCAGTATTCCCACATGTGGTGACCCTAGATCTACCCCGACACAGCATGTGTACGGGTAGTGAAGGAGGGATGCTTTATTTTTTTGTTGTTGTTACTTTTTTAACTTTTCTATTTATTTGTCACCACCAAGATTACCACTGGGGCTCCTGAATGCCATTTTCTTCTCTCTTTTTTTCTTTCCCCTTTATTTGATAGGACCGAGAGAAATTTAAAAGGTAGAGAAGACAGAGAAGGAGAGAGACATAGAGACACCTGCAGTATGCGCTTCACTGCTGTGACTCTTTCCCCCCATCAGGTGGGAAGCAGGGGCTCAAATCTAGGTCCTTGTACATGGTAACTAGGTTTTCAAGTGCCTGCCCCTGTGGCTCAGGTTTTGTCTCTTTTACTTTCTTTCTTTCTTTCTTTTTGCCTCTAGGGTTATTGCTGAGGCTTAGTGCCTGCACCATGAATCCACTGCTCTTGGAGGCCATTTTTTTCCCCCTTTTGTTGCCCTTGTTGTTGTAGCCTTGTTGTGGTTGTTATTGTTATTGTTGATGTCGTTCGTTGTTGGATAGGAGAGAGAGAAATGGAGAGAGGAGGGGAAAACAGAAAGGGGGAGTGAAAGACAGACACCTGCAGCGACTCTCCTGCAGTTGGGGAGCTGGGGGCTCAAAATCCTTATGCTGGTCCTTGAGCTTTTCGCCACGTGCGCTTAACCTGTTGCGCTACTGCTCGACCCCGGCTCTTTTACTTTCTACGTAATAAACTTTTTTTAAAAAGGGTTTGAAACAAACAAACAAACAAAAAGGTGACAGTGTGAAGACTACATTAGGGTCTGTTTTTCTGTTCTTAACACTTTGATCTGTTTTTTGTTGTTGTTGTTGTTGTTCTTTGATCTGAGTTCTTTGTATTTACCTTATTGGGGTGTATCACATATTTGCCATTTTTTCCCTCACCAGATTTATTGCTGGGCCTCAATGCACACCTGATGAGTCCATACCTTCTGGTGGCTATTTTTCTTTGCAGATGTTGAGAGACAGAGATAGAGTGCATGAAAGAAAAGGGAGACACCTGCAACACTGCTCCATTTCATGAAACTTCTCCCTGGCACAGGCACCGGAAGACTGGAAAATTGAGCCCTGGTCTGAGGTCATGTGTGCACTCTACAGGATGTGCTACTGCCTGACCACCCCATATGTGACTTCTAAGTGGAAATAAAGTTGTTCTCAGGAGGCAGCCACCCTTTCTCCAGGGATCAAAACCCTGCTGCTTGCTTTCTTTTTTGGTTGTAGAATGTCTTACTTGGTGACCGTGTTGATTTCTAGTGCTGACTTAAAAGGAGGATGTTAATCTCAAAATCAGTAATCAAGAAAAAGGAACAGTGCTTAAATTGAGCCCAATGTGTCAGTGTAGAAAAGCAATGTGATTGTTCCCAAATGTTGATCTGAGAGAATTCATTCCTTTTCCAAGATTGCTAAGAGGTTGGAACCATGGAGACAACATAACGGTTGACACAAAAGACTTTCATGCCTGAGACTCTGTGGTCCCAGGTTAAATCCCCAGCATCCCCATAAGCCAGAGCTGAGCAGTGTTCTAGTTTTAAACCAAATTAGAGATAATACATGATATATAGTTTAGTGCACTATATCAGATTAGGCAGCTGGGAGAGGTAAATTCAGCTTGCAGACACCAAGCCCCAGCAATAACCCTGGTGGCAAAAATAAATATAAATAAGCATAGTGGGAAATTCATATGTTTTGAATTATAACTTCATGTATTCATTGTCAGTTCAAGATACCTTATTGCTCTACGTCCCTTTTTCATAGATTCTGTTTGTTTTATAATCATATGATATACTGATAACATAAAAAATGTCTAAGGGAAAATACACCATCAAAATATATTCTTCATACTCAGCAGTCATATTAAACTTTTTGCAGGTGCTGGGCAGTGACATACCTGGTAGAGCACATACATTGCCATGTGCAAGAGCCCGAGTTCAAGCTAGAGTGAAGCTTCACAAGTGATGAAATAGTATTACAATACCACTCATTCTGTTTCTGTATCCATCTCCTTATTTCTCAGTTTATAGGAAAAGCTAAAAGGACACTGGGAAAGATGGAGTCACAGAACAGGCACTAAACCGCAGTGATAACCCTAGTAGCAATATAAAATAAAATTAGATTTTGAGAAAATTTTAAATAAAGGAGCTGGACAGTGATGTATTGGATTGAATATGCACATTACTATGCTCAAGGACCTGGGCTCAAGCCCCTCGTTCGTCCTGAAATGGGAAAACTTCACAAATGGTGAAGCAGTGCTATAGGTGTCTCTCTTTTTCTCTCTCTCTTCTTTCTCTCTCAATTTCTCTCTGTCCTATCAAATAAAGGAACAGGGAAAAGATGAGAAAGATAACCACTCAGAGTGATGGAGGCACCCTACAGGCACCAAACCCCAGCCATAACCCTGGTGACAATATAAAAGTTAAAAATGAAGAAATGATTTTACATCATATCTAATTATAGCAGGCTGAAGACTACAATGGTCCTGAAGATTCCCCCTCCTGATCCTTGAACTATAAGGAAAATGGAGTTAGCCCAATGGATTATGAGGAAAATGAAGTTTTCCCAGAGGAAATTATGTCTTTTGGTAAAATTCAATATAAAAGATTACTTGACTGAGCCTAACCAATCACAGGTGACTTTTAAAATAGACAATGTGGAAACTCCCTGGAGAAAACCAAACATCCATATTGTATCTTATTAGAGATCACATGAAAAGGAACTGTGAACAAACTCTAGCTTGAGGACAGTCAATAATAGCAACAACAACAAAAACAAAGTATACAATAAATAAAAACAGGACTTCCATCCCACTTGTGCAAGACACTAAATCTGTGAAAAAGAGTGAATTTAAAAAACTAATCTTTAAGGATGTAGCTTCACATCTACCAATTTGTATAACACTTGCCACACCTTCTATCACAGCTCTGTTGGGCAGTACTCCAGCTTCCCCCTGTTTAACTCTGCGATCTATTTACATAACCACTGTTAGGTAACAGTGGTTTAATCCCACTGATTTGAACTCTCTTTTTGCTCTGCCCCCTCTCCTAGTCACACCCTGATTTCCACCACTCTCTTTTCGCTCCACCCTCTCTACGTCACATCCTGTTTTCACCCTACTTGGCGAGTATAAATACAGCTGCTCTTCTGATTAAACACACTTGGGATTGCCTTCCAGCTCTGAGAGTCCCAGAGTCTCTCTCCTGCAATTGCTTGGGAAGAAGCACCCTCAGGCTATCCCAGCAATCTCCAGTGCTATTATACCAATACAGCCCTTCTACATACACTATTCTAAAACGCCATAAATTACAAATCCAAGTTAATAAAAAGGAATACAAACACAACTATTAATAAACAACAGCAGAAGTTATTTTTCTCCAGTTTCCAGACAAGAGCTCAGCCAACAGTTTCATTTCCTATTTATGTCTTCTAAGTTTCAATCTCATCCATGCCTTGTAAATTTCTGATCTACAGAATCGCAAGCTAATCAGTGTATGTTCTTAGGGTCAGAGAGTGGCGCGCGCGCGCGCACACACACACACACACCAGTTGAGTGCACACATTACAGTACTCAAGACCTGGGTTCTAGCCCCTAATATCTCCACTGGGGAAACTTTCACGAATGGTGAAATAGTGTTGTATCTCTCTCTCTTTTTCTCTTTCTCTCTGTGTGTATGTCTCTCTCCCTATTTCTCCATTCCCTCTCAATTTCTCTTTGCCTCCACCCAAAAATAAATGAATGCACTGAAATATAAAAATATGTGTTATTTTAAGCTATGAAAATTTTAAACCTGCAGTAACTGATTGTGAGTCAGTGAAAATTTAAAACACCCAGGAAACAGATTATAACTGAGTCAGAATTTGAGAAAGAACTCAAGGTAAATTAAAGAGATGATAACATTAGAGAAAAAGGTCACACTATTGACTTTCCTTTGCTCCTCTGTCCTTATTATACATACAGGTAAATTCCTTCAAACTGCAGTCTTTGGGGAAGAATGTACTTTATTAAGGAGTATAATAATAGGCTTGCTTCAGTAAGACTCCAGGTTAAATAATACTTCTTCCTTATATTTGCAGTTCAGTTACTTAACCTATTTGAGCTTCTGTTTCTTAAATGTAAATAAAGAAAAATATTTAAATGTGTACTTGAGTAGAATGACTATGTTACATATGATAAGAAGTCAGATACTATTTACTTGAAGGCAAGCTACAGAAGTTTTAGTAATGTGCCATTTAGTACAACAGAGACTATCAGAAAAAAAAAGATTTCTAAAGCACTCAGGATTTCTAACGCATCACTGTGTATCGATAACTTGTTTTTATTTTCTCGATGCTTTGCTTGCTTAAAACACTTTTAAATAGCAGGGGAAAAGTCTTTCCAATAAAATATTTGAAACATGTCGTGGCAAACAAATAAGACTGAGTTCTTTGAGCAAGCATTCCCTGTTTGGTGTATGACTCAGAATGTTATCTATCTTTTATTTATAGTAAGTGAAGTATAATCACAATATTTATTAACATTAAAATTTTAAGAATCAAACAGTTTGAGAGAATTTTTAGTTGATTTACTTTTAACAAGGATTTTTTTAAATTTGTTGATCACAGTAACACTAGTAGTTACACTTTGTATTTTAAATAAACACAATGTTTTGTTTAACAACCCTTCCTCCCATGTACTACCTGTTAGGTGTTAACACAGTGCTGTAGTTCAGATAAAAGAAAGAGATAATTGATGGAAATCAAATGCTAGATTTTAGCAGTCTGATTATCTTCTCTAGTTTACATAATTTTATCAGCTACAGTGAAAAGTGTGTCCTTTGGCAAAAAAAAAAAAAGCAGGATGAGAGAAGTATGAAAAATGTAAATTGAACTTTTGCCTTGTGTTACATCTCTGTTGTTCACCAAAATCAATTTATTTCTGTTTGTTTTACCTCTATCTGCTGAAAACATATCTGCATCCAATGACAATGTAAAATATGTGATTTAAGATAGTTTGAGAAAGGAAAAAGGAAGCATGCTGTTAAATGTTAAGACGGGTTCTGTGGTAAATTGTATACATGCACCACATCAAAAGTAAATTGAAGTTAAAATAAATAATGTTACACTGAAAGTTGAAAGAATATAGCAAATCATAAAGATGCTTGTATACTAATTGAGAGTATTTTAATTGTTAAAAGATTTAGAGAAGTAAACATTGTAGATGGGAACACAGTGGTGAAAGATCAGCCTGGTTCTGTTTTTCCTTTCTAGTGGTTTGGCAGGGGCGACTATGCAGAGTTCCAGCTTTGCCTTTAGAAACAGAAGCAGTGCTGTTCAAAGGATTAATCGGTGGCCCATACACAATAGGCTGGGGGACATACACAATCATAGTCCCAAAAGATGGTACGTAAAACCAGTATTCTTCACCCATGTTGTTTTGTGTTTCCTCACCCTGCAGGTGTACTCTTTTGGGTTAGACTATTTTGTTTCCATCTTGAGTGTCTGTTGAACTGAGTCCACCAACTTCTCTGTTCTCTTTAGTCTGCCACTATGAGTGACAATGAAACGTACCATTAACATGATTAATTGTTCCCCTTCCATTCTGGTCAGCTGATCTAAATTACATGGATGACATAACTAAAGAATAATAATAATAAAAAAATGTTGCCTTCAGAAAGCCAAAATAACTGAGCTATGTGTCTGTCTAATTCCACTGAATTAAAACCAGTTGAGTTGAAATTAATTTTACACTATAATACGAACTTCTGAATTGTGTAGAAAAGTCTTCCAGGATTGAATAAAGACTTATTAACACTGGTCAGGCTCCATGTATTTTGTGAAACTAAAAACAAACATTTGGGGGGGGGGTAGCAATGGTGTACATGGTTGAATGCACATATTACCATGTGCAAGGACCCCAGTTTAAGCCCCTGGTCCCCAGCCTGAGGAAAAGCTTCACAAGTGGTGAAGCAGTGGTGCAGATGTCTTTCTCTTTCTCTCTCTCTCTCCCTCTCCTCCTTCCTTCCCAGTTTCTCTCTACCCAATAAATTAATATAAAAGTGATAAAGTCATTTAAAACATTCTTGGTTTGTGTATATTTTTTAATTGATTGTTATTTTTGAAATCACAGGCTTCAAGGGTACATTAGTTGTTCAGTAGATCAATTGAGAAAAATATTAAATTATTTCACATATAAATCAATATCATCTTAAATATCATGCATGGATATTGTAATAATCCTGATGTGTAAATAATACGTAAATAGTTTATGCATTTACATTGTAATTACTGAGGTTGAAGGAATGTTAGAGACTGCTCGGCTGGAGAGGCAATCCAGATGGCAAAAAGGTAGAGACTTCACAAAGCAGCTCACCAGTTGATGAGGGTTACCTGATAAAATAGAACTCCACTGATGCAAAGGTATGTGAGGAGTGAGATCCAGGTGACTTTCACAGGTGTATGCTCAGGCCTAGTAAAGCCCTAAGAGCAGATTAACATCTGATAGTGAGGAAGAAAGACCAACTACAGGTGGTGCTAATAATGTACCTGACTTTTGGTATAATATCTGGTATTCAATGAGGCTAAATCTGAGATAGCGTCTGGATTCCACTCATGGCTGAAAAGCATTCTTCAGTGAGAGCTTATTAGGACCCTTAATGGCCTTGGGAAGAGGATCCTTCACTCCTTGAAAACAGAACAGCAGGAAACCCTCTGTCTGAGCCTGTATCCAGAGCCAGAAGCCTCCTGCCTTTCCCCTCTCTCTTCACTGCTAATTGTAAGCTAATATTATAGTAATGTGGATTTCTCCCAAGAAAATCTTATAATTAAATTGACTTTAGTTATAAAATGAAACTTGTTCACTTAATGGTATCATGTATCCACTTAGATCTAACCTGGTATTAAACAGTAAATATCGTGGAAAACTTCTAACATCTACCTGTGGTTATATTTTTTAAAAATGCAAGGTTTGTAGGCCTGACCGTAGCATACCTGGTAAAGCACACATAGTATGAAAGGCAAGGACTGGCATAAGGATTCGGGTTCAGAGTCCCTGTTTCCCACCATCGGGGGTTCGCTTCACAAGCAGTGAAACAGGTCTGCAGATGTCTTTCTCTATCTTCCCCTCCCCTCTCAATTTCTCTCTGTCCTATCCAATAAAAAGGAATAAATGGCCCCAGAAACAGTGGATTCCTAGTCCCGGCACAACCCTAGCAAAAACCCCAGAGGCAAAAAGAAAAGAAGAAAAAAAAGGAAGAAATAAAGGAGAGAAAGAAAGAAAATACAAGGTTTTAAATGTAGTAGGATATTTAGTACTTAAAACAACACGGTAGGATGGATATTAATATCTATTTTATAAGTGAAAAATAAATATAAGTATACTCATTTATTTGCTTATTTTTTTCTAATATATATGATACTCGGCCATGAACTGAACTAGTCTTTAGGGCTTCATATACTAGGATGCAAAAATCCTCATGATCCACTTTCTCACTGGATTTCTAAAGAAAAGGCATCTGGCAAATAGTCAGTTATTGGTAGAATGTACGATATTCAAATACAGTCTTTCCAGGGTCTAACTTTTAAAAACTATATCAGCTTTTCTTAGTAGAGAAGCTAATCAGACAGTAAGTTATTCCAAATATAATAGATCCCAAGAGGGCAGACAATTTTTTTCCTCAATACATAATCCCATTAATGTGGGTTGTTCAGCATGCAGGTTGCATATGACCTGCAAAATCATTTGGTCTAGCACTGCCAAGACAAATAAGAGATTTTTTTTTCAAATAAACATTAAATTCCATTTTTAAGTTGATAATGTTGTATGACATACAAATGATATACAAATATACAAATGGCCTTTTAGGAAAATAGGTTCTTCTTATCCTGACCCTTTAATATCACCTGTGGTGAGTAGTCATTATCCAGTGGAGCAGTCTTTTCAGTTTCAATGTTTTCAGCCATTTACTGTCAAGAAAATAAATCTAAAAGTCTAGACTCTCTTTGAAGTAACTGTGGCTATCACCGATGAAAACATCACTATTAATTTTTGTAAAAAAACATAATAGTGATAATTTCACTTTTGTCTACTGACTCTTGATTTTATGTGTTTATTTAGAAATGTTTATATTTAGTATGCTTGTGAGTCTAAGAATTTTGTATGGCTTAAATCTTTTAGAGGGCATATTTTCCTGACAAGTAAATCAGCCATACAAAAGTTTGAGTCTGGGAGTCCGGCAGTAGTGTAACAGGTTAAGTGCACATTGTGTGAAGTGCAAGGACTGGTAAGGATCCCAGTTCAAGGCCCTGGCTCCCCCACCTGTAGGGAAGTCGCTTCACAGGCAGTGAAGCCGGTCTGCAGGTGTCTATCTTTCACTCTCCCTCTCTGTCTTCCCCTCCTGTCTCCATTTCTCTCTCTCCTGTCTAACAATGATGAGATCATAATAACTACAACAATAAAAAACAAGGGCAGCAAAAGAGAAAATAAGTACATATAAAAAAGTTTGAGTCTAATTTAACAAAATATGTGAAGAACTAATCTATCCTTTCTTCTGTAATCCAGAACAACTTCAAGATAGGCAAATAATTCCATCTTTGTAATGGCACACACTGATAAAAAATTAGCAGACACAGATTCACTCCTGGGTAATGCAGTTACTCAGCCACTTATGCAAAAGCATGGAAGAAATTAAAAACAACCCAAACAAGTCATAGTGATAATGTAGAAAGCCAGTTAAGCAAAAGAGTCCAACCTTGATTTTCAAGGCTTGTTACTTTCTATTCCTAATAAAAAATAAACTAGAGCTCTTTCAAGTCAATACTTCCTAAAGTTCCAAACTATTACAATTTAATGTCTCAGGGATTAGGTGTTCTAGAGCAGTATCTAGTTGAGCCAACTCTCTTCAAATGAATACTTACCTTCCATTGATAATAGTCAACCTTCTATTTCCTTGGAAGTAGACCAAAACATGACACTGGAGGAACTTAGTAAATATCTGTGCAGCCTTCTGATTCCAGGGCTTAAATGGTTTTGCTTGGTTATTGAGAAGTCTAAACACTGACATAAAATTTTGGTAGTTTCATACAAGACCATTTTCTTCCTCTTGGTAAACCAAGGGTATATTGCAAGAATTATATCTATCATTTACATATTTGACATGCATTGCTTCCCAAAATACCATAAAATGATGCTCTGTTAATGCTGTCTTAAGATAGAGTAACTCTCTCACTCCAAGTCATATCCATACACTAAGTTGTTTCAGTAGACATAGTAGCCCCTGGGTGATGCAAAATGCCATAATGCACAGGGAGTGACTTTAGAATCAGGTTTGAGCAACACTTCATGAAATATATGTCTCTTGTTACTAATGAAAATGGAGCCACATTTTCCTGTTCTTTCAGCCACATGGGGTTATGATTGGTGTCTGTTTGCCTTTTACATTACTATTTGATTCCATAATAAGAACCACATGAGACAATTTTGGTTTATTGGTTCTTCAGTTGCCAACATGGCTTTTGTACAACTAATAAAATAAATAAAAATAACTCCCCTGTGTTTTTTTCATATAAAATCACTTGTTATATAAAGGATAAGTTCATACCAGTCAAAACCTGATCTGGCACAAATAATATTTTCTTGCTTTTTCTTATTTAATAGAAAACAGTGGAGACATATTTATTAGTTTCCTAATAGCATAGTTGGCTCATGTTGACCTGTACCTACACATCAATTCCTGGAGGCATTTATTTACAGAAAAAAATGTTTATATTGGAGTCTTGGTATTGGTAAAAAAATAAAAAGAAAAAAAAAGAAAAACTTAGTTACCAAAGAAAATAGATCTCCAGGGAAGGCATACATGGAAAAAAAAAAGTAAGGAGGATGAAAACTCTATGTCCACTTCGTATTTAGGTAATTTAATCTAATCTCCAAAGAAAGCGCTGCTGGCACTGAGCATTTCCTGCTGCATCAGAGACATTCAAACTGAATCATCCTACCGTGTCTAAGGACACTGTTGTAACAATCACTGAACCTAAATTTTGAGATTTTGAATACGTTGAGTTATTACCTGAATAGAAAGCATACTACTCTTGACATGTAACTCATCATCAGTTTAAAGAATAATTCAAGAATCAACTTATATATGTCCCCTTTCAGTATGTGAATGATAAAAAAGGAACGACATAGCACCATATCTGCAATATAAACTGTTCTTTTTTTTGTCTTTCTGAAGAGAAGGCCTATGTGCAAAGCACAATAATGTAACAATACCTCTCCTAACATGTAACACTTCCATGAGCGGTAGTTAATTCTCAACCAGATTCATAAAATCTGTTTAAAGTTGTGTTCCTTCTTGTTTATGCAGCTCCTGAAAGATGAAGAATACAAAGAGAACTATAGGAAGCAAGTGAACATTTGAGAAATGACTTCCTAAAATGGTGTGTTCTTGAAAAGAGGCTGTCCTATGTAAGTCTTGATATTTAACATAATATACAAGAGATACTTCATACTGGTAACTTTTCCAGTTATCTTTTCAAAGAATGAAACTTGCACCTGTGTTTTTAATACATTTTGATAAAATTCTATTTGCTTAAACTATTCCATTCTATGATTTCATCACTTTTTGTGATCATTCAGTATTGCAAAGCACAAGAGAACAAAGTTGTTCTACCTATGCTTAATAGTCTGAATATTCTATAAACATGAATATCTGTCTTCAGAAAAAATTAAAAATGGTACTCATTTTAATTTTTTTATTATCTGTATTTATTTATTAGATAGAGACAGCCAGAAACTGAGAAGGAAAGGGGAGATAGGGAGAAAACAGAGAGACACCTGCAGCCTTGCTTCGCCACTTGTGAAGTTTTCCCCGGCAGGTGGGGACCAAGGGCATGAATGTGGGTCCTTGTGCATGGTAACAGTGCACTCAACCAGGTGCACTACCGCCTGGCTCCTAGAATTGTAGTTCTTAAAGCAGTTAAAATTAGGAGCTAGTAGATGTTTCACCCATAAAAGCATACTTATTACTATATGCAGGGTCATATTCAAGCCCCAGGCTAACATATGAAACATCTAAGGGGGAAACTTTCTTGAGTAGTGGAGCATTGCTCCAATGTCTTTCCTCTCTCTGTCTCTCCAGCTCTATCTCTCACTGTCTTTCATCCTCTATCCAAAGGAAAGAAAGAAAATATCCACTGGGAATGGTGAAATCATACAGTGGGTGGGTCCCAGTGACACTGGTAGCAAAAAAAAAGTGGGGAGGATTTCCCAAGTTATGTTGTTATCATTGTCAAATCTATAATGAGTAAATCTATGGAATATGTGGATATGATTAAACAATGCAACGTAAATGCAATCAGTTGAAATGACAGAATATTGTTTCGATTCATGTGTTTGGTATATAAATAAATATATGTAAGGAACAAAGGGAAAGATGTGAGAGAATATACTTGAGTAAAAAATATGAGAAAAATATTATTTCTAGTTGATTTCAAGGTAGAAGGGAGAGAATTTACTACTACTTCATAGAGAAAGCTAATAAAATGAGCTTGTTAGATTTTGAGGATTAATTTTGACCCTTCTGTGATTTCACACAGTCTAGGTCAATCAGAAAAGAGAGAAAATGTAACTATATAGGGTAGGGCAACTCTATACAACCCCAGTGCTCAGAAAAATTTCCTGTCTCACATAACCAGCCTTTCATGGTTATGTTGCTTCTCTTTCTGTGTCAGGGTCAAGGTGATTTCTGGATACAGTGAGGAAGCATAGAGGACAAGAATATTTGTACCATGCCAGGGCTATGGGAAGCAGTGATTTCCATTTCCAACCCATTCATACTATGTAGTTTAACTTTTATGTGTCTGTGTTCAAAAATGAAAGTGAAATCAAACTAGTGGACTAGCAAGATCAAGGGGGGCACTTCTGAAGTGTATTAAAACTTTTGAAAAAGTCATAAGCAAAAGAAGTAAATATTTAGCTATGGTCACCCGGTCACCTATGTTCAACTAGTTTGTGAGGCAAAAAGAGGTCGGTGCATAGAAACCAAATACCACTTTTTGTTTGGGACATATGGGGACAGATATTTAGAGCTCTTTACAAATATACAAGTTAAGGGAGTCGGATGGTAGCACAATGGGTTAAGCGCAAGGACCAGCTTAAGGATCCCGGTTTGAGCCCCCCCCCCTTCTCCTCACCTGCAGGGAAGTCGCTTCACTACCCCACCCCACCCCTGTCTCCTCACCTGCAGGGGAGTCTCTTCACACACAGTGAGGCAGGTCTGCAGGTGTCTCTCTTCCTTGCCCCCTCTCTGTCTTCCCCTCCTCTATCTATTTCTCTCTGTCCTATCCAACAATAATGACACCAATAACAACAACAATAATAACTACAGCAATAAATCAAGGGCAAAAAAGGGGAATAAATAAATATTTAAAACAAACAAACAAAAAAGCAAATATACAAGTTAATACAGACTTGATTTGGAAATGTGAGCAATTTCCTATTGTCTGTAGCTTCTTCTCCTTGCACTTCGTACTATGTGCGCTTAACCCAGTGCTCTGCCGCCCGCATTCCCATATAGCTTATTTTTTATTAATGGTTTACTCCCCTGGAATATAAGATGGAAGGTGTGAAATTGCCATGGGAATGGAGGTAAAAATAATAATAAAACATTTTACTTTAGCATTCTAGAGATAGGGAGTTATCTCACAGAATATAATCCTAATAATCTTCATAATTATGAAAACAGTTTTAAAAAGCTAGCATTATTTTTCTATTTCTTTATTGGGCATTAGTGTTTTACAGTCAACACTAGACTTTATTTAACACATCCTGTGCTGTGAATTGCTTCATATGTTTTATGCACAATTATCTGTCAGTCTTTTTTATCTGTCAGTTACTGACCCTGAACTGAAGTTTCTTCATTCATAAAGGAATCGTGCAATTGAAACCAAACAATAAATATCAACGGTCTGAATGGGACAATTCTAGTACATTTTACTTTATTTATGTTACCATTCTTTCTCTTTCTTGTAATTTAATATATTAAGGGCATATCATCGTACTATCACTGATGAAAAAAAACATGAAATTCTTAGAACTTGTCAATGAATATCTTACGAAGTAATGTTAGATTTTGTGGTTTAGAAAAAGTACTATGATCTCTTAGACATTTTTCTGTCATTTGGATCTTTTTGTACTGACTAACCATAGAGAAAATAAAAACATAAGAATATATAAAAATATCTAGGGGGGCGGGCAGTGGTGTGCCTGGTTAAGGGTACATTAGTTGGAAGCGCAAAGAACCACACAGGATCTTGGTTGAGCCCCTGGGTCCCTCCCCCTCAGCAGGGGAGTTGCTTCACAAGCTGAAGCAGGTCTGTAGGTCACTGTCTATGTCTCCCTCTCTCTGTCTTCCCCTCCTCTCTTAATTTCCATCTCTGTCCTATCCAACAACAACAAAAATATTTAGCATGGGGCTGCGTGGTGGCTCACGTGCTTGTGCGCAATGTTACAATGCTCAAGGTCCTCAGTTCAAGTCCCTAGTCCTCACCTGAAAGGAGAATAGCTTTGCAAGTGGTAAAGTGCTGGTGTCTCTCTTCCTCTCTGTCTCTCCTTCCTCTTGATTTCTGGCTGCCTCTATCCAATAAATAATTATAGATAATAAAAAAGTAAAAAATGAATAAATAAAAATATTTAGCAAGTACAAATGGTACATTTCACATTTGTCTTAGGAAGGAGAAATGGTAATACCATACTATTGGCAATGTTACTTATTATCTGTTGGTCTTTTTTCTGTTTCTCACCAAGTCCCTTATAGTTTCTTATAGTTAAAGAAAAATCACGAGATCTTAGATACTGACTTTCATTTATAACATGCTGATTCACCTAGATCAGGTTACTGGGAAGAAATCCAAGCCAGACCTTCTGACCTACCCAAAACAGCATGAAGTAAGCCCTGCCACTAAATCCTGATTCTTGTGTACCTCACACTGTCACTAAATTTGATTTAGAGGAACCTTTAGAAAGTCAGATATAAGGATTTAGTGCTTTACATGTAGGTTACAGCTGCTGGACTGGCTTTTATAGTAATGTAAGAAAGTAATTTATTAAATGGTCCAGTCATTAGATATACAAGACCTTTAAAACATTCTTGTGAGGGAGGCGACTTTGAGTAGTGAGAAGATTAGCATTTCTCAGCAGCAAGTATTTCTGACAAGATTAATGAGGCACAGGGCGATGGATTTATTTCCCACTTTGTGTCTGCTCCCTGGTTTTCTTGCCCTTTATTTGATTGTCTTTTCCTTCAAGGCACCTGCTGTTACTGACATGGATGAGATGCCAAAACAGCATTCCTTTACTTCAACACTTTTCACACCTTCTTCTCCCCCTTTCTTTCTCCATGGGAGTTATTCCTTTCTGCTCTGCTGAGATTGGCAAGGACATTATTTCAGTTTCAATAAGAAATGCCTGGCCGGCATTTTCACAGTAAAATATATCATAGGACCCAAACAAGGTCAGAAATAACCCTCAGGGACTTTACACCATCCAAATATGATGTTTAAGTAGTTAAACTACTTTCCAGGTCACTTCTTTTGTATTATGGAAAAACATTAAGTTTTATGATTATTTTGTTTTATTCTATTCTATTTTATTTATTGTATACAGACAGAGAGAAAATGAGAGGCAAGGAAGACAAAGGGAGAAGGCAAGAGAGACACTGGCAGCCCTGCTTTATCACTTGTGAAGCCTCCCCCCTACTGGTGGAGGTCAGATGCTAGAACTAGGTCCTAGCACATGGTAAACTGTGTGTTCAATTGGATGTGCCACCACTCCAACACATAAAAATGTTTATATAGGAAGTCATTTACAAATTGTTAATTTTTCTATAATTATTCACTGCATTTTCCTTTGGAGTTTATCATCCTTTCTATAGCTTCCATTTTGTTTTTCAGTAAAACATACTTTCATGTTTTGGTCATTTGATGATTGTGTTTCTTGTTTTCAAACACAAGAAACAGACATTCTCCTGCTTTTGTGAGCTTACTTATTTTCAAAAACTTTTATATCATGCAGACTAATAAGTGTACTTTCCTTTTGCTAGCATCCAACTTTGCTTCTGTTTTTTCTTTTTCCAGCTTAATTTCCCCTGATGCTTTCAATAAGTTGTTATCCTTGCTATCTGTACAAGTTTCTGAAGACATGTCCTTGATAAAGCACATTTCTTACATCTTATTAAAACTAGCATTACAGAATTCCCCATTTTTATTGTTAGCATCTGCGAACAAACTTTTATGATTATCCCAAGCACTAGTTATTTTTAGGTTTGAAGTAATGACCAAGATATGTAAAGGCCAAAGGAATGGTAAAGTCTGTGGTCATTTTGTGGGCATGCCTGAACTAGACAATATCTTGTGAGCCTTGTAAGTTGGTAGAACAGCAGCAAAATACACATAAAATACCAGACTTTCATAGTTAATGATGATACTTTATGTATATTTTAAAAAGTATTTTGATTTTATAATTTGGTAATTAAATTTTAGCACCAGCTTTATTGTTCTTGGTCTAACCATAGAACCTTTAATATGAACAGTTACTTTTACATAGGGATCATGAATTTTAAGAAATAAATTATTTAATTACTGTAGTCAAACATAACTTTCAGTCTCTGTGAAAACATCTGATATATTGAGCATATTAATGTTTGAGAATCCAATGCTTTATCCACTGCACCATCTACTGCGCCAATATTAATGAACCTTAGTAGTAAATCCAAAGATGGAAATATTCAGGGATGTCCATGAGTATGTGGCAAAAACTAAAAGTGATTTTGGCTTGGAAGTTCACAGAATGCAAAATGGAAAAAAAAATTCAAAATGCCAAAGTGAAATTAAGCTTAAAATACAATCTAATGCATTAGGTAAATAAGGCAGTATGAACTTCAATTTTATGTGACTAAATTGCCTTTCTTTTTATAAATTGAGAATAACAGTACAAGCTTTTTTATTATGGGCACTTCTAAGATAAAATACATTATGCCCCTACAGTCCTTAGATAATTATCAATTAGAATGAAATAATTAACTGTAAACACAATGATTGCTCTCTCAAGAAATATTTCCTGTGATTAAACTTCTGATACACTGAAAAGATAAGCATTCACATATAAATGTAAAAGTAGCAATAGAATAGTGCTGGTAAAGATAAAGTTTGTAGTTATCTAAAGATCAGAATAATGGGAGGCCAGACAGTGGTGCACCAGATTGGCACTATGCGCAAGAACTCCATTGGAGCCCTGGTTCCCCACCAACAGGGAGATGCTTCAGGGGTGGTGAAGCAGGTCTTCAGGTGTCTTTCTCTCTCCCTCCCTCTCTCCCTCCCCTCCCCTCTCAATTTCTTTCTGTGGTTTCAACTAAAATGAAAAAAGAAAAATAGGGAAAAATGAAAATGCCACTAGTAAGCCTGGAATTGTAGTGCATGTACTGAGCCCCATCGATAACCTTGGAAGGGAACACAATAAAAAGGATCAGAAATGGGGTTCAGGTGGTAGCACAGAGGGTTAAGTGAAAAGAGGGCTGGTGTAAGGATCCCGGTTCAAGCCGCTGGCTCCCCACCTGGGGGCGGGGGTGACATCACAAACAGTGAAGCAGGTCTGTAGGTGTCTTTCTCTCCCCCTGTCTGTCTCCCCATCTCTCTCCATTTCTCTCTGTCCTATCCAACAACAACAACAGTAATAACAACAATAATAATAACCACAACAATAAGAAAAACAACAAGGACAACAAAAAGGGGGGGAAGGATCAGAAAAATGGAAACACCTTAAAACAAATATGTGTAGGGAAAAAGAATTTTATATTGAATAGGATAAGATTACATGTTGCTTTAGAAAATAGTGAGAAATCAATTTTTTTTTGCCTCCAGGCTTATTGCTGGGGCTCGGTGCCTGCACTATGAGTCCACTGCTCCTGGAGACTATTTTTTCCCTTTTGTTGCCCATGATGTTTATGGTTGTTATTATATTGCTGATGTCACTGCCGTCATTGTTGTTGGATAGGACAGAGAGAAATCGAGAAAGCGGGAGAAGACAGATGGGGAGAGAGAAAGATAGACACCTGTAGACCTGCTTCACTACCTGTGAAGCCCCTCCCCCCCGCAGGTGGGGAGCCAGGGGCTTGAACCTGGATCCTTATGCTGGTCGGTGTGCTTTGTGCCATGTGCACTCAACCTGCTGTGCTACCACCGACCCCGAAATCAAAATTTCTTTAAAGGGACACATACACACAAGCTACAAAAATGTATGTAGAAACAAAACATCTTTAGGATTGCAAAAGCAATCGAGAAAAAAGAACAAGACTGGAGGCATCACATTTCCTGACTTCAAACTACAATACAGAGCTACTACAATTAAAACTGACTGGCATTGGGCCCCAAATAAATGCATAGTCCATTGGAATAGATTTATAAGTGTAGAAATAAGCCTCCATATCTATGGAAACGTAATTTTTGACAAAGGAACTCAAAGTATTAAATAGAATAAGGAGTCTGTTTTTAAAAAGTAGTATTAGAGAAAATGGATTGAAACATGCAAAGGAATGAAATTGGACCACCACATATCACCAAGCACTAAAGTCAATTCCAAGTGGATCAAAGACAAGGACATTAGACCAGAAAATATCAAATGCATACAAGAAAACAAGGGGAAAGCACTTCACAATATATGCTTTAAAAAGTTCTTCAGATTTAAATTCAACATGAAAACAAAACAAAAAATAAATCAATGGGCTATATTAACATTAAGCACCTAGGGGGTTGGCGGTGGCATGCCAGGTTAAGCGCATATAGCAGGAAGTACAAGGATTCACTTAAGGATCCCAGTTTGAGCCCAGGGCTTCCCACCTGCAGGTGGTTCATTTCACTAGTGGTGAAGCAGGTTGGCAGGTATCTATCTTTCCCCTTCTCTAGCTTTCCTCCCCTCTCAATTTCTTTCTGTCCTATCCAATAAAATGGGGGAAAAAATGGCTGCCAGGAGCAGTGGATTCGTAGTGCAGGCATGGAGCCCCTATGATAACCCTGTAGGAAAATTTAAAACAACAACAACAAAACTTTCAGAAAAATCTATGTATACCTGTATTCATATCAGAACAATTTGTAAAAGCCAATATCTGGTAGCAAGCCAGATGTCCAATAACATATGAGTGGCTAAAAAAATTGTATATGATGGACTACTAATCAGATGTTAAAAATGATGTCATCTCCTTTTTGTCAACTTGGATGAAACCCAAAGACATCTTGTTAAGCAAGACAAGCCAAAAAGAGGACAACTATAAGCAGGCTTAAAAAATAGGAACAAGGAGGAAGAATACAGAGTCAGACATGGACTGGATATAGTGTATTGCACCAAAGTAAAGAGCTTTGGGAAACAAGGGATAAAAGAAGGAGTAGAAGAGAACTTTAGGGCTCTGGTGCATAATGAAATTGTACCCATGTGTACAATCACTGCACTGTAGAGGATTAGTCCTTCAATAAAAACATTAAAAAAAAGGAAAAGAATAAATAAAAAGGACAAATGTTTACAAAATAAAGCTTCACAAAAACTTAAATATTTAAGTTTATATATTTAATCATACTTATTTTATACACTCCTTTGTGTATATAAAATTCTTTTAAAAATAGACTAGTTAGGGATGGATGGTAGAGCAGGGGATTAAGTGCACATGGCACAAAGCACAAGACCGACCTAAGAATCCCAGTTCGAACCCCCGGCTCCCCACCTGCAGGAGGGTCACTTCACCGGTGGTGAAGCAGGTCTGTAGGTGTCTGTCTTTCTCTCTCCCTCTCTGTCTCCCCTCCTCTCTGGATTTCTCTCTGTCCTACGCAACAACAGCAGCAATGACAACAACAATAATAATAACAACAAGGGTAACAAAAAGATCAACAAAATGGGAAAAATGGCCTCCAGGAGTAGTGGATTCATAGTGCAGTCATTGAGCCCCAGCAATAACCCTGGAGGGGAAAAAATAGACTAGTTAACAAAAAGAGAAAATTGTGAGAAAAAATGTTCAATTCTAATTTATTTTTCTTTTTTGTATTATCTTTATTTATTTATTGAATAGAGACAGCCTAAAATTGAGAGGGAAAAATAGGTGATGGGGGATAGACAGAGAGATACCTGCAGCCCTGCTTCACCACTCGCAAAGCTTTTCCCCTACAGGTGGGGACTGGGAGCTCCAACCCAAGTCCTTTCACACTGTAGCATGTAAGCTCAACCAGTTGCGCCAGCCACCACCTACTCCCCAATTTCAATTTCATTCTGTCTTCTCTTAAAGGAGAATAGGCAGAACATACATGTTTAAGAAGACACAAATAATAATGCATGTTAGAAGATTGGAAAAGAACCCTGTGGTGACGCTATATGCCCTGACACAGTGGTGACGTCAGCTTTGGCGACAGAAGGCTGACAGAGTATGCAGTGATCTGCGCAGGCACATGGTGGACTCTAGGTGAATCCAGTCTGCTGGTGTGCAAAGCATTGTGGGTAGGCTGAATAGACTTAAAAGGACAGCAGCGGGAACTCTGGGCCTCTTTGGCTCGCTTCTTCTCCTGGTCAGATGCTTCTCCGCAGAGGTGCCCCAGGCATCCATCCGCCATGGCTGCTTCTCCTGGGAACTGAACACGTGTGACTCTGCTAGCCAGTAAACTTTTAGACCCCTCTACAACCATGAGCAACCTTTACCAGAGCTTATAATTGTTTATCTTATGGGACTAAACTTTGATAACCATATTCAGACTTTATAGACCTAGCATATGCTTAACCCTTGATGGTAATTGCTGATTTTGCACTTTACCTGTTTCACCCTAATAAACCATGTATTGATTAAACCAGTTCCCACCTCCCGCTGTAAATTCTTCTATATGCACCACAGCAGCCCCAACCCCCATACCTCTTTTCAAGTTAATTTACAACAGTACCCCTAGATAATTTTATGATAAGGAAGTTTCTGGGTCTATTCTGTCTTCATATAAAAAGTTTCAGGGGGCTGGATGGTGGTGCACCTGGTTGAGCGCACACATTACAATGCATAAGGACCCAGGTTTGAGCCCCATGTCCCCACCTGCAGGGGGAAAGCTTTCCAAGTGGTAAAGCAGTGCTGCAGGTGTGTCTGTCTCTCTCCCTATCAGCTCCTTCCCTCTTAATTTATGGCTGTCTCTATCCAATAAATAAATAAATAAAGATAATTTTTTTTAAGTTTTGAGCTGGGTTATTGTTCCTCCAATTGAGTTCATGTGTTACAATGCCTGAAGACCTGGGTTCAAAGTTCTGGTCTCCACCTGCAGAGGTAGGTGGAAGTGAAGCTTTAAGAGCAAAGAAACAGTGTTGTAGGTCTCTCTCTGCCTCTCTTACTCTTTCTCTCCCTCTTTCATCTCAATTTCTCTCTCTATCCAATAATTAAATTAATAAAATATTTTTGTTTCATAGCATGTATACTTTTCTCCTAATATGACTTGCTTGTCACAAAAACCATGTCTTACAGTAATACTTTTTATTTGCCTAGAATATGACTTTTCTTAATTTTATTGGGAAAATTCTGTTATTTAAACAAGTATTTTCCAGCTTCTCTCAAGAAGAATCGCTCCCTGATCATCACCCAGTCTGTGTATGCTTCCCTCTTCCCCATCATGGTCTTCTGAGAAATACAGAATGTATCAGCTTTGTTTTCTGAGCTCCTATCACTATGACTCATATCAATATTCAGCCAAAGTCTGAAAGAAGAGGATTTGTTTCAGTAGTCAGAACACTTGACAAGTGTAGATTTTATGGAACAAGGCAAAATAATAGAAACTACCCAATAATTGGCAGGTATTGTACAGCAGGAAGAATAACTTCAGAAGACAGAACTACTATTAATGGATCAAAGTTAAAATAAATTAACATTTGGCCCAGTATGAAACTGAACTTTGATCAGAGTTGTTCTTTATTGAAAAATTATCTTGTATATATCTATCTCTCTATATATTTATATCTGTCTATATCTATATATCTCTCCATATATACATATATATATATATATGGAGAAAGAGAGAGAAGGAGAGAGACCTAAGTATAAACTGAGTAATCTGTTTAGGGCACAGTCACATTAGTGCCTGTCAAAGATGATTATTGTGAATGTCTTAATTTTCAGAGGAAAGCTTGTGAGTTTCTTTATATGACTCTAAAAACAGTAACAAGCTTCACTATTATCTGTATTTGAAATATCAGATAGATATTATAATAAATCTCTTCTTTCAAAGAGACCATGCTTACCTTAGCTGTCATATTTTCTCAGGTAATAAACCTTTCTATAAGAATCTGGAATTTGCCTTTCAGTGAAGGACCTATTTTTTATTAATGTTTTCTGTCTATAAAATTTGCCACACCACACATACCAGTCACAAAGACATGAAAACTTGGCATCTCTGAAACTTTGTTGTAAAGTTCTCCTTGTTTTGTTTAATATTTCTAGCTTAGCTGGAAAAAAAAAGCTAATATGTTAAGAAGACTATTAGTATAAATCTGGATAATCAGAAAGCGTCTCAGTTCTTTGGACAACAATAATAATAATTAAAGTTGGCTTCTTTAGTGTCTAGAATTCCAACTGGGACAAGCTCAAAGCTTTGGTTTATCATCACAAAAGAGCCACAGAGCCCTCAAGAGCCCTTTCTGTGATTCCAAAGAAAATCTACCAAGGCAGAAACTTTTTCTTCAAGTTTTTTTTATTAAAAACAAATAAAGGCAAACACAAACACATTCCAATACAGAAGCACTTCTGAAGAGCCACAAATCCACAAGGTTCCAAGCCTCTGGCCAGTCCAATCCACTGCTGTAAAATGCTAGACATAATTTTAGTCTGCATGGGTCTGCCCCACGTAGCAATCAAAGATGGCAATACCACAAAAGACAGGCTCTCCTCTACATTACCCCCTACCTTTGCTCATGTCCTCAAACTGTGTACTTTTATCCTTTAAAAGTGTTCAGTTGCTTCTTGCATGCTTATTGTTTGATTTCAAATTTAATATTTTCTATTTCATCTCTGAATTAATAGCACATAAGCTTTGTTTATCTGTATGATGGTAAGACAATTTCATTATCTGCCTGCAGTTTACAAACTGATCAGTAGGGTCTTTCTCCATGGTGCCATGACTAATGGACATCTGGAATTGTCAGTTGTGTCTCTGTGAGGGTGAACCATGATTTAAACTAAAGCTATAATGTGAGCAGTGATTTGGGCTTCCCTGCCACTTACTGTGTAAAAAAGACAAAGAAGAATAATCTGGAGTATGAAGAGAACTTTCTGCTTTATTAGCTTAGATGTCCCATCACATGGCATAACGATTTTACCAGCTTTATGCATATAGTAATATAGGCATTATAATTTATATGTAATTATAATATATATTATGTGTAATATATAATAATAATTAACTGTGTTATGAATGTGCTCTGTTCCAATATTTACTCTGTTTATTATAGCCTAGAGACTCCTTAGAGTTTAAAGTATATGTGGTAAGATACAATAAAACATAATAAAGTATTGCAGCTTTTCATTTAGATTTCCTATGTATAATGGCAGAATATACTAGCTCTAGATAATATTAAGACAAATATGTCCATGTCTATACATTTGAATCTTAGGAGGCAGTGTAACAAAGCTAATAATCATAGTTATGATGTCACAATTGTTGATAGTAGGGAACAAATTTAGGCACTTACAAAGGCATTGTAATTATGATTGTAGCAAGCAGAAATTGACATGGCTTGTGAGAAAAGGAACAAAACATGCAGATGATTACTATAATTGAAACCATAGTCTTGAATTTGGATGTATAATCAGCAATAGAAAGAGAGGGAAAAAATACCTAGAGGTAACACAGTAGCAACAAATGCAGAAAGCAATCATATCACACAGATATTTTTCTAATAGATCAGAACCCCCGAGTCTGGTGGTGATGCACTTGGTTGAGTGCACATGTTACAATGTACAAGCATCCAGGTTCAAGCCCCCAGTCTTTACCTGCAAAAGGAAAGCTTTGAGAGTGGTGAAGCACTGTTGCAGGTGTCTCTGTTTCTCTCCCAATCGCATCCTTCCCTTTCAACTTCTGGATGTCTCTCTCCAATAAATAAATAAACATAAAAAAGAAAAAACAGAAGCCACTGATATTTGTTAATTAGGATCTGAGGTCCCAGAATGGAGGTCACAACAGACAGACCGATATGTAACTCTGTAAATGGATAGATCAGCATATAATGACTAGTAACCTATGTGGTGACTTCATGGATCAAATGTTCTAAACACATATAAGCATTGCATAAAATTTTGGATATAAATAATAGTCTAGAGCTATTAGTAGTATCCAAAAACTGTTCTAAGTGAGACTTACAGAAAAGAGAAAACATTTTCTTGTGAAACTTAACTATAGGTTCCAGAATATTCTCACCTAATGATAACAGGTAGCCAAAAGTCAGACTACAAAAGCTAGTATTCTCTACTCATTTCAAAGAATTAAAGTTGGAATCACAAGTAAAAAAACATTGAATATTAGCATTGGTAAGCAAGTATTCTAAATGCAATTTCTTAATTTTTTTTCTTCTTGGTTACATTTGTTCTTTCACTTTCTAAATTTATTCAAGATCCTACAGTGATATAGGAGTTCCAATTCTTATGGTTTTTTTCTTTCATTTTTGTTGATCTAAATGCCTAATAACCCAGTTCCATAATGTTAATATATGTGTATATTTTGTTTTAAAATATAATTTTCTTGCACATAAAATAAAAAATAGAAAAACCTTGTGATCAAGGCTGCTTCCATTCTTTGGCTATTGTGAGTAAAGCAGCTATGAACATAGGGGTGCATACATTCCTTATAATTAGTGTTTGGGTGTCCTTTGGATAAATACATAAGAGTGGTACTGCTAGATCATAATGTAATTCCATTTTTATTGGTTTAGGGACTCTTCATATAGTTTTCCAAAGGAGCTGTACATGCTTATATCCTTACCAGCATTGTAGCAGATGTCCTTTTCCCCCCCAGAATCTCCTCAACACCTGCCATTCCTTGACTTGTTGATGTAAGCTATTATCTCAGTTGTGAGATGGAATCTCAGTGTAGTTTTAATTTTCATTTCTCTAACAATAAGGTAATTAGAGCATTTCTTCATGTGCCTATGGGTCATGTGTACCTCTTCTTTAGAATATTCACTACAAACTTCTTTGACCCAATTTTTTTATTTACGTTTTTATTTATAAAAAGGAAACATCAACAAAACCATAGAATGAGAGGGGTACAACTCCACACAATTCCCACCACCAGCTCTCCATATCCCATCCCCTCACTTGATAGCTTTCCTATTCTTTATACCTCTGGGAGTATGGACCCAAGGTCATTGTGTTTGAACCAATTTTTTATTGGGTTATTTTAAATTTTTTTGTACCAATTCTACATAGATGTTTGATATAAGTCACTTATCAGATGTGTGATGTTCAAATACCTTCTCCCACTTACTGGGTTGTTAGTTATCCTTGTGTAGCTTGCTTTCAATGTGTAGAAACTTTACAGTTTCATGCAATCCCATTTATTCACTCTTGTTTTCATTTCCCATACCCAGAGAGCTGAGTCTTCAAATACATACATTTGACCTAAAGTTTACCAATGTTTTCATCTATGAATTTATAGTTTCTAGTCTAATATCTGGATCTTTGATCCATTTTGGTTTGGCTTTAGTATGCAGTATTAGGTGGTGGTCTAGTTTCATTTTTCTATATGTGGTTGTCCAATTTTCTCAGCTCCGTTTGTTGAGAAGAGCTTTTTATCCCATTGAATAGTCTTGGCCTCTTTGTCATATATGTGTGTATATGTGTGGTCTCATTGCTGGGCTCTCGATTCTGCTCCATTGATCCAAGTATCCTTTTTTTTTTTTTTTATTATTCCAGTATCACACTGTTTTGATTATGATTGTTTTGTAGTATAAACTGAAGTTGGAAAGCATGATATCTGTATTATTTTTCTTAGAAGCTCTTTGGCTGCTCATGTTTTGTGTGTGTGTTTCCATTTATTATTGATATTTTAAATCAATTATGTTACACTAGATTATACATAATATCAAACTCACAGACATAATATTTTGAGGTAGAAATTAGTATTTATTTTTACAGAATTACTTGACATTATGAGTGCTTAAATGCTTTTATTCATTCACTTACTCTTTTAACAAGTTTTATTTACTTTATATGTTAGTAACAACCTTTATTGAGTTCATCATTTAGTAAGCAATTGTACCATATCATCTGACTTCAAAACTCATGTGGTTTCCACTCTATCATGTTAAATTAAAACAGTTAATATTAAAATATTTATTAATAAGTGATGTGAAACATTTATTCATATGTATAATGGCCATTATGCCTTGTCAGGATTATGTTATGCGCAGGTGTCTTCTTCCAGTTTCTGGGTTGCCTTTTCATCTTCGTGGAAGATTTTTTTGATGTACAAAAACTCCATAATAATGTAGTCCCATTTATTTAATTCTCTCTCTCTCTCTCTCTCTCTCTCTCTCCCTTTTAGCCGGTGGGGTATAGTCTCTAAATATATCTCTGTATCTGATATTTACTACTGAGAAATGTAAATTTAAAAAATAGCACCTTATAACTGTGAAAATGACTCACATCAACAAGAAACTAAAGGTGTCAGCTGAAGAAAAAAAATCTCTGGTTGTCTGTGGTGAGAAGACAAAGTGGTACAACACTATGGAAAACAGTAGGAAGAATCCTAAACAAACTAAAATAAAGACCTTATGACCTAACAGTACCACCTTTAAGAATATTAAAAAGAAAAGCCACAAGAAAAAATTTGAATGGATAAGTAGCTGAATAAGTTGTGGTCTCTATACATAATGGAATACTACTCAGCTATTAAAAATGATTAATTCACCTTCTTCACCTTATCTTGGATGAAGCTTGAAAGAATCATGTTAAGTGAGATAAGCCAGAAAGAGAAGGATGAATATGGGATGATCTCACTCATAGACAAAAGTTGAAAAATAAGAACATAACGGAAAATACAAAGCAGAATCTGGACTGAAGTTGGTGTATTATACCAAAGTAAAAGACTGTGGGGGTGTAGGGAAAGTCTCGGGTCCTGGAACATGTTGTCAGAGGAGGACCTAGTGGGAGTTGAATTGTTATGGGGAAAACTGAGAAATGTTCCACACCTGCGGGGCGGTGGGGGGGGGGGGTTGCTTCACAAGCCATGAAACAGGTCTGCAGGTATCACTCTTTCTCTCTCCCTCTCTATCTCTTCCCCTCACTCTAAATTTCTCTCTGTCCTACCCAATAAAAATAAAAAATGGTCACCAGGAGCAGTGGATTCATAGTGCTGGCACCAAGCCCAGGTGATAACCCTAGAGGCAAAAAAAAAAAAAAAAAAAAAAAAAAAAAAAGAAAAGAAAACTGAGAAATGTCACACATGTACAAACTATTGTATTTTACTGTTGACGGTAAGCTTTTAATCCCCATAAATAAAATAAGATAAATATTAAAAAACTAATTTGAAAGGATTTGTGCACCCCTATGTTAATAGCTGTGTTATTCACAATAGCCAAACTATGGAATCAACCTAAATTCCCTTTAACAGTTAAATAGATAATGAAAGCAGATACTTTATCTTTCAGGACAAAGCAGAATAAAATGCAGGTGAATATGCTAAAGGAAATATAATTTAACATAACTAAACATAACATAAATAAATATAAAAACAGATAACTAATATAACTAAAGCAAATGAAATGCACAAATAAAAGTGACCAAACTATCACTTAGACATTGTAAAAAAATATGGTAGCTTTTAGGTCAGAGTGTGCAAGTGTGACAAGAACACTTGGAGCTGGGTGCAATGAGTCATACACATTATACTGCTGAAATGTTTAATTTTTGTATACTACTCTAAATGCCTGGTATATCCCTGGTAGAGCATGGGACTTGTATAGTTATGGTCCTCAGTTTGATCCCCACCACAACTTACAGTGGAGTGACATTCTTGCTTCCCTTTTCTCTCTCCTCTCTCTCTCTCTCTCTCTCTCGCTCTCTCTCTCTCTCCCTCTCTCTCTCTGTTTCATGTGAAATCAACAGAATAAATCCTTAAAAATACATAAAGTTTGTACAAAAATCTGACTAAAATAGCTTTTACGGCTTGCATGTAAAACAATGACTTAAAACCACATGCAAGCAATGCACCATACTTCATATACTTGTTTTACTCTTGTGCTGGCCAAGTACCATAATTCTGTGCATTAACAGATTTGGCTACTCTTCAGAATATACACTGGAAGTCAAGCAACACCCAAGGCTCATTAAGGTCATTATTCTTGTGAATTTCCTTTCCTCCCACAGGGGTAGACATATCAATTTTTCTATGTTTTGAAGAACTTAGCCACATGATTTTAATCATTTCTCCCAGGTGGCTCTTAGAACTTGCATGGTGGCCCTATGTATTATCCAACCAAGGACAGGTTCCACTGTCTTTTGATGAATGAGCAGTAACAAAAAAATCAGAGATCCAAAATCCTCTTCCCAAAGGGGTAATAGTTTTACTTTCTATTGCTCATGGATCCCAGGGTATCTGAATACAAGGAAACAATGTAATATAATGCTTTGGGTGTGATTTGAGACCATCTAATATTTTTTTAAGCTATCTTTATAAATGTCCTGGTTTGGGAAATACCTAGTCTATGTTTTTCAAACTATTATTTCCTTCAACTTTCTAAATCTTTAATATATTTTAGTGGACATTTAGTCCTCTTAATATTGATTTATGTATAATTAACTAACCAAAGAGTATTTAAAAAACATCTTTCAGTTGAACTGACAATATATTTTTTATTATTTTAAAAAGAATACATGTATGCACACATACCATTCTTTTGCTGGGAAACTAAAAGAAAACACACAGCACCAAAAAGTTCAGGTTGGGTTCAAGTCTTAAAAGCCACAGGTTCCAATGAATTCTAAACTTGGATGATGGTTTCTTCCATCCAAGAATGTGTCCCACATGTCACTGAGTGGTGTAACCACAGTAACCACAAGTTTAACCTAGTTTTCTTGTACTTTTTAATTGACTTCAGCCCAAAACTTTTCAAAATGTAGACTTAATTGAACTTTTCTAAATAATGTAATTAAACAGCATTTTTCAACTGACCACTGGCATGAGAAGCAATGTCAATCATTTTTCCTTGGTATCTCCCTTCTTCTTCACTTCCAGGCACTAGAGAATCTTCAATTTTTTTCCCCCGGTACATCATACTCATACTTTTCTATTATATTTGCATAGTATATGTCTCCAAAATCTTTGATCATGTCACATGTTGCTAATCAAATATCTATCCATTATAAGCATTTTATAAGCAAAGTGATTATTTTCACAAAACTTCATGCAATGAATACATATTGTATAGTATCAATCTTCAGACAAGGAAATTCAGTAAATGATGTGAAGAGATTTCAACAAAACATATTGAGTTATATAAAAATTTATAGTATGCATATATTGTATCCCCTCCCTTCATTACTTAGATTGATGCTATTAGCCAATTAGTGCACTGTTATGCTGATCTCACACATGACTTCTGAACTTTTCTAAAAAGTGCTACAGAAGGTCATCATACAACTACTGGACTTGTTATTGTAAATATAACCCATAGTCTCACTTCGTACTATTTGCAGTTACATTGAGTGATGGTTACCTCTTGTGTATGTTTTGCTGGAGTACAGTGATTATATGAGATTATTTGTTCTAGTTGTTTCTACCATATGCCTATACAGTTTTTCTCTTTAGTACATGCTTCTTAAAAACCTATCTTTTGGATATTACCAGATTTTCTAGTGCTTTGTTTTTCTGTTCATTTTCCTTATTCTGAAGTAAAAGCTGAAATAATACTTATCCAATAAAGAAAAAGTTTAACAAAACCGTCTTTCCTTAAATAGTGAAAATCGGTGAAAAGGAATTAGGCAAGATAGGAATCAAAAGACATGCAATCAGGATCATTCACATTCACAATTCTCTACCTACTGCTACCTCATTAACATTGATAGAACATTAATTTATTCACTCAGCCATTCAACAGGCCAATATTCAGAAACAAACTATTTGCCATTCTGGAGCTCTTCAAGGCCATAGCTGACTCATCTGAAAAATAAGAAACTATTTTTCCCACCATGGTTTCTGGAGGTCACTATTTTTCCTTATTCTTTCTTTTCTGATAGAGATTGAAAGAAATACAGAGAGGGTGAGAGGGAATGAGAAGGAGATAACCTGCAGTACTCGTTCACCACTTTTGAGTCTTCTCCACTTTGGGTGGGGTTAAGGGCTTGAACTTGGGTCTTACCAAGTGGTAAAATGTATATTCTACAAGGTCCCAAAGTAAGGAGTAGTTATTTCTTTTTAAGATATAGACAGGATCAGCATTTTATGGTAATTCTAATTCTGATTTTATTTGAAAGACTCACTGTCTTTCACTGATGTAGCTTGTACATTAAATCAATTTGGAAATGAATATTTACAACTCTTCTAGGTTAGCATTTTACAAATAATTCAGAGGATACTCAAATATCAAATGTGGTAAAGTACTTCTTATAATAATATGAAGAATGAAAACAATTAATTCAGCTACATAAGATAGGACAGCAAGACAAGCAACAGACCTATATAATTTAGAGGAAAAACATTAATGAAATAGACTAAAGATGATATTATCATGTAAAGCTCTGAAACTGAACTTCTAATATACTACACTAGATGTGTGTGCATATTTACATTAATTAAACTCAAATGAAATTATATTTGCCTTTTTGGTGTCACATTTCAAATGTTCACTGGTTATTAGTAGTTACTGGCTACCATATTGTATAGTAAAAATTTTAAGAATTCTCTACCTGTACAAAATTTTGTGAGTTGTTCTAAAATCAGGAACAAAACAAGAGCACTTACTGACACAAACACTGACTTACACTGCCCTAATCAATGCAACTGCAAAATAAAACTAAAGAACATGCCATTTCAATGAAAAATTAAGATTATATAATATTGATACAAAATGTCTAATATATGCATTCAGAAAACTACAGCAGTATCATATATATATATATATATATAAAATTTCTTTCCATCAGGAGGTTCAGTGTCTACACAACCAGCCCAGCATCCCCAGTATTTCTAGTTCCCTTTTTTCTTTTCTTACATAGAAAGAGAGACATAGGGAAGACAAGAGATGGAGAGAGAGAGAGACACAGCCTTGCTTCACTACTTGCAAGACTCCCTTCTTATAGATGGAGAACAGTACTTGAATGTGCGTATTTACATATTCAAAATTTTTATTGAGGCGAGGGAGATAGCATAGTGGTTATGTAAAAAGACTTTCATCTCTGACGCTCAAAAATCCCAGGTTCAACCCCCTTCATCACCAAGAGCCAAATCTGAGCAGTGCTCTAGTCTCTCTTTCCCTCTCTGTATCTTCCTCTCTGTACCTTGTTGATTAAAATTTTATATTGGAATCTATAAAATCATAGAAACACTAGGTATAACAAGTTATCAGAATTGATTATTGAATAAATTAACTGAGATAAATCAATACCTTAAAAATACAACTAGGCTAAGAACTTCTGATCTGACTTCCTCAAGACATCCTTATCTTGTGTTTCAGAGCCACAATGCTCAGAGCTTTGGGTCCTCTAGCTCTGAGAATACTTCTGTGGAAAGTAACACTTTTACATAATTTTCTCAGAAAAAGCACAAGTAGAAAACCCTCAGAAATCAGGACATGTCCAGTAAAAGAATAAAAACTGCATAGCTTTCTTGAACTGGTATCAAGCACCAAATAAGATAACTCTGATTAGCAAATGAGTGATATAAAATTGTTTCTTTGTACTGCCTTCTCTATGTGTTTTGTCCTTGTCTAATTAATTTTCAGAATCACATAAGCCTTTAAATATATATAAACAAACCAAAATATGGGTTACACGAGGAGATGGATAGGTGTCATTATTTTTTCTACAGTTTGTTTCTTTGGTAGAGCTCTGAATTATCCAGTAGTTACCAGTGGCATGTTTTACCATATCTATAATTAGTTATTTTATCATAAGTATTTCATAATTCTTGTTTTTAATTTTTACTGGTGATTTAAAGTTGATTTACAAAATTACTGTCTAATGGAGAAAAGAAAGTCTCTTTAATAAAAGGTGTTGGGTGAATTGGAAACCACATACAGTAAAATGAAACGAGACCACCACCTAATACCATGCACCAAAATTAACTCAAAATGGATCAAAGATAATGGAGATTAGACCTGAAACTATAAAATACATAGAAGAATACATTGGTGGAACACTTCAGAACCTTAACATTAAAGACATATTTGGAGACTCCACACCATGGGCAGGGGAAACAAAAACAAAAATGAACAAATGGGACTATATCAAAGTGAAAAACTTCTATATATCTGAAGAAAATTCCATAAGGATAAACAGGAAACACAGCAAATGGGAAAAGATATTTGCACAATAAATTCAGGCAGGCAGTTGATATCAAATATCTGTAAAAAACTCCTATAGCTCAACAAAAAGAAAAAGAACAACCCAATAAAAGTGGTCAGAAGATATGACTAAATGGTTCGCTAAAGAAGAGATAAGATTTCCAGGAGGTGTGGTTTATGGAGTAGCCACAATCAGACCTTCGCTTTCCCTGAAACAACTATTGTACACAACAAGAGATTGAGTTGGACACATAATATACAGCTGAAAAAACCCACAACCTCAGGCAGGTGCCTGCACACGCAGTTGGGGAAATAGGAGAGTGGGTTGGAAGACACCATAGAAACCAGATCTTTGGGCAGATGGCTCTGAGCACTGACCCACACCATACTGGACAGTAACACAGTCATCAGACTCTCCAGAAGAAAAGAAATTGGTGCTTAAAACTTCTCAATCTTTGATTCAGAGTTTTTATTTTGTTGTTGTTTTTGTTTTTTCTCAGTCTGAGTTTAAGACAAACAAAACTCAGATAGCCTATAAGATAGCCCAAAACACCCCTCCCCCACCCACTGCCACAGACTATACAAACAAGTGAAACGCAAAGATCACAACAGTACTACCTGCTGGCCAACAATAACCAACACCATAAATACGAAAACAAAGAACCAAAAAGCTAAATATGCCACTAATTGAGAGAAGCATATCAAATGAAATCCAAGAAATTTCATATGCAGTGAGTCTACCAAAGACAAACTAGACAGCTTATGAGACCTCTACAAGGACTTAAGCAAGAGTTAAAAGAGCATTTTACTTTGGAATTAAGACATGCAAAAGAGGAACTCACAACAAAATTTGATAAGAAGCTACAAAGCATAAAAGAAGAACTTCAAACAGAACTGCAAGGACTGAAAGACGACTTTAGTGCAGTTCAAAGTCGGGTAGAAGGCTTAGGAAATAGACTCATACATGCAGAAGAAAAACTTTCAAATCTAGAAGACATGATTAGCCCACTCTTTTTTTAAAAGATTATTTTATTTATAAAAAGGAAACATTGACAAAACCATAGGATAAGAGACATACAGCTTCGAACAATTCCCATCACCAGAATTCTGTATCCCATCCCCTACCCTGACAGTTTTCGCATTCTTTAACCCTCTGGGAGTATAGACCCAAGATCACTGTGGGATGCAGAAGGCTGAAGGTCTGGCTTCTGTAATTGCTTCCTCACTGAACATGGGCTTTGGCAGGTCGATCCATACTCCCAGCCTGTCTTTCTCTTTCCCTAGTGGGGAAAGCCCACTCTTTCAATTCAAAGATGAGGGAGAGAAAAAGTTTAGAAAGAATGAAGCTGGGAGTTGGGCAGTGGCTCAGTGGGTTAAGCGCAGGTGGCGCCCAGCACAAGGACAGGCATAAGGATGGCAGTTTGAAAGAATCGCGGTTTGAGCCCCAGCTCCCCACCTGCAGGGGAGTCGCTTCACAGGCAGTGAAGCAGGTCTGCAGGTGTCTGTCTTTCTCTCCCCCTCTCTGTCCTCCCCTCCTCTCTCCATTTCTCTCTGTCCTATCCAATAATGATGACAACAATAATAACTACAACAATAAAACAACTAGGGCAACAAAATGCAATAAATAAATATTTTTTAAAAAAGAAAGGGAGGAAAAGAAAAATTTAAAAAAGTATGAAGCTACTCTCTGTGAAACTGCAGACTCCATAAAAGGTCAAATATACAAGTTATAAGGATACCCGAGGAGGTAGACCAGGTCAAAGTTCCAGAGGTAATTTTAAGAGAATTTTTAGCTGAAAATTTCCCTCACCTAGGCAATCCTCTGAACATACTTAATTCAGAGGCAGACTGGTCACCCAGGTTTGCAAATCCAAAATGGCCAACACCAAGGAGTATTATTGTAAAATTATCAAAACTCAACGACAAGGTAAAAAAAAACTAAAGGTTGCTAGGAGAAGGAAAGAAGTTACATGCAAAAAGAGAAATATCAGACTCTCATCAGATTTTTCTTCACAAACTGTAGAGACAAGGAGAGAGTGGAATGATGTATTCAATGCACTAAAGGAGAGGGAATTTTAGCCATGAATTTGTATCCAGCAAAATTATCCTTCAAGTATGAGGGAGAAATAAAGTTATTCCCAAATATTCAAAAACTAAAGAAATTTACCACAATCAACCCCAACTTACAAGAAATACTGAATAGAGTCCTACAGAAAATGAGGAATCAAAGGAACACATGTCTCAGTAAGTTTAACAGCACTAGACTAGAAACAAGAACACAATAAAATAGGAAAGAGTAACAAGTAAATAGGGAATGGAATTAAAAGACAAAGAAGCCCCATTAAATGTTTTTTTAATCAAGATCAACTTTAAAAAGACTTATCTAAACACATAATGCTAGTTATTATACATATGGTAACCACAAAGCAAAACAGAGAACAAAAATTTATAGAAAACACAAGAAAAAAACTGAGGAATTCACCACAGAAACTCATTCCTATAATAGGCCAGATAGAAACAAATGGGCAAAGATTCAACAATTCAAAATAAACTCAAAACAAAAATCAAAATGGACATAAGTAAACCACATATATCAATAACCACCCTAAATGTGAATGACCTAAATTCACCTGTCAAAAGACTCAGAGTAGCTAAATGGATTGAAGAACGAGATCCATCCATTATATGTCTTCAGGAAACACACATCCAAAGAAAAGAGAAACAGAAACTAAATATAAGAGGTTGGAACAAGATGTTCCAAGCTAATAACTCAAAAAAAAAAAAAAAAAAGGGAAGGGATAGCTATCCTATTCTCTGATAAAATAGACTTTCAGGAAAAGAAGGTAATTAGAGATAAGGACATTACATAATTGTTAAAGGATCAATCCAACAAAAAATATATAGCTATCATAAATATATACGCCCTCAACTTAAGAGCACTTAAATATATAAAACAAACTCTGGTAGGCACTGATAGCAACACAATAATAGTAGGAGATTTCAACACACCACTCATAGCAAGAGACAGAATACCTGGTCAAAAAAGTCAATAAATACTGAACTTAAATGAAACCATAAATGAAATGAACCTAATAGATATATACAGAACTTTCCATCACAAAAGGATATACATTCTTCTCAAGTACACATGGAACACTAATAAGGATTGACCATATACTGGGCCACAAAGGCAGTCTAAACAAATATATAAATATTAAAATTACAAAATGCATCCTCTCAGACCATAAAGTCATGAAGCTATAAATCAACCAAAAAAAAAAAAAAAAGAAATCTCCCTAAAACCTGGAAACTAAACAATATAATGGGTCACTGAAGAGATCAAAAGGAAATTAAAATGAAGAAACCATTTACCAGACCCTATGGGATGCAGCAAAAGCAGTGCTGAGAGGGACGTTCATAGCAACATAGGCCTACATTAATAAGCAGGAGAAATCATCTAACATTTCACCTAAATCAACTAGAAGTGGAGCAACAAAAAGAACCGACAGTCAGTGTTGTTAAAATTCGGTGGCTCTAGCGTGTTGGCATCGGGCTCCAGTGTGTTGGAGTCGGGCTCCTGTGTGCTGGCGACCTCCTGCGTGCTGGTGGCCTCCTGCGGGCTGCGGGGCTGCGGGATCGGTGCGCGGGGCTGTCTGGGCGCAGCCGGCTGGCTGGCTGTTCCACCAGGTGGAAAAGGCAGCTCCGCGCCTCGCCTCTTGCCCGCTGGCTCTTCCTGACTCCCCTGGCTGTTTTGAGTGCGCCCAGCGAGTGGAAACCACAGAGTGGTCAAGAGATAAATGTTCCAGAAACAGCAAAACAGTCTCGTGAAGAAAGAGCAGAGGCCTTTGGAGATCTCTTCACAAGCAGAAGAGAAGGCCATAGTACATAGGTCTCCAAATTGCCTTCACTTATCTGAGAGATGCGCAGGTCAGGTCCACGTGGGCGCCATTTGTTGTTAAAATTCGGTGGCTCTAGCATGTTGTCATCGGGCTCCAGAGTGCTTGGCGCCGCTGCGGGGGAAGGAGGCAGGAGAGTTCTGTTTGGTGATAGTTTGTCTTAGTTTATAAATTGTTGATCCTAAATAAATACAGCTTCCCTGCCCAGCCGTATGTCTTTGGTCATCTCTGTTACCCGCCCGTGAAGCTAGCCCGGCCAGCTAGAGCCTCCGAATTTTAACAACAAGTCAGCAGGTGACAGGAAATAGTTAAAATAAGAGTAGAAATCAATGAAATAGAAAACAAGACCATTAGGAAGATGTACGAAAACAAGAGCTGGTTCTTGAAAAGAGAAATAAAATAGATAAGCCAATAGCTACACTCACCAAGAGAAAAAGAGAGAATGCTATAGTAAAAGCACTCAAAAATTAAAGAGGAGATATTATGATATCACTGGGGAGCCAGAGACGACCCGAACTGCCCCTGTGGCTACAGACAGACTATGACCCACATAGTCAACGACTGCCACCTCTCCAGATTCAAAGGAGGTCTCGAAACTTTACATTAGGCTCAACCTGAACCTGTTGACTGGCTATGGAAGAAGGGCAAACGCTAGAAGAAGAAGAATGACAGATGAAGTAGAGATTCAAAAGATTATGCAAGAATAATATAGAAATCTGTATGGAAGCAAATTTGACAACTTAGAAGAAATGGATACATTGTTAGATTCATACCAACTGCCAACCTTGACACAAGAGGAAGTAGATAAACTTAGCAGGCCAATCACTAGTAAAGAAACTGAAACAGTAATTAAAAGCCTACCCAAGAACAAAGGACCAGGCCCTGATGGATATACTAATGAATTTTACAAAACATTCAAAAAAGAACTAACACCCATCCTCCTCAAACTCTTCCAGAAAATAGAAGAGGGAACATTCCCAAACACATTCTATTATGCTAACTTCACTCTAATCCCCAAAGCAGGAAAATACTCCACCAAAAAATAAAACTATATACCTATATCACTGATGAACATTGATGCATATATCCTTAACAGAATCTTGACTAATCAAATACAACAACATATTAAGAGAATAATCCACCAAGATCAAGTGGGATTCATCCCTAGGAAACAGGGATGGTTCAATACCTGTAAGTCAATAAATGTAATCCACTATATCTGCAAAAAGAAAGATAAAAATCATATGATTTTATCAATCAATGCAGAAAAAGCATTTGACAAGGTGCAACACCCATTTATTATAAAGGCTATTGAGAAACTGGGAGTAGAAGGAAAATTCTTTAACATTACAAAGGTTATATATGATAAACCCATGGCTAATGTCATACTCAATAGGGGAAAATTGAAAGCTTTTCCTCTAAAACCAGGAACTAGACAAGGGTGCCCACTCTCACCATTTTTATTCAACATAGTCCTAGAAGTCCTTGCCATTATAATTAGAAAAGAAAGATAAATCAAAGGAATCCAAGTTGGAAAAGATGGAAGTTAAATTCATTATTCACAGATGATATGTTGGTATACTTAGAAGACCCCAGAGGTATACTTAGAAGACCCCATATACTCTGTCAAAAAACTACTGGAAATCATCAATAAATTCAGGCTACAAAATCAATACCCATAAATCTGTGGCATTTCTTTATAAAAAGTGGAATCAGAAGAAATGAAATTGAAGGAAACAATACCATTTACAATTGAATACAATAAGATCAAATACCTAGGAATAAATCTAACAAATGATGTAAAGGGCCTTTTCAAGGAACACTATAAGACATTGTTAAAAGAAATAGAGGATGACAAAAAGAAATGGAATACCATTCCCTGTTCATGGATTGGAAGAATAAATATCATAAAAATGGCAATTCTGCCAAAAGAAATCTATATATTCAACATAATCCCTATTAAAATCCCAACAATATATTTCAAGGAAATTGAACAGATTATTCAAAAATTCTTGTGGAACATTAAAATCCATGAATAGCAAAACCACTCCTAAGGAAAAAGAAAAAAAAGGAGGCACCACAATATTCAACTTCAGGCTATATTACAGAGCAGTAGTAATAAAAAATAGTGTGGTACTGGAACAAAAAATGGTCATATGGACCAATAGAATAGTATAGAGAGCCCAGAACACAATCCATACATGTACAGAAACATCATAGATGACAAAGGGGCCAAATCTGTTAAATAGGGAAAATAAAGTCTCTTTAACAAATGGTGTTGGCAGAATTGGATAACCACATGTGGAAAAATGAAACCAGACTACCAATTAACAACATACACCAAAATTAACTTAAAATGGATCAAGGATCTATATATCAGACATGAAAGTATGAAATACACAGAACAGATAGGTGAAAACAAGTAGAAGAACATATAGGTGAAACATTTAATGACATTAACACTAAAGACATATTTGGAGACTTCACCCCATGGGCAAGGGAAACAAAAGCAAGACTGAACAAATAAGACTATATCAAATTAAAAAGCCTCTATACATGAAAAGAAAACTCCATAAAGATAAGTAGGGGAGTTGGGTGGTAGTGCAGCAGGTTAAGCGCACAAGTACCTGAGTAAGGATCCAGGTTAGAGTCCCCAGCTTCTTCACAGGCGGTGAAGCAGGTCTGCAGGTGTCTATCTTTCTCTCCCCCTCTCTGTCTTCCCCTCCTCTCTCCATTTCTTTCTGTCCTATCTAACAACAACATCATCAACAACAACAATAACTATGACAACAATGAAAAACAACAAAGGCAACAAAAGGTAAAATAAAATTTAAAAAAAAGATAAATAGGAAACCTAGCAAATGGGAGAACATTTTCTCACACCATACTTCAGACAAGCAGTTGATATCAAACATCTCTAAGAACTCATTCAGCTCAACCCACTAAAAAAGAAAGAGAACAACCCAATAAAAAAGTGGGCGGGGGCCAGGTGGTGGCACACCTGGTTAAGTGCACACACTGTGAACAAGAACCCAGGTTCAAGCCCCTGATCCCCACTTGTAGGGGGAAAGCTTCACAAATGGTGAAGCAGGGCTACAGATGTCTCATTTTCTCTCTCCATCTTTATCTCCCCATCCCTTCAATTTATCTCTGTCACTATCCAATAATAAATAATTTTTTTAAAAAGTATTTTAAAAAAGTAGACAGAGGACATGCATAGACAGTTCTCCGAAGAAGAAATACACATGGCCCACAGACATATGCAAAAATGCTCTAATTCACTCATCACCAGAGAAATGCAAATTAAAACCACATTGAGATACCACCTCACACCTGTATGAATGGCCTTCATCAATAAAACAGGAGAGGATAAATGTTGGAAAGGATGTGGAGAGAAAGGAACTCTAATACACTGCTGGTGAGAATGCAAAATGGTACAACCATTATGGAGAACAATATGGAGAACCCTTAAGTGAATACAGATAGAAATACCTTACAACACTAGGACAGGAATTACTGGGTCATACGGAAGGTCCATGTCTAGCCTTGTGAGAGTTCTCCAGACAGCTCTCCACAAAGGTTGAACCAATTTACATTCCCATCAGTAGTGCAGGAGGGTTCCTTTGTCTCTACAGCCTCTCCAGTATTTGTTGCTGCTGTCCTTTTTGATGTATACCATTCTCACAGAGGGGAGGTGGTATCTCAATGTTCTTTATTTGCATTTCTCTGACAATCAGTGACCTGGAGCAATTTTTCATGTGTTTGTTAGCCTTTTGGATCTTTTCTGTTGTGAATGTTCTGTTCATATCCTCTGCCCATTTTTGGATGGGGTAATTTGTTTTTTGTTTTTTTTTTTTTGGTGCTAAGTGTGCTGAGTTCTTTGTACATTGTGGTGGTTAGTCTCTTGTCTGATGTATGGCATGTGAAGATCTTCTCCTATTCTATGAGGAGTCTCTTTGTTTATGTGATGGTATCTTTGGCTGTGCAGAAGTTTTCCAATTTGGTGTAGTCCCATTGATTTGTTTCTGTTTTAGTCCTCCTTATAATTGGGTTTGTATCATTAAAGATGTCCTTGAGGTTTTGGTGGGAAAATGTTCCACAAATGTTTGGATTCTCTAATTCCATTCCAGGAGGTTCACTTCCTAACAATGTCTCAAAACTTAGATATAGATATATCTATCTATCATCTATCTATCTAATTTGACCATTTATTCTATAGTCCTGCCTTCTCTTTCTACTACATCTGAGTGTCCTTCCTTATTTTTTCCCCTTTCTTCTCTCTCCAGGTCCTGATGGAACTGGAGTCCAGAGCCCTCTGATCATCTTTCCCTAACATTTAACTTTCTGGGAGTATGACCCACAATTTTCTATGGGGTGTAGGAGATAGAAGGTCTGGTGTCTGTAATTGCTTCTCTTTTGGACATGGGTGTTGGCAGGTCAATCCATAACCCCAGCCTATTTCTATCTTTCCCTTGTGTCATACTTCTTTTCCCATCACTTGCAATATATTTTCCTACTCATTGATGGCTCTATTAATGGATTCTTTATACCTATTAACTGTCATTTTTAAGCTTATTCTAATTTATGATAAAAAATATCTCAGTGTATGATTAAACAGTTCTTCTCTTTCAGGTATAATTTAACTATTCTTATCTTTGAGTTTATGTTTTTTGGTTTTTGACAAAAAAGGTAAGTTTGAACTTTCATTATAACCATATTGAACAAATGCATTAATTTGGATAAACTTGGCATTATGATAGATATTATGTCAGACTATGAACATTGCATGACAAACAACTGATTTACACTTTTAACATAAGCCAATTGTTTTCTGTTCCATTTACTCTTGCTAATCTTCATTTCTAGTGAAAAATGTCATGATTAAAACTTATTGTTATTACAGTTAATGAAGTTTCTAATTGCAAATTAGTTAGGATCAATTTCAGAATATCTAATTAGGGGCCAGGTGGTGGCACACCTCATTAAGTGCATATATTACAATACGCAAGGACCCTGATTCGAGCCCCCGGTCCCCACCTGCAGGGGGAAAACTTGGCGAGTGGTGAAGTAGTGCTGTAGGTGTCTCTCTGTCTCTTTTCTATCACTCTCTTGATTTCTGGCTGTCTCTATCCAATAAATAAAGAAAATTTTAAAAAAGAAAAAGAAAAAAAGAATATCTCATTAACTGAATTACTCAAAAAGGCTCAGCCTTATCTATTAGGTATACTAAAAAATTATGCTTATATGCTCATAACTTTTTTCTTTTAAAATTGAGGAACTATATTCCATGCATAAAGAAGCAGAAGTAAAAAGCTTAATAAACATGCTTAATAAACAAAAGAACTGTCAGAGATGCATAACCTCTTCTAAGAAAGTCCGAATGTCCTCCGCATTAACCTCACAACTGATGTAATAATTCTACTGGCAGCAGATTCCACATGGCTTTCTAGCATCTCCAAAGCATTTTGTAATAATAGTCAAATTCAACTCTAGAACCATATTTAAATGATATTTCAAAAAAAAATATTTGAACCATATTCATTTCCTGGTAAATTTATTGATGTAATCCAATTTTCAAAATAAGTGAAAACATGATTGAACATTTGCCTGAATCTTCAATATTACAATAACGATGACACCACATAGACACTGTGCCAGTGCAGTATATCATTTAAGCAGAGAACAACTGAATCTTATTTAAAAATTGGATGATGCTTTCAGATTTCATAAAGTTGTGTTTCAAATCAATCAACACATGAACAGTACCCTTGGGAAAAGCAACAGTTCTGAATTTACCCTCCTGGAGAAGCCTAATATAAGAAACATGAGAAATACAGAAAGAAAAATATATCTACTTTAGAAATGGTATATTTCACATTAGAATGAAGTGAAAATTACAGACGAAATTTGACATCTGTTTATTTAATATTCTATAGGAAGGGGAACTATGGAAATATAGCTCATGCTTCCATTGACCATATAGTAGTCGTTGTACCCTGACTCTAAAGGAAATTGAAATAAAAGCTAAAAGGAAAAACTTGAGGGAGGAAAATACTATCATTGCTGTAATATACCATACCCAGTCCACATTTCATCTTGTGTTTTCTCTTTCTTTTCTTTTTAGCTTTTCTTGGGTGACTAATAAATTACAGTACAATTCTCATGCATGGTATATTGCAGTAAAGGACTCAGGTGAAGGGTAGGGGTCATGGAGAAGAGGAGAGTGGCATTAGAATAATGATAGAGAAAGATGTTGTTATGTGATAAGAATAGTGTGGAGACAACACCACAAGAAGATGAGAGAGATGAGAGATTTTAGCCATATGTCAACAACTGTCCTATAAAGCATTGTTTTCCCCAATAAAGTTAATTGGAAAAAAATATTATGATTGCTCTCTATCAACTAGATAGCTCAGACTTTTTACTTTTCCGAAAGTGCCATGTTTGGAGAGTTTTGCATAATATTTGCTACTCAACTACGTTCAAACTTTTTTACCCATGTTTCTTAGACTCCTTGCATGTCATCATTTGCATATGACCAGACTTGGCTAGTAAAATGAGAATGGCATCTATTTCACAGGCTGAGGAAGTGAAGACTCTACTGTAGATTCCCTTTTTTTCTTTTATCTCATCACTCATCTTTATCATATTACCTGGTTTGTTTTCCTCATCTGTTGGTATGCTTCTGGATTCTGCTTGTGAAGCCTTCTGTTTTTATCATCACATTGGGTTCACTTTGTGTTGCTTGCAATGTGTTCTGTTTGCATGTCCACTGTTGGCTGGGCAACCCCCTGCCTTCAGGACATTGGTTTGGTCTTCCCCCTCCCCGCCTCCGGGACATTTGGTTTAGTCCTAGCTGGTTCACGCTTTTTCCTTCTCCCTGCCCCCTATTGTACGTACTTCCTTGGCTCCTGACTCTTCCACCTGAGGAGAGAGGCAGGACAGATTTGTGTTGTGATTAGGTTGTTGGACTGCATCCCCATTCGTGAATAAAGATTGAACTGCATTCTCAGCTCATCCATGAGTCTCTGGTCATCTCTGCCTCCCGCCCACAAAGCCAGCCCAGCAAAAACGGCAAAATGGTGCCTGAACACTGACAAGAATCTCGGCTCCACACGCATGCAGCAGACCAAAGGAGCCCAGATAAGTAAAGATGCCATGGCCTGCCTTTCTACTTATGAAGAGGTTTCCAAAAGCATCTACCCTTTCTTCATGAGACAGTTTCTCTGTCTCTGGAACATTTCGTTCTGGGCCACACTTTGGTTTCCACCTGTCACCCGTCCACCTGAGCCTGCTCGCCGCTGTGGGGCGCTGCTCGGCCACCGGGAGCAGGGTGGCAGGCAGGGCTGCAGCCCATCACGGCCCCTGGCCCAGGGCGCCTCAGCCCTCGCCTTCTACATGGCTGGCCCACCCGCCCTCCTGCTATGATGTCTGGGCAGATCCCGGACCCACCCATGACCGCGGGCTCCCTGCCAGGACTGGGCCCCCTGGCCGAGATCCCCAGCTCAGTTCTGATGGCAGAGGATTTAGAATACGCAGACATCTGTGCAGTGATCGCACCCCTGCACTTCCTAGAGGTGAAGTTGAGCAAGAGGCCACTGCCAGACAACACACCCCCCAAAAACAATGACGTGACTTGGCATGACCTGAAGAAACAAATTCACAGACTCTAAATCTCACTCTCTACAAAAAAGCGGAATTCCAGTGGCTGAACTTCCCCATGGAGATAGATGCAGAACATTTTATCCCCTGGCATTTCTTCCCCTAGCCATCTACTTTGGACTGACACTTCTATCGGAGTTACTAGTACACAACTCTATAGCAACTTCCCTTTATGCTGCTGGGTTTCTCAAAGACTGACTGCAGCCAGCTGCCTTGGGACTCTATAGGCAACACACACTCTACCCCCTCCTTGCTAGGCAATGCCCACAGAGGCAGGAAACGCCTGTTGAGGCATGAAATGCCCCCAAAGGCAAGAGATGCCCACAGAGGCAGGATATTTTCTTTAGCCTGATAGGCCTTGCCCACAGAGGCAAGAAACACCCCCCTCAGGCCTTCCCTTGTCATCACATTGGTTCTTGCTTCTCTCTTACTTGTTCCTCCATGTCTTGTGCCAGTTTTCTTTTTTTTTTTTTTTTTGAAAATGCCTGTACGATATAGGTTTCTGTTCACTCCACACTCCTGATACTATGGCCATTAGTTAAAAAGAAAAGGGGGAATTGTTGGTATGCTTCTGGATTCTGCTTGTGAAACCTTCTGTTTTTATCATCACATTGAGTTCGCTTTGTGTTGCTTGTGATGTGTTCTGTTTGCATGTCCACTGTTGGCTGGGCAGCCCCCTGCCTCCAGGACATTGGTTTGGTCTTCCCCCCCACCTCTGGGACATTTGGTTTAGTTCTTACTGGTTCACGCTTTTTCCTTCTCCCCGCCCCCTATCATACGTATTTCCTTGGTTCCTGACTCTTCCGCCTGAGGAGAGAGGCAGGACAGATTTGTGTTGTGATTAGGTTGTTGGACTGCATCCCCGCTCATGATTAAAGACTGAACTGCATTATCAGCTCAGCCATGAGTCCCTGGTCATCTCTGTCTCCCACCTGTGAAGCCAGTCCAGCACTCATCGATTGTTCTGTTGCCTGAGATTATTTCAATAATGTGTAAGTTTACTTAATTTATTTTATAGCTACCCAGTAGAAATAGAGCAAAGAATATTTGCTCCAACTTGCCCAGTACTGTATTCAATATAGTTAGAGAAATGCCTTGCATGTAGAAATCCTTCAGCAATGGAGTCATCAAGGAAGATTTATTTATTTATTTATTTCAAGGTGGTTATTGTATTACAGTGTATTCATTATCACATACATATAATTTCATTATGCACCAGCCCTCACAGTTCTTTTACACCCTTCCCTAATGCCCCTGCAGCCTTCCCTCAAGAGTTCCTTGCTTTGATGAAATATATACCATGTCCAGTTCATGTTTCACTTTGTGTTCTTCCTCCCTGTTCCTAATTATTAGGTCCAACTTACAAGTGAGATCATTCTGTATTCATCCTTCTCTTTTTTGCTTATCTCACTTAACATGTCTTCCAGTTACATCAAAGATGATGCAAAGAAGATGACTACATTTTTAACAGCTGAATAATATTCCATCATGTGTGTATACCACTTTTTTAAATTATTTTTTGTTAGCCACTCATCTATCATTGGAGATCTAGACTGCTTCCAAGTTTTGATGATTACAAATTGTGCTGCTATGAACATGGGTAGACATAGATCTCTTCTGACAGGTGTATCCTTTGGACAAATCCCTAGGAGAGAAAATGCTGTGTCATTTGTCAGGTCTATTTCTAGTGTGCGAAATATCCAGACTGTCCTCCACAAAGTTTGGACAAGTTACACTCCCACCAGCCATGTATGAGTGTACCTTTTTCTCCACATCCTCTCCAACATTTGTTGTTCCTGTTTTTTTCTAATATATGACATTCTCACAGGTGTAAAGTGATATCTAACTGTTGTCTTCATTTTATTTATTTTATTTTTTTTTATTTATTTCTTCCCTTTTTTGCCCTTGTTTTTTTATTGTTGTAGTTATTATTGCTGTTATTGATGTTGTCATTGTTGGATAGGACAGAGATAAATGGAGAGAGGAGGGGAAGACAGAGAAGGGGAGAGAAAGACATCTGCAGACCTGCTTCACTGCCTGTGAAGCAACTCCTCCACAGGAGGGGAGCCGGGGCTTGAACTGGGATCCTTCGTGGGTCCTTGCATTTTTGCACCATGTGCGCATAACCTGCTGCACTACCACCTGACTCCCTGTTGTCTTTACTTTAATTTCTCTGATATTTAGTGCCTTTGAGCACTTTCTCATGTGTCTGTTAACCTTCTTTATCTCTTCTTCTGTATGATATCTATTCATGTCCTTAACCCATTTTCTTATGATGTTGTTTCCTATGGGATTGTTTCTTATGGGGTTGTTTTTTTGGTGTTAAGTTTGCTGAGCTATTTACAAATGTTGGTTATTAATTCCTTATCTGATGTTTGTTGTATAAAGATCTCCCAGACTGCGGGATGTCTTTTTGTTAGTTTGGTGATACCTTTTGTTGTGCAGGAGCTTTTAAGTTTGATGTAGTCTGATTGATTGACTGATTTTTTTTTTCTTACTGTTGGATTTGAATCTCTGAAGAACTTTTGGAAGCATTGGTCATGAAGCGTTCTGCCAAATGTTTTCTTCTAAGTGTTTGATAGTTTCTGGTCTATTATCCATGTCATTGATCCACAGAGTTGGTTTTTGGGCAAGGTGATATGTGGTGGTCCAATTCTATTTGTTGTCATGTTTCAATCTGGTTTTCCCAGCACCACTTGTTGAAGACACTCTCCTTTCTTCATTAAATATTCTGAGCCCCTCTGTCAAAAATGAATTGCCTATAGATGCAGAGGCTTAATTATGGACTTTTGATTCTGTTTCACTGATCTGTGTATCTGTTATGGTCTAGTACCAGGTTGTTTTGATTATAGTAGCTCTGCAGTATTATTTGAGAAAAGGAAATGTGATGCCTCTAGCCTTGTTCTTATTTTTTTTTCCAAGACTTATTTGGCAATCCTAGAGACTTTTTTGGCTTCAGACAAATTTTTGCAGCTTTTGTTCTATCTCTTTGGAAAAATTTTGTCATATCTTGACGGGATAGCATTAAATCTGTATATGGCTCTGGGTGGGATAGTTATTTTTATGATGTTAATTCTTCCTATCTATGAGCATAGAACATCTTTCCATTTCTTTGTATTTGTTTATATTTCCTTGGAGAATGATTCATAGCTTTCAGCATACAAGTCTTTCATATCCTTTGTTATCTTTATATCTAAATGTTTGACGGTTTTTTGCTGCTATAGTAAAGGGGACGGACTTCTGGATGTTTTCTTTTAATTTAATGCTTGCATAGAGGAACACATATGATTTTTGTCCAATAATTTCCAGGAGTTTTTTTACTGGAATCTTTAGGGTTTTCTATGTATATGATCATACTGTCTGCAGTTTAACTTCTTCTTTTCCAATCTGAGTATCTTTAACTCTTTTATCTTACCTGATTGCTATGGCTAGGACTTACAACACTATGTTGAATAGTAATAGTAACAAAGGGCAGCCTTGCCTTGTGCCTGGTTGGAGAGGAAAATCTTTTAGCTTCTAACCAATCAGCATGATGTTGGCTGTAGGTTTACTGTATATAGACTCAACAAGTTTGAGGCATTTCCCACATATTCCCATTGTTTTAATGTTTTAATAATGAATGGGTGCTGGATATTGCCAAAGGTTTTTTTATGCATCTATTGAAATAATTATGTGGTTTTTGGTTCTCCTTTTGTTGATATCAAGAATCATATTTATGTTGAATCAGCCTTGTATACTGGGATAAAGCTTATTTGATTATGGTGTACAATCTTTTTAATGCACTGCTGTATCCAATTGACCAATATCTTGTTGAATATCTTAGCAACTATGTTCATCAAGGATATTGGTCTATAGTTTTCTTTTTTAAAATATTTATTTTATTTAGTCCCTTTTATTGTCCTTGTGGGGTTTTTTTTATTTATTTAAGAAAGGAGACATTAACAAAACCGTAGGATAGGAGGGGTATAACTCCACATAATTACCACCACCCGATCTCCATATTCCATCCCCTCCCCTGATAGCTTTCCCATTCTCGTGTTTTTTATTGGTATAGTTTTTATTGTTGTTGTTATTGATGCCGTTGTTGTTGTATAGGACAGAGTGAAATAGGAGAGAGGAGGGGGAGAGAAAGAAACCTGCAGACCTACTTCACCACCTGTGAAGCGACTCCCCTGCAGGTGGGGAGCTAGGGGCTCAAACCGGGATTCTTAGGCTGGTCCTTGGCCACCTTCGCTTAACTGCTGCGCTACCACCTGACTCCCTAGAGTTTTCTTTTTTAGTTGCATCTCTATCTGCTTTTGGTATAAGGGTGATGCTGGCTTTGTAGAAGGTGTTAGGGAGTATTCCTATGTCTTCAATAATTTGAAAGAGCTTGAGGAGTATAGGCAATAGCTTCTTCTCTGAGGTCTTATAGAATTCATTTGTAAAACTATCTGGGCCTGCACTTTTGTTGTTGGGGAGGATTTTTAGTATTATTTCATTTTTTAGGGAGTTGTAATTGGTCAATTCATGTTTTGCAGTTCTTCCTGGTACACAATAATGCAAACTCAAAGTTTTCCCTGTCTTACTAAAAGATTGTTCAGGAAACAGGTCACACAAAGGTATTAGCATTTCTGCCCTCAGTTATAGAAAAACTCATCTATATTATAATTGCATACCTAATTCAAATACTTCAAGTCACTAATGTAACTGAACAACTAGATTTCTTTCTTTCTTTTTTACATAAATCCAGAGAGGAGATGAGAAAGAGGGAGAGAGTGAAAGAGACCACAGCAGTCAAGCTTTCTTCAGTGCCACTGGGGACTGGGCTTGAAGCTGGGTTGTGCACGTGACAAAGCAGTGCACTAACGAAGTGAGCTTATTTTCCAGCCATTAGATTTCTTTTTAATGCTCTTTATTTTATTTTATTTTATTTTTTAACTTATAAGAGATAAAGACAGAGAAAAAAGATGAAGTCATCACTCAGACTCAGGTTTTGGTGAACGTAGGGAAAAATCTTGAGATCTCTGGGGCCTCGGGTGTGAAAATCCTATACTCTACTATATTGAGCTATGTCCCCAGCTCAAACATGTAAGTTTGTTAAGGACTAGTTAATAGGTTATGAAACTATGAAGCAGGAGTCCGGCGGTAGCGCAGTAGTTAAGCGCAGGTGGCTCAAAGTGAAAGGACCGGCATAAGGTTCCCGGTTCAAGCCCCCTTCTCCCCACCTGCAGGGGAGTCGCTTCACAGGCAGTGAAGCAGGTCTGCAGGTGTCTGTCTTTCTCCCCGCCCCATGTCTTCCCCTCCTCCCTCCATTTCTCTCTGTCTTATCCAACAACAATAACTACAACAATAGAACAACAAGGGCAACAAAAGGGAATAAATAAATTTAAAAATATTTTTTAAAAAATAAACTATAAAGCAAAGTAAGAAATCAGGATTCTGAAGTAGCTGTAAATATATGTATATTTATTATAAAATTAGTTATATTTAAAGATCTTAGAATTTGATGAGAACTATGGCAATTATCATGGGGGAGTCACAGAATTTTGGTGGGGGAGGTGGTATGGGATTATATCCATGGAATCTCATAATCCTATAAAACATTATTAATGTAAGTAGGGCACCAAAGTAAAAACCCTGTGGTGAGGGTTAGACATGCAGCTTCCTGGGCCAGTGGGGGGTGGGAGTGGGAGGGATGGATGGGTCACAGTCTTTTGGTGGTGGGAATGGTGTTTATGTACACTCCTAGCAAAATGTAGACATATAAATCACTAGTTGATTAATATGAGAGGGGGAAAATCAATTGTATGTCTCAAAGTTTTTCAAAACACAAACTGAATCTTTTTAATATATAGGCTGTGTATTTGATATGCAGACTCTCTCAAAAGCCTAGACCAAGTAGATTAGAAGCATCCAATAGCACAGCTATATACAAGATATTGGATACTGTACAGCAAACCATAACAAAAGGACTTTTCAAAGTTAACCCAATTACCAAATAATGTGATGATAACATTAACTATTGATTGTCTTTTTGAGCCCTAAGACAGCAGGAACCTCACATCTCCACTATAGATCCCCTACTTACCCCAGTCCTGGAACCCTTGGATAGGGCCCACTTTCCCGTATGCATCTCCCAATCCATACCAAATAATATTGCATCTGCCGATCACAACCTAACCAATGCAATGATTGCCACCTCAACATGCTTCACTTCAGACTATGTCCAGAGACTTCACGTGTGGAATGACAACCCTTCAGCTTCATTACTCGGGTGAAACCTTTCCTTTTATAGTACACTCTAATTTCATCTCAGGTGGTTCACTTTCTAACAAAGTCCCATAACCTAGATATACACCAGTTTCTGTGAGAGAGAGCTTATGTTCACACGTATCTGTAAACTACTGCAAAATATATACCTGAAAGCAGAAGTACACTAGAGTTTGCAGTGAGTACCCCCCTAACACTTCCTCTCCACTATTCCAAGCTTTGGGTCCATGATTGCTCAACAATTTGTTTGGCTTTGGATGTTAACTCTCTTTTCAATCACCAGGTTCCAGATGCCATCAGGATGCTGGCTAGGCTTCTCTGGATTGAAGATCCCACCAATGTGTCCTGGAGCTCAGCTTCCCCAGAGACACACCCTACTAGGTAAAGAGAGAGGCAGACTGGGAGTATGGACCGACCAGTCAACGCCCATGTTCAGCGGGGAAGCAATTACAGAAGCCAGACCTTCCACCTTCTGCAACCCTCAATGACCCTGGGTCCATGCTCCCAGAGGGATAGAGAATGGGAAAGCTATCAGGGGAGGGGTGGGTTATGGAGATTGGGTGGTTGGAATTGTGTGGAGTTGTACCCCTCCTACCTTATGGTTTTTTTTAATTAATCCTTTCTTAAATTAAAAACAAAACAAAATAACATTATTAAATAATTAATAAAATATAGTAAAAAAAAATAAAGGTCTTAAAATTTTAAGTACATTTGTCCTAGGCAGTAAAGTCCCCATTGACTGTTTTCATGATTACAAACTAGGATATGAAAAGAAGATACAGAAGAGGATAGACAAGGATCAGAGAGATAGCTCACCAGGTAAGGTTCATGCCTTGCCCTGAACAGGGTCCAGATGCAAGCATACACTGCCTAGTAGTGCCATAGTGGCACCAGAGAAGCATCCTGTTCTATGTTATCTCTCCTCTCTCTGCTTCTTTCTTCCAAATATCTCTATCTCTCTGAATGGAAACCCAATCTGAAGAGATGAAATTGCATATGTGTGAAATCCAAGGTCCAAGTTGGAGGAGGTGAAGGATAAGAAAGTATGGTCAATGTTATGACATAAGAGGGATTAGCAATAAATTATCAGCCATTCTATTTAGAATTATGGACTGATTAAATAATTTCCACTAGAAGGGAATCACTCATAACAGAAGAAGCACAATAGTGCACTTTAACTAGCATTGACTAATAAAGTTGGTAAAATTTCTGATCAGTATTAATTGAATATATGTATGTTAAGTGTTTAAATATTGCCTAAGTAGTTTCCATGCCCTCTTCATTTTATAATATGTCATAGAAGTATTTTCATACAAATTGTCTATATTAACTTTCAATAAATCAATCAGCTAAGAATGTCATAAAAAAGAGTATTATATGGGGAGTCGGGCTATAGCGCAGTGGGTTAAGCGCAGGGTGGCGCAAAGCACAAGGACCGGCATAAGGATCCCGGTTCGAACCCCGGCTCCCCACCTGCAGGGGAGTCGCTTCACAGGCGGTGAAGCAGGTCTGCAGGTGTCTATCTTTCTCTCCTCCTTTCTGTCTTCCCCTCCTCTCTCCATTTCTCTCTGTCCTATCCAACAACGACAACAACAATAATAACTACAACAAGGGCAACAAAAGGGAATAAATAAATAAAATAAATATTTAAAAAAAAAGAGTATTATAATTTTTGGGGATAAAAGTATTAAATCATTTTTAGGGTCACCAATTATTTTGTAGATCTATTAAGGTTACCTAAAATATATGCTCTTTTAAGGTGCCATATCTACATTTGTGATCAAATGCTAAAATAATAGTAACTGAACACTTCAGTTTTCACTAATGAAGAGTTATATATGCTAAGTAGAAACCCAATTAAATTAAGATAGATAATTTAGGACTATCATCTAGTAAGTTAGCCTGTAAGAAATGTATTTTATGGGAAAAGTATAATCATATAATAAAAAGTTACTATCAATTTGTAATAAGAATTGTTAGTAAAACTTCATTTTATTTTTGTTTACTAGGACATTGAAATTCACCAAACTTTTCAGTAGTATCTAACATAAGGGTGACATTTTTATTTTTTTCATTTGTACTATTATGATAAGTACTAATCATTTCCCACATAATTTAAAAATCAATCAATTGAAATTTAAATATAAAGGGAATTCTATCTAGTGACAAATTCTTCTGGTTATTATATGAGAATGAAAATAATCATAAAAGACATTGATTTAATTATGTTGGGAGCCATCACAAATATTTATATTGCTAATGACATTTATTAACTAACAATTTACAGAAAATTGTTGTATCTTCTCTCCAAAATTGTGTAAAATCAAAAAATGACACAAATTTCTTCACTGAATATTATTTTCGTACTAATGTGAACATTATATTTCATGCACAAATAATATTTTAGTGTGCATTAGTTATAAAAAAAAAGAAAAGAAAAAAGAAAACCCCAAAGAATTTTGTATTTATTTCACCGGTGATGACAAGTATGTTAATTACTTGCAGATAGCATCTGTTCTAGTGAAATCAAGATACAGGAACTGGATTGGATCTTCTGGGCTAGCAGATTTCTAAAGCTTTGTCTAGGCAACCCGTTGTATGCATTTTACATACTCTTCAGGCAGCTGGAGGAAGGCTTTTGAGCTTTTTTCTTGAGTATCTTCTAGCAAGTGAAATAAAATCTGCCAGGAATCCTGGGTCATCGAAATGTCTCCCTTTGAGCAGTGGACTCACCTTTGAAAATCCAAGATATCCACTGACCATGACGCCTGAGTGTGATGCAGCTAAAGCAAGTTCAGGGTGAGCTGAAGACCGCCTGCATGAAAGAGTCAGCCTCCGACTCAACTTCTCTGTTTACAGATCAGGGTGAAGGGCCTCTCCTGAGGGGATGGCAGGAGCCTGGTCAGTGTAATGTCAGATATAAAGGGCCTTTATGCTCAACAGGCTACCTTTACAATTTTACAGGGTTCATGGAATACAATTGCTTACCAGATGTGCCTATAGAGTTGACTAACTATTACAACATGATGACCGCGGACCCAAACTTCTCCAGACTCCATATGTTAGCTTCCTTAAGATATGAGTTTATGTAGGCTCTAATGTACTATTCCTAAAAGAGCCAGGGCTACTCACCTATAAATCAGATAGTTGCTCTGCTGTGTGTTCTGCTAGAGACACATGGACAGGATCTAGTGTCACCTTGTCAGTATTTGAAGACTCAATGGACTTTATCAACAAAATATGAGTATAGGCATCTCACTAGATCTATAGATAGACTTACAGTGGTGTAAGTCAAGAAACTAAGATATAAGAAAAAAAATAAAAGGGAGTGGGTACATAGCATAATGGTTATGCAAAGAGACTCTCAAGTCTAAGGCTGTCAAGTCCCAGGTTCAATCCCCTGCACCACCTGAAGCCAGAGTTGATCAGTGCCTCTGGTAGAAAAAAAAAATGGAAATAAAATAGATGCCAGAAAAAAATAGATATAAATAATGAGGGAGGTAGTAAACATGTGATACATATTCAAAAGAAATTTAATATATAATCCCAAGTTAATCTCAAGTGTTTTGCAGATGCCTAACATGGAGAGATGAGAATCTGTTAATATGTTAATAACTATACCAAAAGTCATTAAGCCCTCATCTAATAGAAAAAAATGTTAAATGTACTAAAATAAAGATTAATTGGCAAATATAAAATGTTGTATTATAGATAAAATATATTTTAAAAATTTAGTTGTATAGAATTTAATTCCTCATTACAAAGATGAATTATTAAATACGATATAATATTTTCATAGAGCCTATATACACAAAAACTAACGATATAGTAGCTTAATAAATACACTCTGACTCGTATGCTAGGAAGAGTAAATTATTTTTACTAGTTCATTTGAAGACCTTTCCTAAGTAATAAGCAATTTTACAGCAAATTCACAAGACAGTGTATCACATGTGGAAACACTCCACTCTTTTAAGTTTTCCTGGCATTGCATTGAACTCCACAAATGGATAAATAAAAGCAAACATTCTTAAAAATTTAGTGACACTAAATAAGCTCTATCTGTTGAAAGAAACTGTAGACATGAGCATCAGTAAGGCTAACAACTATATTCCCAGGTTGTGGTACCAGAACACTTACTACAGTACAAATTAAATCCACTGGCTAGTAGATGGCATATATATATTTTGTCAGTAGATGAAAAAGAAGAACTCAACTTCTGTTGGTTATATTTGGTGATATATTTCTAATATTCTATCAGAAAAAATAGACTGTATTAATTCATACTAATCCATCATGAAATGATTAAGTTTATGGCAAACTAATATTATATTAATAATCTGGAATAAGAAGTTTGACTTGAATACATAAAAATATTGAATGGCATTTACTTGAAGTTACAATTTGAAAATTATTCAAAAGTCTATTCTATAAATGTGTCTATATGGTTATAAAAATAAAAACTACACATATGGTCATAGAAATGTATGTAGCTTTCACTACTAGTTGGGTGATACCTAATACAAAACACGATTGTTAGGTTTGTGCATTTCTTCTTCCTCTTTTTTTTTTAACTAGAACTCTGGTTTACAGAGGTGCCAGGGATTGAACCTAGGACATTTTGGACCCCCAGGAATGAAAGTATTTTGCATAACCACTATATTGATTGGCTTGTCTAGTTGTTAGCTTTCTGAAGAATGTATTTGATTATGTTCCATGATAGAACACCTGTGAATGATGCACAGATTTATAAATGATGAACCTACTATAAACAGAGAAACACTCGGAAATCCTGTCATCATCAATCTGAGCTGCTTGTTCTTGTTTCTTTATCTTTTTCATCTGGTCAACAGGAACAGTGAAGTGTTCTGGGTGGCCATTTTTAGTAACAAAAGGCAAAAGCATACTACTACCTGATAGTATTATGCTGACACATAAGTTAGTATTGTTATAGAGCTTCACTCACACACTAGATGAGTATGCAAGTGGAGTATTAATCAGACCCAGTCTTGATTTGCCATATGCAAAACTCAAGCTCAAACTAGTTTCCATTGGATGCCAGTTTTTCCTTTGGTTATCTCAAATTATATCCCATTGCTTTCTATCACATATTGCTTCTATCCAAAGTTATTTATTTACTGGAGTTCACCTCTTAGTGATGTGTTGATTTCCACATACAGCTTTCAGGATTTTCTCCTTGTTTTTTGTTTGTTTGTTTGTTTTGTTTTGTTTTGTTTTTTATTTAAGAAAGGATTAATTAAAAAAACCATAGGGTAGGAGGGGTACAACTCCACACAATTCCCACCACCCAATCTCCATATCCCACACCCTCCCCTGATAGCTTTCCCACTCTCTATCCCTCTGGGAGCATGGAACCAGGGTCCTTGTGGGTTGTAGAAGGTGGAAGGTCTGGCTTCTGTAATTGTTTCCCTGCTGAACATGGACCTTGACTGGTTGGTCCATACTCCCAGCCTGCCTCTCTCTTTCCCTAGTAGGGTGGGTCTCTGGGGAAGTGCAGCTCCAAGCCACATTGGTGGGGTCTTCAGTCCAGGGAAGCCTGGCTGGCATCCTGATGGCATCTGGAACCTGGTGACTGAAAAGAGAGTTAACATCCAAAGCCAAACAAAATGTTGAGCAATCATGGACCCAAAGCTTAGAATCGTGGAGAGGAAGTGTTAGGGGGATACTCACTACAAACTCTAGTATATTTCTGCTTTCAGGTATATATTTTGCAGTAGTTTACAGATACGTGTGAACATAAGCTCTCTCTCTCACAGAAACTGGTATATATCTAGGTTTTGGGACTTTGTTAGAAAGTGAATCACCTGAGATGGAATTAGAATATACTGTGAAAGGAAAGGTCTCACCCGAATAATGAAGCTGAAGGGTTGTCATTCCATACGTGAAGTCTCTGGACACAGTCTGAAGTGAAGCATGTTGAGGTGGCCATCATTGCGTTGATTAGGTTGTGATCGGTAGATGCAATATTATTTTATATGGATTGGGAGACACATACGGGAAAGTGGGCCCTATCCAAGGGTTCCAGGACTGGGGGAAGTAGAGGCTCTATAGTGGAGATGTGAGGTTCCTGCTGTCTTAGGGTTCAAAAAGACAATCAACAGTTAATGTTATCATCACATTATTTGGTAATTGGGTTAACTTTGAAAAGTCCTTTTATTATGATTTGCTGTACAGTATCCAGTATCTTGTATATAGCTGTGCTATTGGTTGCTTCTGATCTACTTGGTCTAGGCTTTTGAGAGTCCGCCTTTCAAATACACAGCCTATATATTAAAAAGATTCAGTCTGTGTTTTAAAAAACTTCGAGACATACAATTAATTTTCCCCCTCTCTTATTAATTAACTAGTGATTTATATGACTACATTTTACTAGGAGTGTACATAAACACCATTCCCACCACCAAAGGACTGTGACCCATCCCTCCCACCCACTCCCACCCCCCACTGGCCCAGGAAGCTACATGCCTACCCCTCACCACTGGGTTTTTACTTTGGTGCCTAATTACAATTTGATCAGGTCCTGCTTTTTAGTTTCCCTTTCAGATCTTCTTAGTCAGCTTCTGTTGATGAGTGGGATCATCCCATACTCATCTTTATCTTTCTGACTTAGTTCACTTAACATAATTCCTTCTAGCTCTGTCCAAGATGGGTCAGAGAAGGTGGGTTCATTGTTCTTGATAGCTGCATAGTATTCCATTGTGTATATATACCACAGCTTTCTCAGCCACTCACCTCTTGTTGGGCACCTGGGTTGCTTCCAGGTTTTAGCTATTATGAATTGTGCTGCTATGAACATAGTAGTACACACCTCTTTTTGTTTGGGTGTTATGGAGTCCTTGGGGTATAACCCCAGGAGAGGAATTACTGGATCATATGGAAGGTCTATGTCTAGACTTCTGAGAGTTTTCCAGACTGCTCTCCACAGAGGCTATACCAATTTACATTCCCACCAGCAATGTAAAAGGGTTCCTCTGTCCCCACAACCTCTCCAGCATTTGTTGCTGCTGTCCTTTTTGATGTATGCCATTCTTACAGGAGTGAGGTGGTATCTTAATGTTGTCTTAATTTGCATTTCTCTGACAGTCAGTGACCTAGAGCAGTTTTTCATATGTTTGTTAGCCTTTTGGATCTCCTCTGTAGTGAATGTTTTGTTCATATCCTCTGCCCATTTTTGGATTGGCTCATTTGCTTTTTTGGTGTTAAGTTTTCTGAGCTCTTTATATATTTTGGTGATTAGTTTCTTGTCTGATGTCTGGCATGTGAAGATCTTCTCCCATTCTGTGAGGGGTCTCTCTGTTTGCTTAATAGTTTCTTTGGATGTGCAGAAGCTTTTCAATTTGATGTAGACCCATTGGTTTGTTTCTGCTTTAGTCTTCCTTGCAGTTGGGTTTGGTTCATCAAAGATGTCCTTGAGGTGTAGGTGGGAAACTGTTTTACCAATGTTTTCCTCTAAGTATTTGATTGTTTCTGGTCTGACATCCAGGTCTTTGATCCATTTGAAGTTGATTTTTGTTTCTGGTGAGATAAAGTGGTTCAATTTCATTCTTCTGCATCTTACAACCCAGTTTTCCCAGCACCATTTATTGAAGAGAGCCTCCTTCTTCCATTTAATGCCTTGCGCCCCCTTATCAAAGATTAAATGTTCATAGGTGTGGGGATTTATTTCTGGGCTTTCAATTCTGTTCCACTCGTCTGTGTGCCTATTTTTGTTCCAGTACCATGCTGTTTTGATGATGATGGCTTTATAATATAGTTTGAGATCTGGGAGTGTGATGCCTCCATTTCTGTTTCTTTTCCTCAAGATGGTTTTGGCAACTCTAGGTGTTTTCAGGATCCAGATAAATGATTGTAGTGTTTGTTCTATTCTCTTAAAGAAGCTTGGTGGAACTTTGATGGGTATTGCATTAAATTTGTATATGGCTCTGGGGAGAATATTCATTTTGATGATATTTATTCTTCCAATCCATGAGCATGGGATATCTTTACATTTCTTGGTATCAGTTTCTATTTCCTTGAGTCACTCATAGTTTTCAGTATATAAGTATTTCACTTCTTTAGTCAACTTTATTCCTAGGTATTTGATTGATTTTGCTGAAACAGTTAATGGGAGTGATTTCTGGATGTCTTCTTCTTCAGATTTAGTGTTTGCATAAAGAAATGCCACTGATTTTTGTACATTGATTTTGTAGCCTGATAACTTGCTATATTGCCTAATAACTTCTAGTAGTTTTCTGCTGTATTCTTTAGGTTTTTCTATGTATACTATCATATCATCTGCAGATAGTGAGAGCTTGATTTCTTCCCTTCCAATCTGTATTCCTTTGATTTCTTTCTCTTGCCTGATTGCTATGGCAAGAACTTCCAATACTATGTTGAAGAGTAATGGTGACAGTGAACAGCCCTGTCTAGACCCCGATCTGAGGGGGAATGCTTTCAGCTTCTGTCCATTGAGTATGATGTTTGTTGTAGGTTTGCTATATATAGACTCCACTATCTTGAGGAATTTCCCATCTATTCCCTTTTTTTGTAGAGTTTTGAGCATGAATGGGTGTTGGATTTTGTCAAAGGCTTTCTCTGCATCTATTGAGATAATCATGTGGTTTTTGGCTTTGCTTTTATTGATGTGTTTCTCCTTGTTTTTAATGTTTCAATCTTTCCAGGAATCATTAGTTCCACCTCTCTCATTCTGTCACTCTGTATCTTTGTCTCTGTCTTTAACTATTGATCGGAAAATACTAATACTGAACAGTAAACTCCCAATGATGAGAAGAACAGATTGGAGCCCTCTTATTTGTCTGTTGTCCAATGTCTGAGAAGCATTGTATCATATATCTTACACTTTATTGTTCCTTAAAAGGGCAGAGTAATTCTTGTCCCTCATTCCACTGTAAACATAAACAGAATCCTCTACAGTATATTATTTCTTGATCTATATGGAAAGCTAAGAATTAGCAGATATATAAGGAAAGAGAAGAAATATAAAAAAGAGAGAAACTACAAAGGAAAAAAGAGACTACTATGGTTAAGTGTGAAATGACTCAAAATCTTTGATGCAGGAAAAATAATTACTTAAGACTCCTGCATGGTCTTAAAAGGCCCAAAGTGGCTAGGATGAACTTACTTTCCTGGTGATGGATGGTAAATAGTAAAGATCTGACCATTAGGTCGCTTTCCTTTTATTCGTTTGTTTCTAGATAAATGAAAGGAATATTAAGGTAGTTTAAATCATATGAACAAGTAGTTGACTTGCAAGACAATTAATGAGCCAGACTTCCCTCATCCATAATGTTTCCCTTTTCTGAATCACTGGGTAACATAGATAACTGATTATTTGAGTCATCCTACTTTTCCTTTCTGTATCCTGATTCCCAACTCCTATACTTCAAATTTACCAGTAAAGAATAAATCTAGGAAACCCAAGATACACCTTACTTAAATCCTAATAAAGACAGAGCACCATGTCCTCTCTCCCTCTCTCATCTCTCTTCTTCTTCCTCCTCCTCCACCTCCACCTCGATCTCCTCCTCCTCTTCCTCCTCCTCCTTCTCTCTCTCTTTCTCTTAATTTTTTAATGTGCTTTTAGGCATTATGTGTACTTCTTGGACTGGTGAGTAATAAATCAGGCTTTTCAAAGTTTTTTTTTTCCTTAAAAGGGAAAACACAAATTTAAACTTCAAAGTTTCTTCATGGTTTTACTGAAGTGCATTTTTCAGAGGTGTATATTGTCATCTTATTGAGAACTAAAGGCAAATTCAATCATAGCATTGACCAAAATAATAGAAATATCTATTATTATGGAAAATATCTGTGTAGCTCTAGGAATAAATTAAGGCTAAATGAAAACTTCAGTCATTCCTCGACAAGAACATCACTACTCTTAGGCTAGGACTAATACATTTCACCTTTCGTGAAATTCATGCCAACTTTTTAATAGAAATTCTCTCAATTTGGATTGTCTGTTAATTAATTTCCTCATGATTATCTTCAGATTAGGACTATCTTAGAAAAAAGCACTAAGTGAAGTTGTGTTCTCCTCAGCATATTATTTCAAGAGACGTGATATTTGTTCTGTTGTTAACTTTAGTCATTCCTTTAATTTGGAATCTATCAGATGTTTTCCACTGGTAATATCCTTTTCCTTTATAACTACTAAACAGTATGTGAACAGATTTTTTTTAATCTAAAAATAATCTATTTTTCAAATTTATTCAACTGGTAATTTTATCCCAGCAATGACAGTCAACCAGGGCCCTTGTTACTCAACTGTTTGCCCTTCTCAGAATGGGTGTTAAATAACTCAGTCCATACATTACACTCTCTGAGAATTTTGATTCTTCTTTTCTTTTTTGAAAATATGTTTCTTTAGTTATTTACTGGATAGAGACAGGGAGAAAGAAGAAACTAGAGAAGAGAGAGGGAGAGACCTGCAGCACTGCCTCATCACTTGTGAGGCTTCCACCTGCAGGTGGGGGACTGGAAGCCTGAGCCTGCTGGGTCCTTGTGTATTGTAACATGTGCACTCAACCAGGTGAGCCACCATGCAGCTTCTTTCTTTTCTTCCCTTTTTGTTTTTTTAACACTAAGACTGAAACAGAATTCACTTTAAAATTCAAAATCTTTTAGTTAAGATCTGAGGCATTTTCAAAGTCTTAGGTTATAGCAAATGTCTTTTGTGGGAAGTGCTTTTGGAACACAAGCCTTCAATTTTGTCTCTCTATTCTTAAGTGGCTGTTAAAGGTCACATAAGTTTCTTTTTCTTTTATCTCTTGTTCTCTTACTGGGCCAAGCCACAAGCTTCAGTTCACACCAAGAGTTGTCAAATTTCCCCACGTGAAAAAAAAGGATTATCTACTTATCTCAGACTCTTTCCCCTCTTTGTAATTTAATTTACACTCACCTAAAATAAAATAATTTATACCCATTTACCCTCATAGTTTACATAGCTCTATGATATTTTCTCAAAGTATTTCTTTTTGTGATTTCTCTTTATAGTTGTGAAATGTGAGTTAATAGACTTTTTTATGTTTTTAATTTTTAATTGTTATTCCCCTTTCGTTGCCCTTGTTGTTCATCATTGTTGTTATTGTTGTTGTTATTGCTGTCGTTGTTGTTGGGTAGGATAGAGAGAAATGGAGAGAGGAGGGGAAGACGGAGATGGGGAGAGACAGATAGACACCTACAGACTTGCTTCACCACCTGGGGGGTGGAATCCAGATCCTTATGCAAGCCCCTTGCTCTTCGCCACGTGCGCTTAACCCGCTGCACCACCGCCTGGCTCCCGTGAGTTCATAGATTTTATATAACCTTTTAAATCCTACCTGAAGGTTCAAGAATAATCTATATTTTCATTTGACAACTCCAGTATCTGCATTTCTCCCATGATTCTATTTCTACTTGTATGTATAATTCTCTGCTTTCTTTTCACCCTTATTATTATTTTTTAACATTTTGTCCTCTTTCATTTTTATTCATTTATTGGGGGATTAATGTTTTATAGTCGACAGTAAATACAGTAGTGTGTACATGCATAGCATTTCCCAGTTTTCCACATAACAATACAATCCCTACTAATTCCTCCTCTGCCATCATGTTCCAGAACCTGAACCTTCCCCTCCCCACACCAGAGTCTTTTACTTTGGTGCAATACACCAAAAACTCCTCCTTCATATTTTTTTACATATTTGTTTATTTATTTATTTATTAGAAAGCAACAGAGATAAATTGAGAAAGAAGGGGAAAAAAGAGAGGGTAAGAGACAGAGAGAAACCATCAGCCCTCCTTCACCACTTGTGAAACTTTCCCCCTGCAGGTTGGGACCAGGGATTTGAACCTGGGTCCTTGCACACTATAAAGTGTGCACTTAACCAAGTGTGCCACTGCCTGCCTGCACCTCACTTTATATATCTCCTCCACAACCTGGTGGATATTGATCAAATGACAATACACTTAAAATGATAAACTGAGTTTGAAATTCTGAGTATTTCCTCAAGAAAGTTTTTTTTTTTTTGAGCAGATAGGCTGGATATCATCTTAATCCAATCAAGAGGTTAATCTTTATAAATTAGGCTTTATACTTTCATCTTTAGTTTTAAAGATTATACCATTAGAAGACTCATCCAACATGCAGGATTAAAGGCTGAGGTTTTCCTGTTGGTGTGCCCTGAAGTTTTTTGCTTTGTTTTGTTTGTTTGTTTTTTCTATATTCTGAAAGAACTGTTGGGAACTGCTCAGTTTCTTAGCTTCTTAGCTGCCAGTTACAAGCAGAGAATTATCAAGTGAAAAACTGACTTTGGATACTTTTGTTGTGTATGTGAATTTGTTTTTATTGGGGTTGGAAATAATTTTCATGTTCATTTTAATCTTTCTGGGACAGTTTTTTTTTCCCCTCTCTCTCCCTCTTTTTTTCTTTTTCTTGGATCTGTTCTTCGTTCTTCCTGTCAGCAGCAACCTCTTCAGGCCCACTGCTGGGTGGCTCCTCGGTAAATTTCCTTTTCTTTTTCTCAGAAATAATCTTTGTCTCTTCCTGATAGCTAACTGGTACTTGTCTTTGGGAGATTTCTTCCTCTTGGGAAGATTTACAATGCTGGTTGATTCTTCAAGATCACTATTAAATAACTCCTTGGGAAAATATTTCTTTTTCTTGGGTTTGTAGACAGGTAGAGCTTCTTTCATTCCATTCTCCTGAGGAATCTTGGTGGTGTTTGTTTGCTTGTTTGTTTTGTTTTGCTTCTTTTTTGGTTTTTCATTTGTCTGTTCACACTCTGGAGTACTACTGCTGTTATCTGAAGCCCTAGAGAGCAAATGCAGCTAGGCTTTCCTTTTGTTTCTCCATTTTCTTAGTAATGTCAAAGCAGCAGCTTTCACTGCCTGAACCACTGCATCCTTTATGACTTCCAAATTCTTGCCTGGACTCTCTCCAGTCTCATAGCACAGTCATTCCTCAGCTTGTTCTCAAAGCTGTCTATGTACCCTTCTGCCTGGTATCTTCTATCCTGTCAGAGACCCCCATGTTTACTTCTGCATGAATCAAAACAGATTGTGTGTATCTCTTTTTGTGTGTACGACTGCTGTTTTATGATTATTCCCAAAGCAAAGATTAATTTCCAACAAGCAAGGCTGATATTTCAAATGGCATAAAATCCTCTTTATGTGTTTTATGTGCTATACATTGCCTACTTACACACATATTCTTAGGTTTTAGGTGTGTATCATGTGTATAACATGTTTATATTGTTGTTTGAGTTACAATCTATAAATCCTTTTCCTTGGTATCTCTTTTCAAGTTATTTATTTACCTATTTATTTATTTATTTCCACAAGGGTTAGTCCTGGGGCTCAGTCTTGAAGGCAAAATCTACCATTCCCAAGGGACTTTCATTACCATCACTACCACTACCTGGGTCCTTGCCATGGTAGTCTGTGCAGACAAGCCATCAGTTTGTTTTTTTTTTCCCAACAAGATCATTGCTGGGGTCAATTTTTCCTTTTCCTTTTCTTCCTTTTTTCTTTCCTTCTTTTCATCTCCTTTCTTTTATTTAATAAGACAGAAGTTGAGAAAAGAGGGAAAAACAGAAGGTTAAAGAGAGGTAATTGCAGCACTGCTTCAGTTCTTCTCCCTATTTTGTTGTTATTGTTGGGTGTTGTTAAAATTCTTAGGCTCCAGCTGGCCAGGCTAGCTTCACGGGCGGGTAACAGAGACGCGGAGAAAACGGCTGGGCAGGGAAGCTGTATTTCTTTATTCAGGAACAACGATTCATAAACTAAACCAAACTAATCACCAAACAGAACTCTGCTGTCTCTTTGCGGCGGCACAAGCACTCTCTCTTCCTCTGTAACTCAGGAACCCTCCTCGCAAGCACTCTCTCTAACTCTGGAACTCAGGAACTCTCGAACTCTGCAACTCTTCAACTCTCGAACTCTGAAACTCTTCAACTCTGGAACTCAGGAACCGTCTCTCGGGGTTCCTTGGGGCGGGGCCAAGCGGGCCCGCGAAATTAGCAGGACTGATCTAATTCTCTTGGCGGGGGAGAACTAGAACCCAATGTAAAGCATACAACAATTCCCCCTTTTCTTTTAACTAAATGGCTACAGTATCAAGGGTGTGGGGTGAACAGAAACATATATTGTACAGGCATTTTTATAAAAAGAAACTGGCACAAACATGGAGAAATATGCAAGCAAGTAACAAGAACCAGTGTGTTGCTAAGGGAAGGCCTGAGGGCGCCATATCTGCCTCTGTGGGCTAAACTTTATCAGCTTAAAAAAAACATTTCTTGCCTCTGGGGGGCGTACCTGTCTCAACGGACATTTGTATGGGGGTGGGGAACGGCCTAGAGTCCCAAAGGCAGCTGGCTGCAATTTACTTACTATGAAACAAAACTTGTTATTAGCATATTTCTAATAGAGAAGGAATTTGAGACTTTTACATATCAACAACGTCTTTTTAACCTTTTGTTACACCTATTCAAGATGGAGTCAGGAAAGGAAACCTCAGACATGAGAATAATTAGCATAGCCATTGTGCGATCTACCATTTCTAATAGAGAAGGTAATGGAGAGTTTTACATATCAACAAGTCTATTTAACCTTTTGTTTAGACCAACTTAGTTAAAATATATTGCTTGTTAACTAATTTTTACCTCAGACTTTAAATGTAAGTTAATTTTATCTTTATGAGAATTACATTGAAAACCTTTTTCATTTAACTTTGACTAGTAAGAATTTAGCCTTAAAGCTACTGTTTACCAAACTTTAAACATACACATAAACATGGTCATTAATACACAAGGAGAGAAACCTTTGTTACGAAGACATATCATTTTAAACACGAATTTAGATATGTACTGTCTTAGTTGTTGGGGGTGGGGGGGGTTCACCATCTGGAGGTGGCTTCCCGCGCAGCTTCACTTTTAGGAATTGCAGGTTGCAATCTCTGCACAAATCTCTGCGTACTCCAGCTTGTCTGCCTTCAGACTGGACCGGCGGCTGGAGATCTCGTGTGCCCAGTTTTGGCAGGGAGACCGGGGGGTCCGGGATAGTTCCAGAATTCATAGCAAGAGGGCAGGCAGGCCAGGCTTGTAGAAGGTGTGGGCCTAGGTGCCCAGGTGTGGCGGCCATGATAAGCCGCCGCGGCCCTGCCCCATAGCCCTGTCATGTCTACTGCCCTGTTCGCAGTGGCCAAGCAGTGTGGAGGGATCATGCGTCCAGTGCCCTGCGCCACACGGTGGAGAGCCGGCTCCTGTGGGCTGGCCTCGGGGTTGTCTGGGCGCAGCCGGCTGGCTGGCTGTTTAACCAGGTGGAAACAGCAGCTCCGAGCCTCGCCTCCCTCCCGCTGGCTGTTCTGAGTTCGCCCGAGTGAGTGGAAACCACAGAGTGGTCCAGAGATAAATGTTCCAGAAACAGCAAAACAGTCTCATGAAGAAAGAGCAGAGGCCTTTGGAGATCTCTTCACAAACAGAAGAGAAGGCCATAGTGCGTAGGTAGCCAAATTGTCTTTACTTATCTGAGAGATGTGCAGGTCAGGTCCACATGGGCGCCATTTTTTGTTAAAATTCTTAGGCTCCAGCTGGCCGCGCTAGCTTCACGGGCGGGTAACAGAGACCCGGAGAAAACGGCTGGGCAGGGAAGCTGTATTTCTTTATTCAGGAACAACGATTCATAAACTAAACCAAACTAATCACCAGACAGAACTCCACTGTCTCTTTGCGGCAGCACAAGCACTCTCTCTTCCTCTGTAACTCAGAAACCCTCCTCGCAAGCACTCTCTCTAACTCTGGAACTCAGGAACTCTCGAACTCTGCAACTCTTCAACTCTCGAACTCTGAAACTCTTCAACTCTGGAACTCAGGAACCCTCTCTCGGGGTTCCTTGGGGCGGGGCCAAGTGGGCCCGCGAAATTAGCAGGACTGATCTAATTCTCTTGGCAGGGGAGAACTAGAACCCAATGTAAAGCATACAACAGTTGGGCTTGTTTTCTTATTATTAAGGTTTGTTAATTATTTGTATATCTTGGGTATTAAAGTTAAAAACACTTTTTTAAAATTTTTGTTTATTCCCTTTTGTTGCCCTTGATGTAGTTGTTGTTATTGATGTCGTCATTCTTGGATAGGACAGAAAGAAATGGAAGGGGGAACAAGACAGAGAGGGGAAGAGAAAGACACCTGCAGACTTTCTTCACCACTTGTGAAGTGACTCCCTTGCAGGTGGGGAACGGGAGCCTAGAACCGGGATCCTTAAGCTGGTCCTTGCATTTTGCGCCACCTGCATTTGACCCACTGTGTTACCACTGGACTCCCCAAAACACTTTTTAAATCAAATTTTACTTTCATTTTAATAACCACCAGGGTTAAGGCTGAGAATCAGTACCTATACTACAAATCCACTGAACTTTGTGCTCATTTTTTTTCTTTTATAGAAAGTGAAAGATAAGGGCCTAGTGGTGGTGACACACCTGGTTGAACGCACATGCTACAGTGTGCAAGGATCCAGGTTCAAGCCCTCAGCACCCACCTGCAGAGGAAAGCTTCACATATGGTGAAGCAGGGCTACAGGTGTCTCTTTGTCTCTCTCCCTATCACCTCCTTCCCTCTCAACTTCTGGCTGTCTCTATCCAAATAAACAAATAAAGATACTTTATATTTTAAAAAGTGAAAGATATAGAGAGATAAAAAGAGAGACAGAGATAAGGAGAAACATCTATCACACTGTTTCACTACTTATGAAGTTTTGCCCCTTCAGGCAGGGTTCAGGAACTTGATCCTTGGTCTTCATGGGTGGCAAAGTGTACACTTTACAAGGAGCACCACTGACCAGCCCATAAATTAAAAAAAAAAGTCCTCATATGTTTTATTACAACCTATAAAGCACAGTGCCTGAAGTATCAACCTTCTTGTTATGATGTTTTCTTCTGGTATTTTAATCAGCAAAAATAAACTGAAAAGAAAACGATATGAGGAGGATGGGCGGTGGCACACCCAGTGAAGTGTGCACCATACTTTGTTCCAGGAACCAGATTTGAGACCCTGTTCCCCACCTGCCACATGATGCTTCAATTTTTCAATTTCTCTCCGCCCTATGAATTAAAATGAAAAAAAAAAATAGAAAAATAACCCCCGGGTGGGGGTGAGTGGTAGAGCAGTGGTTTAAGCGCACCTGGCGTGAAGCTCATGGACTGGAGTAGGGATCCGGGTTTAAACCGATGGCTCCCCACCTACAGAGGGTGTAGTTTCACAAGTGGTGAAGCAGATATGCAGGTAACAATCTTTCTCTCCCCCCTTTGTCTTCCCCTCCTCTCTTGATTTCTCTCTATCCTATCCAACAACAAAAACAACAGAAATGACAACAACAACAATAATAACAGGGCAACAAAATGGGAAAAAAAATGGCCTGCAAGAGCTATGGATTCATAGTGGAGGTATTGAACCCCAGAGATAACCCTAGAGGCAGAGAGAGAGAGAGAGAGAAAGAGAGAGAGAGAGAGAGGAAAGAAGGAAGGAAGGAAGGAAGGAAGGAAGGAAGGAAGGAAGGAAGGAGAGACAATAGCTTCCAGGAGCTATGCTTCCTAGTGCTGACACCAAGCCCTAGCAATAACCCAGGAGAAAATAAAAGAGAAGAAAAAATTCTAAAAATTACATTATTTTATTATCTTGAAATTTCAAAGCTCACAACTGGTATTAATTTTCATTTTGCTCTGAATAGAATAAGAGCTTAGTAAATGTGAGATACTAATAGGGGTCTCTTGTACAAATAGGCTTTACCCTGGGCCTTGTACAAGGCAAAGTATATATCCAACCCTTTAAGGTATCTCTTATGCCCCTATTTTCTTTCATATTTAAAATAAAAAGCTATCTAATCTATTATATATGAGAAGCAGTTTTACATCCGGGGGGGCAGGGAGGGAGAATGGAGATAGTCTAGAGCACTATTCTAGTACATAGAGCACCAGGAACCAGACTGGGCTAGAGCACTATTCTACTACATAGAGCACCAGGAACCAGACTGGGCTAGAGCAGTATTCTAGTACATAGAGTACCAGGAACCAGACTGGGCTAGAGCACTAGTCTAGTACATAGAGTACCAGGAACCAGACTGGGCTAGAGCACTATTCTAGTACATAGAGTACCAGGAACCAGACTGGGCTAGAGCACTAGTCTAGTACATAGAGCACCAGGAACCAGACTGGGCTAGAACAGTATTCTAGTACATAGAGCACCAGGAAACAGACTGGGCTAGAACAGTATTCTAGTACATAGAGCACCAGGAAACAGACTGGGCTAGAACAGTATTCTAGTACATAGAGCACCAGGAACCAGACTGGGCTAGAGCACTATTCTACTACATAGAGCACCAGGGACCAGACTGGGCTAGAACAGTATTCTAGTACATAGAGCACCAGGAACCAGACTGGGCTAGAGCACTATTCTACTACATAGAGCACCAGGAGCCAGACTGGGCTAGAACAGTATTCTAGTACATAGAGCACCAGGAACCAGACTGGGCTAGAGCACTAGTCTAGTACATAGAGCACCAGGAAACAGACTGGGCTAGAACAGTATTCTAGTACATAGAGCACCAGGAAACAGACTGGGCTAGAACAGTATTCTAGTACATAGAGCACCAGGAAACAGACTGGGCTAGAACAGTATTCTAGTACATAGAGCACCAGGAAACAGACTGGGCTAGAACAGTATTCTAGTACATAGAGCACCAGGAACCAGACTGGGCTAGAACAGTATTCTAGTACATAGAGCACCAAGAACTAGACTGGGAACTTCAGACAGGAAAGTCCAAGGCCACGTCAATTGAGCTGCTTCTCCAGTTGAAGGTGGTTTTTCCAAAGATCATCTAGTAAGTAGAAGGTAGAACTAAGATACAAATCCAGCTTGTCCACTGCTCCTCTCTAAACTATAACATATTTTTTTCTGGAATATCCCTCAATACTTTTATCGCAGTTGTATTCTAAACAACAGCAGCAGAAATGTAATCTGCTCAATATTACAGTGAAAGTGATTACAATGTACTGCAATAATGTTCTCAGAATTGACTGTTCTCTTTCTGGTAGCTCCTCTTTTATAGAACATGTATCTCTTTCCACAGCCCACTCTTTAATCTGTTTTTTTTTTTCTGGACAGGTTCTCATTCATCAATTCCCCTTTCTAAAATGAGTTATCTAGAAATGGTCAAAACACTCTAGCTAAGTCAGTGGCTAGTACAAAACAGATCATTTGGAGTTCTATTAACTGGGAATAATGAGGAATTGCTGTATCTTGGCTGAACTCAAGCACCAGGAAGAAAAAAGAAAAAGAAAAAAAAACTTAGAAAAAATATTTCCTTGCAGTTGGGTCATAATATTCTTCTTCTGACAGAATGTGGTCCAAAATAACCACAACTTTTACTGAATTCTAAAGATATAAATATGTTAGTTATTTTGCAAGAAGGCAAAATAATGCTGAACCAAGAAAGTTCATAGGACAGTCACTATAGGCACCTATTTTTTTTTTCAATTTACAAAGCTGCTTTACCAGGTTTGGGAATATTTTTTCCATGTCTCCTTAATAAGCAAAAGTTAAACTATTTCATCTTAACCACAAACCTTAGAGTTATTATTATACCCATTTTCTGTCAACTGGACTGCGGGTTGGTAGACCACAGTAGCATTAATTTATATACCTTCAAAATAGATACTAGGAAAACTAGAGAGTGCTGATTGGAGACCCAACTTTAAGTGTGAGAGTGTATTCAAGAGGTCACAAGTTAACTCAGAATATGTGGTATTCAGTCTCCAAGATGTTCCCTGGTGCTTCTCCTCCTCTTGATATATGTGCACTCATGTAATTTGCTCCATTTGGCTTTGTGTTTGGACCCATTGATGTCCTTTAAATGAATAGACAGTAGCAAAAAACAAGATAATGTCAGACAAAATTATGTAGTAGAAAGTTTCTTCTTTCTGGGACATTCTTTCTCTTGCTCTTTAATTCACTCAAAGGAAAGTTGGCTGCCATATAGTATCTTGCTCTGTGGAAAAATTTACATAGCAAGGAACTGGTGTCTCAGTCAAGACACAGTCAGGAAGGACTTGGGACCATCCAGCAACTATGCTTATAAGTTTGAAAGTGCATTATCTCAAGGGGATCTCTGAAATTATCCTAGTGCCATACAGCAATTTAATTGTAGTCTGTAAGAAAGATTGAGGCAGAGATAGCCAGATAAGTCATATCTTAACTCACTGGAATTATGGGGTATTATAAGTTTTGTTTCACACTACTGATACTAAGAGCTTACTGCAATATGTTGCACAGCAACAGCTAATCAACACGCCACACTAAAACAATAGAAATCTATAGAAAAGAAATAGAATTGCATGAAATCACCGTAGATAAGGCCTTTTTCTTTTACTGGGGGATTGATAGTCTATAGTTGACATAAGTGGAGTATGCTTTCTGTTTTCTTCAGACATTGAGCTTATTACATAAGTGCAATAACCATATTCTAAATGGAATTGTGATGCATTCTATACAAGCATTGAGTCATAGCAGTTCCAAGGCTTTTTTTCTGAAAATATATTAAAAAGGTATAAAGTTCTCATATTTTACTTTGTTGTTATTGCTTACAAACATGATTATTATAATGTAAATATGTAGTCTAAACAAATATGGAACTTTTTTCTTTTTGTTCTGACTAGGGCATTACTTCTTCAAATTGACTTTTTTCATATAAAGAGAGAGAGAGAGAGATTACATGTTGGGTTGAAACATATAGAAGAATGAAGAAGGACCACTATTTATCAATATACACATAATTAAAATCCAGATAGATCAACCACTTGGACAGTAGAGCAGAAACTATTAAATACATAGAATAAAACATTGCAGAACACTCCCTGATGTTTGCATCAGTCGTTTATTTGGAGACTCAAGTGAAACAGTAAGAAAACAAAAGCCTGGGTCCATACTCCCAGAGAGATAGAGAATGGGAAAGTTATCAAAGGAGGGGTTGGGATATGGAGATCGGGTTGTGGGAATTGTGTGTAGCTGTACCCCTCTTACCTATGGTTTTGTTAATGTCTCCTTTCTTAAATAAATACAAAAAAGAAAAAAGAAAACAAAAGCCAAATTAAACCAATAGAACTACATCAAACTGAAAAGCTTTTGTAGATCAAAATGACCCATCACCAAACCAAAAAGCCACCCTATTGAGTGGGAGAATAGGTTTACATTCCATACATGACACAAACATGGAGTAACCAACATTTACAAAGAATTTACTGAACTTAGCAGTGAAACAAACAACTCCATTAAAATGGGGTCAGGGACAATAAAATATACACTTAAGATATCCGGATGTGACGTCCAAACACCTATCTCAAAAAGATAAGAAGTTATACCCACGTGTCAATAAATATCCTGTATTTCCTCCAATAAAATGATTTGAAAGCAATCTATATCCCCCTTAAAAAATAAAGATATCCAGGTGGCCAACAGACATGTGAAACACTGCTCTAAGTCACTAGCTATTACAGAAATGTAAATAAACACAATATGACATACTATTTCATACTTGTAAGAATGCTATATTTTAAAAAGGACAGAAATAACAAATGCTTACAAGGATGTAGGAATAAAAGAACCCTCCTCCACTGTTGGAGGAAATACAAATTGGTTCATCTCTATGGAGAGTAGTCAGCAGATTTCTCAGTACATTAGAAGTAGAATATTATTCAGCTTTTAAAAATGATAAAGTATTCTCTTTTGCCTTGTTTTTTTATGGAACTTGAAGGTATATCATTAAACAAAATCAGCCAGAAGGAAAAGGACAAATACCAGATGAATTTCCTTACAAATGGGACTTAAGAAACAAGGTGGGAGAGGCAAAACACAGACTGAAACTTAGACTAAATTCAGCAAAGTCAAGGAGTTGGGAGGGAGGGAGGGAGGGAGGGGCCCAACAGGGCATTAGGGACCCAGTACACACTTGTGGAGAAGGACCCAAGATGGTGGTAGAATTGGTATGCATTCATCTATCATGGAAATAGAAAAAATTGTACCCATGTGACACTACTGTTTTGGAAACACCCCCTAAAGTGATTTAGAAAAGAAAAAAATAAATAAGCAAAAAACCAAT